>NC_133406.1:57266944-57570833 GCF_049350105.2 Macaca mulatta | reverse complement strand
CAAAATAATACAGTTGCAGCCTCCTGCATGTATTATTTATGAGAACACTCATCCTATAAGTCACAAAGGGAGGTGAATGGCCCATGTTTATACCCTGGAGGCAGCTGCACTTTCCCAAGGATGGGCTGAGAGATCATCCCCCCTCATATCTTTTTCTAAACACAGCATAGGTCTGAGGTGAATGTGACCTCAGTTTTTCCTTCTCCAAGTCAGTTCTGCTTATAAGATTTTGGTGGTCATAGTTTCAATGAGAGCAGCTTTTGTTCTGAATAGGAGACCCTGACAAACACTGGGCTTACTCAGCACTGCGTCACATAGAAAGCTGTTTTTCTGACAACAGTAATGGAGAAGGAATTGATGGAGATAGATGCCAGAGACATTTTGAAGGGTGACTGAAATCATCCCTTAATTTTGTGTTGAGTATTTCAAACTCCATACATCTTGGATTGCTTTTTTTCTTTTTTTAAGCTTTTATTTTAGGTTCAGGAGTACCTGCGCAGGTTTGTGATATAGGTAAACTTGGCTCACGGGGGTTTGATGTATAGATTATTCCATCACCCAGGTACTAAAGCTAGTACCCAATAGTAATCTTTTCTGATCCTCTCCCTCCTCCCATCCCCAAGTAGCTTCCAGTGTCTGTTGTTCCCCTTTGTGTCTGTGTGTTCTCGTCATTAGCTACCACATATAAGTGAGAACATGTGGTATTTGGTCTTCTGTTCCTTTATTACTTTGCTAAGGATGATGGCCTCCAGCTCCATTCATGTTCCTGCAAAGGACATGATCTCATTCCTTTTTTATGACTAGATAGTATCTCACAGTGTGTATGTACATTTTATTTATCCAGTCTGTCACTGATGGACATTTAGGTTGATTCCGTGTCTTTGCTATTGTCAATAGTGTTGCAATGAACATACATGTGCATGTGTCTTTACAGAAGAATGATTTATATTTCTTTGGGTATATGACCAGTAATGGGATTGCTGGGTCTGGTCATGGATTTCTTAAGACTCATCCTATCTAGTCATCTCCCTGACATGCAGTATCACAGTTTCTGAATCCCCTGTCTTCAACAGTCTTAAGCTTACTTTGTGTAAATCTTAAACCTTTTGCCAAGCACAGAGGAAGATCTTAATATGTTATATTTATGAACAAAATGTAATGGACTCAGTCATTCCAGTTGATTAAAATGATGTCTGTGAAAGGCAGTTTTTCTTCCACATTTGCTTTAATATTTTGTCTTCATCTTTATGATAATTGAAGTTCATAACTTCTTTTGCTGCCAAAATAGTTTTATGAATGTCTTTCTATGTTGGTTGAATCTGAAGCAAACTCAAACAAGAATGATTCTTTCTTCCTATTTTAAAATTATGCTTTTATTTTATTTTTTTAAAATTATAGTTTTAAAGGTGTAGACTACTTCGAGAAATGTATTACACCTAAATACAAACATGCAAAAAGACACTTTACTTCACAGTTAATTGTTTTATAGAGGAAATCTTTGCTTTACTAAATTATTTATCCAGATTTTGCTTAAAAAGGGAGCCCTGCTAGTGTTTTCTACTGAAATAATTACTTGCTAGAAAGCCTGTGTAGAAGAGAAATTTTAAGTTACTCTTTACTAATAGAGTTGCCAGGGCTGGACATGGTGATGTGTGCCTGTCATCTCAGCTTCTTGGGAGGCTGAGGCAGGAGCATCACTTGAGCCCTGGAGGTCAAGGTTGCAGTGAGTTGTTATTGTGCCACTGTGCTCCAGCGTGGGTGACAGAGTGAGACCCTGTCTTTATTTAAAATAAAAAATTTTGCCAGGTAAAATACAGAATGCCTAGTTAAATTTGAATTTCAGATAAATGACATTTTTTTTTTGGTATACATATGTTCCAATCATTGTATGGATATATTTATACTAAACAAATGATTTATTATTTGTCTGAAATTAAAATTTAATGTGATATCTTGTATTTTTATTTGCTGAATCTGGCAATCCTACCAGGATAGAAGAAAATCTTATTTATTAAACATTTATTACAAAATTTCAATTCATAACAGTTTTTTGTATAACTTTTTTCTTTTTTTTTTTAATCAACTGAGGTGAACTGTGTTAGATGATACATGCAAAAATTCTTTGCAAACTGAAAATATGGGTACAAAAATGTTGTTCGTATGTGTTAGGAGAAAACATGATTCAAGGGTATAACACTAAAGAGCATAAAAGGGTGTGACAACACAGGCTTGGGAGGGAGGTCAGAGTTAGTTTTTCTCCTTTCTTCACCATTATTCCAAGTTTTCCAACCCCTAATCACTCTTATGCAAACCGTTTTACCAAAACATACACATGAAGTGAGTTGTATTGGATCTGAGTTGAGAGCAATAAAAAGAATATAGCTGGGCATGGTGGCACTCCTGTAGTCCCAGCTACTTGGGAGGCTGAGGCAGGAGGATCCCTTGAGCCCAGGAGCTCGAGGCTATAGTGAGCTGTGATTGCACCACTGTGCTCCAGCCTGGGCCACATAGAGAGACTGTCTCTGAAAAAACAAAAAAGAAAAACAGTAGAAGTAGAGAGAGTCAAGGCATCACAGTAAAAATGATCTAGGTTCAAATCCTGAATGTCTTGATCACGTTGCTTAACTTCTGCTTGTCAACATTTGTATTAAAAGTTTAGATAAGGCCAGGCGCAGTGGCTCATGCCTGTAATTCCAGCACTTTGGGAGGCCAAGGTGGGCGGATCACCTGAGGTCAGGAGTTCGTGACCTTCCTGGCCAACATGGAGAATGGAGAAACCCGTCTCCACTAAAAATACAAAAGTTAGCTGGACATGGTGGCACGTGCCTGTAATCCCAGCTACTCAGGAGGCTGAGGCAGGAGAATCACAGGAGGCAGACGTTGCAGCGAGCTGAGATTGCGCCACTGCACTCCAGCCTAGGCAGCAGAGTCAGACTTCCTCTCAAAAAAAAAAAAAAAAAAAAAAAAAAGTTTAGATAAATGGCTTTTCTGCATAAAGTGACTGGATTATACTAGCCATTCACTATATGGTAGTTTTTATTATGATTATGGTAAGGATATAAGAAGAGAGACACAATGATAAGAAAACAATAAAGTTGAAGGAAAGGAAGCATGGGATGAGAGAAAAGAAAGAATGAAATGTAGAGGTCTTAAAAAAAATTGTTTAAGGGTTAAAATGAAATAAAAATGAGCAACCGTTTCTTCCACTCCCAACAATAACAAAAATCCCAGTGTGTTGTTTCACCTTCAAATTCTTCCAAAGTCCTTTTTTTTTATTTGAGACAGAGTCTTGCTCGTTGCCCAGGCTGGAGTGCGGTGGCGCGATCTCGGCTCACTGCCTCTGTCTCCTGGGTTCAAGCAATTCTCCTGCCTCAGTCTCCTTAATAGCTGGGCTTACAGGCATCTGCCACCACAGCCAGCTAATTTTTGTAATTTTAGTAAAGTTGGAGTTTTGCCATGTTGGCCAGGCTGGTCTCGAATCCTGGCCTCAAGTGATCCTCCCGCCTCAGCTTCCCACAATCTTGGGCCCAAAATTTTAATCTATTTATTTATTTAGAGACTGGGTTATGAGACTGGCTAATTTTTATATTTTTGGTAGGGATGAGGTTTCACCATTTTGCCCAGGCAGTCTCGAACTCTTGGACTCAAGACATCCACCTGCCTCGGCCTGCCTGGCCCCTTCCAAAGTCTTACTGTGACTAATGCAATAAACAAAGTTGCAACTGATGAAACAATTATTATAAAATTTGCCTAACAAAATTGTCAAAACAGCTAAGAGAAGGCTATGCAACTCCCACATTTCCAGATGATAAGTGAAAAATTAATATTTTGAAATATCAAGATGAGTAACATTGTTTTGGCCATTTTTCTAAATGATTGATAGATTTTTTTCACATTTTTTTCAACACACCCTACTATTTTTAAGACTGTTATGAAGCTGCTTGCTTTGTACAATATACAACTGATTATTTAAGGATGCATTAGCACAAAGAAAGCTCCATTGCTAAGAAGTGATAAATAAATATGCCACTTGAGAGCCCAAGATTTGAGAAAATTATGACAACTGTACTTAAAGAATAATGAGAATATTGGCCGAGTATGTTGGCTCATGCCTGTAATCCCAGCACTTTGGGAGGCTGAGGTGGGTGGATCACCTGAGGTCAGGAGTTTGAGACCAGCCTGGCCAACATAGTGAAACTCCATCTATACTAAAATCTAAAAATTAGCTGGGCATGGTGGTGCATGCCTGTAATCCCAGCTACTCGGGGGGCTGAGGCAGGAGAATCACTCAAACCGGGGAAGCAGAGGTTGCAGTGAGCTGCGATTACGCCATTGCACTCCAGCCTGTGTGACAGAGTGAGACTCCATCTCAAAAAAAAAAAAAAAAAAAAAAAAAAAAAAAAAAGATATAATTGTCTTTCTATAAAGAGCAGAGTTTTTTTTTTTTCTAGTAGAAAAAAATAGACTTGAATCAAGGTGACCTTGGTGCACATATTTTGAAAGAGCCTTATAAATTAGGATCCAATCATGATTAAACAGTATTTTACCCAAATAAATTCTGTGAGTGTTTGGCAACATGGAGATTAACAAACTCTGACATGTGAAATTCCTGGGAAGTTATGAAAGTAAGAGCCAACATAACTTGTCTACCATTAGGAGCTTGCCCTAAGTTATGAACAATTCCCCAAATTTTCTAACATGCTCTAGAAACTGAAATCCCTGTACACAAGTGGAGGGAATCTTCCCTCAGCCCCTCAGGTCATCAGCTTATAGCCGGAGGCATAGGTTTCATTATAGCACATCATTATCATAGCTTGCATAGCTGCAGATGCAAATGACAGTAATTAACCATTTGCATTTTCAAAGAAAGGGTTTAGGAGGAGCCTTCAACCTTTCACTATGGCTCAGGACCAAGTGACCACATTGCTATTGATTATGACCTCTGACAGACTTAACATCCTAGGCCTTGTTCCAATGCACATTTGAAGCAGAGATAGATCAAGCACACAACTAATGAATTTAACAGCCTCATTAGGTAACTCTGCCTCCCCTTAATAGTTCACAGAAATGGTCTGGGCATTTTAAAACAGGCATTAATGGAGAAAGCTTTGGGGATTTCAGGCAAGTGCTTTTTCTTTCCCAGATACCTTCCTACCAATAGCTTCACGCTCCGTGCCATCTCCTGACCGCCTGCCTGTCAGGTCCTATCTGTGTGCTGGGTGTCCTACGTCACTGCTGAAGGAGGCAATCATTTTAAATGGCTCCAAATGAAGTCGGTTATTGCCCATTATTTATTTACTTGATCTTGGAGTCACAGAAAATTACATAGGCCAAGATCTGAGGCTTCTCTCTTTGCTTTGTCCTGGGTTTTAGTCCTTCGGATTCAACTGGAGACATTTCATATACTGTGAGCTGCATCTTAAGTTGCTCTCTTACAGTGGGTCACAGTTTACTCTGGGGCTGCATTGCCCTCATCTTTTGTGTAAAGCTGCTTCTCATACACCTCTTCGTGTGTGTCCATTTCCATTTTAGACCATTTCCAACCTCCCTTCTGGGACCCCCATTCCTTAACTCTCGAGGTTAAGGTTGGTTCAAAGTCTAAGTATCCGTGGTACCATTTTTTTTTTTTTTCTTATTCTTCCCAGGATACATAGTTGAATACTGGATATAAGATAAGCAGATAATCCATCAATTTAGTTTACTGGCAAGATCTGAAAAATCGAAAAGAATTAGATGAGAACGTGTTACTTAGGAATTGGGAGAAGAAAGAATTAAAGAATCAAGGTTACTCTGTAAATCTCGGGATTTCTGTTTCATTTCCAAACAGTTGCAAGAGAAGGCTAGCCTTTCCAGGGAATGCACTGATGAAGACATCCATACTCTAGCAAATGTTCCTCATTTGCATATTTTCTGCAAATCTTATGGTCAATTTGTATCAGTATAAATCAGTGCCTCCTAAGCTTTTCCATGTCATGGCACACACACTAAAGTGATTTTTTTTTTTTTTTCTTTTTTTGAGATCAAGTCTTGGTCTGTTGCCCAGGCTGGAGTGCAGTGGCATGATCTTGGCTCACTGAAACCTCTGCCTCCCGGGTTCAAGCGATTCTGGTGCCTCAGCCTCCCAAGTAGCTGGGATTACAGATGTGCACCACCATGCCCAGCTAGTTTTTGTATTTTTTTTTTTTTTTTTTTTTTAGTAGAGATGAGGTTTCGCCATGTTGACCAGGCTGGTCTAAAATCACCTGACCTCAAGTGATCCACCCACCTTGGCATCCCAAAGTGCTGGGATTACAGGAATAAGCCACTATTCCTGGCCCCAAAATGATATTTGTACCACATGCTGGGGTAAACTGAAGGAGATTTAGGGTGTCTATATGAAGTCGGGGGAACAATTCACTATTTTTTATACTAAATGATTATGAAGAGAAGAGAAATTACACAGCACTGGGGGACATATTAAATAGAAAACCAATACAATATTTTCATAATTTTTATTTTAGTTATTTTTTAAAAGACAGAAACAAGTGATTTTTTTTTTTTTTACTTTGAGCTGTTTATGAATTTTGAAAAAGTAGTGTATTGGAGAAATAGGAAAAAATTCACATTTCTGAGCACTTACTTTGTATCAAGGACCAAGGCGAGTGGATCACTTGAGGTCAGGACTTCGAGACCAGCCTGGCCAACATGGTGAAATCCCATCTCTACTAAAAATACAAAAATTAGCTGAGTGTGGTGGTGTGCACCTGTAATCCCAGCTACTTGGGAGGCTGAGGCAGGAGAATTGCTTTACTTGGGAGGCAGATGTTGCAGTGAGCCAAGATCACACCTCTGCACTCCAGCCTGAGTGACAGAGTGATACTCTGTCTCAATTTAAAACAACAACAACAAAAAGGATTAAAAAGTAAATTCTGTGATGGACAGTGATTTTTACTGCTGAATTTACAGCAGTTGGAATAATACCCAGTACGAAAAAGGTACCCCATAAGTATTTTTGATTGATTAAATAAAAGGTAAATCACAATTAATACAGTTGACATTTGGAGGTACTGACCAAGGTTATATAGGTAGCAAATTTTTGAGCTAGAGTTGAGCTTAATCTGTTGGTCTTCAAAACCTAGGCATTTCCACTGCACAATATTGGTTTCCCCTTTGCAGGGAAGTGCATCCTCAGCCAAACGAATCATTTCTTGACACAGAGCAGGAAGCAGTTCATTGCCATAAATCGATTCTGTTTCCAACCAAATCCTTTCGTGCACTATCTTCTTTTTTTTACTCTAAGTGGAATCTTTATTAAATTCTGTGGAAAGCATAAATAAGTTATCATTAATTGCACTTGGAGCCTCTAAAGATTGAAAATTAAAATTTTTAAAAGTTTAAAGAGTTAATTAGGCCCAAATCCTGAGTCACACTTAACAACATAGGGACCTTAATAACTATTGGTATTCAAACATTGATGAGCAGCAGTTCAAAATTTAACAATTCAGAATATTATGCCTGAGAGTATTTTGGAGAATTTCAGGTTTGATGAGTTTAAATTGACTTTACTTTTTTTTTTTTGAGACAGAGTCTCACTCTGTTGCCCAGGCTAGAGTGCTGTGGTGCGATCTTGGCTCACTGCAACCTCCACCTCCCAGAGTTCAGCTGCCCAAGTAGCTGGGATTACAAACGTGAGCCACCACACCTGGTTAATTTTTGTATTTTTTTTAGTAGAGACGGGATTTCGCCATGTTGCCCAGCCTGGTCTTGAACTCCTGGCCTCAAGTGATCTACCCACCTCGGCCTCCCAAAGTGCTGGGATTACAGGCGTAAGCCACCGTGCCTGGCCACCTTTACTATGTTTTTCCACACCTGGTAACAAAGTGGTGCAAAGTTTTCATTTATTTATTCTTTTTTTTTTTTTGAGATGGAGTTTTACTCTTGTTGCCCAGGCTGGCTGGAGTGCGTGCAATGGCACGATCTCAGCTCACCGCAACCTCTACCTCCCGGGTTCAAGCGATTCTCCTGCTTCACTCTCCCGAGTGGCTGGGATTACAGGCCTGCACCACCACGCCTGGCTAATTTTGTATTTTTAGTAGAGACGGGTTTCTCCATATTGGTCAGGCTGGTCTGGGACTCCTGACCTCAGGTGGTCCACCCACCTTGACTTCCCAAAGTGCTAGGATTACAGGCGTGAGCCACCATGCTCGGCCTCATTTATTTATTCTTAAAGTCCTTGCCAACCTCATCAAATGCCCAGTAACAAGGCTTCCTTCCAGGCTTACTGCTGTGACCACAGAAGATTCCTTCTGTCCCTTGCAAGTCTTACAGCTAACATCTTGTGTGATGTTGTGTGGCATACTTAGGGAATCATATGTGAAATTACTTAATCATATGCACACTCAGAGGTTGGAGGAACATGTTTGTGTGACAAAGCATCTTTTTCTATATCAGACTTTTTTTTTTTTTTTTAAACAAAGCCAAAATGAAAATATAAAACCCCCTGAGATATCCATAGGAAATAACTCTGATTTAGGCTGACATGGCTTATCTGAAGAGTGTGGGCCAAGTACATTCAGGACAGCTTTTTTTCTCAGGGTCTGGAAGCATGAACGTTACTGGGGCAGACTTTTTCTGGGGCCAATATTTGGGACCTGATGGCAATTTAGGTACATCTCTGGAGCGAGGGGTGATGGAGTGATGAAGCACTAGAAGGGGACTGCCGTCAGAAGAAGGCAGTCGGGGAATGCTTGAGCTAGAAATTGCAGGTGGTACAATGCCAGTTTTCTTCTTGGTGGCTTCCTGAATGGCTTGTTCAAATTCTCAGACTTCATCAATTGTCATGTACTCGTTTGGGCATGACTCACTGTGTCATTTGCAGGCGAGGAATGTTGATTGCAAACTTTTTATGTTAGTTTGCTCAGGCATGTTTTTTTCATATTCCTGAACATCATCCATTATGACATACCATTCATCAACCCATGCAAAAGCTTATGTCGTCTTTGACTAACTTGTGTACAAATTGCCCTATTTTGGTCCGAAGCCTCCAGACCTCCAACCTCACTGGCAGTCTCCAGCTTGTAGGAGCACATGATGGGCTGATGTCTATCTATTCAGCCTGCCCTTAACTGTCCCCATCCTGTCTTCTCTGACTTGAAGTGTTTAGGATCCTCAGATTCTTTGTATTAGTGCCCTGGAATTTCATTGCAGACAGTATCAATAAAGCAAACGTCTCTCTCTAGGTTTTTGGCTTCCTTGTAAAAAACATTTACTGGTCAGGCATTGTAGCTACAGGTGTGAGCCACCGCGACTGGCTTTCTATTTTAAATTAAAAAAAAAAGTCAATGTATTATAAAGGATATTACAAAGGGTACAGATGAAGAAATGCATAGAGTAAGATATGGAGGAAGGGGAATGGAGCTTCCAAACCCTCCCTGGGTGCATCACCCTCCAGGAACCTCCATATATTCAGCTATCTGGAAGCTCTATTTTCATAATTTTTAATGAGGCCTTAAAGTTGCTTTTATGACAGTAAGTTTTTAATATTAGGTGTTATAGTTGAATGGCTTTATGTAATTTTTGATTAAGACTTTTAAATAACAGTCTCTTCAATATTTTTATGTTCAACAATAGATTCTCTTCCCACAAATATATAACAAAATTTAAACCAGTCTTCACAATTATTTAAAGTAATTATAACACTTGAATTACATTGGAAATAACAGCCTATCCTTATCTTCTCCTTATAAATGTAATGTTGAGATTTCTTATGACAATGTGACTTCTATAAAACTTTTTCGTATCAGGTATTTCAATATAATAATAAAGCAAAATTTTGCAGAAGGCACTTGCATTGTTGGGATGGTCGCTTAGGAACCACTAATAGCAAATAGGGAGGTGTATCTGACTTACATGATGACAGAGATTTAAGTTGCTGGCTGTCCAGTGCCTGTCAGGAGTTCCCATCCAAACTCCTGGAACAAGGTTCATGGAGCTGCAGGAGGAGTTTATATAACAGGTTCCCAAGAGCATTCCAGCCAGCAAGATTAGGGTGGAGGATGGCAACAAGGCTGATGGCAAGCACTGGGCAGACAGTAGTTGAATCTTTGTTGCTGCATATATTAAATACGTCTATATGCCCATTGGTATTGGTGTGTTCTAAGTGACTGCTCTAAAAAGGCAGGTACATTCTTTAAAATGTAGCTCTATTATTATTTTGAAATAATGTAGACAGCTGGCTCCTAAAGTCAGTATCTGAGTAATAGATGGGGTGCACTGGTTCAATCACAGCTCACTTCAACCTCAAGCTCCTGGGTCAAGTGATCCTCCTGCCTCAGCCTCCCCAGTAGCTAGGAGCATAGGCATGTGCCACCACACTTGGTTAATTAAAAAAATTTTTTTTGTAGAGATGGAGGTCTCACTATATTGCCCAGGCTGGTTTGGAATATCTGGCCTCAAGTTCCTGCCTTGACCTCCCAAAGTACTGGGATTATAGATTTGAGCCCCTGCTCCCAGCCCAGATGCTCATGCTCCTTCACCTCTCTGAAGATCCTCAACGAAGGCTGCTTAAGGCTGGAGGTGACTCTCTTGGGGACAAGCCAGCCTAGTTGTTGTGGGTGCCAAGGAGATTAGTGTCTCTCAGCATGCCTGTTAATCCATTTGTGTTTTACCAGTACATTTTAGCACCCTAATTAGCATGCTGTAGTATGAATAGTGTCTCAAAGGAGGTCTCCGTATCCCATTTCCCATGCCATGCATATGCCTAATGAGGATGCCCTAAAAACTGGTTGAGCCTAACTATTATCAGGAGATCCTGAAATTCTGTACCTCTAGGAAAGTTCTGCAAAAGAGATCTTCCCCAGTTCCCTCACCCAGGGTGGTAGGTGGGTTGAGGAGTGTCCAATATGGCACCCAACTGTGACCAACTGAATTGTGAAAGCCAATTGCAGTTCTTTGGGGTAGAGTCCAGGCAAACTTCTTCAGTGTGTATCAATCCAATAGAAGCTGCTACTGTGAGTGGAAAAAGGGAGAGATTAAATAATCTGCTTTGGCCAGGTTTGTCTCAAACTCCTAACCTCAAGTGATCTGCCTGCCTTGGCCTCCCAAAGTGCTAGAATTATAATTTTGAGCCACCGTGCTTGGCCTTGAACTTTATTTTTTAGTGTAGTTTTAGGTTCACAGCAATACTGAGTGGAAACAAGAGAGTTCCCACTGCTATGTCTTCAAGGTCCAGCTTCCATATCATTATCTCTATGAAATCTCTGATTTCCCATAGAGGTAAATAAAAGTTTTCTCTTCTGAAATTTCACAGTCCCTTTAAGAAAATTTAACAAGATTTCATTTTCTAATCTGTTTTATTTGTCATGTACCTATCTTTTCTTCTTCGCTAGACTGTAAATTCATTAAGGGTAGGATCCATGTCTAATCTACCTCTGCATCTCCTAACACCATGGTTCCATCATTGTTTTGGCAAATATTGGAGTATGCATGTATTATTACACCGTGCTGCTTACATATTTATAGATCTGCTTTTCTTATTTGACGGACACCTCTGAGATTATATCTTTATTTTTCTGTGTCTCCCAATGCCTTGAGCAATGTCAAGTATATAGTCAGTGGTGAATAAATGCTTGCTTTTTTCGTATGAAAGGAAGCTGGCTGTTCTATTTCAGCTGAAACCTCTGTAAGTATTAAGTAGTAATCATAAACAATTAAAAATTATGGAAAAGTATAGAAAAATTTGTTTTCAATAGAATGTATTTATTGTGTTCTCAAAAGCATATGTTTTCATCTCCCAATGTTTCCTAAAGCTTGGTGACCTTTGTGTAGGATGAGACATCCTTCATGGATGAAAATAGATCTCTAACTCTTTGAAATCCTAACTTCTTCTGACAGTAGAAATATATCAAGGAAAAAAGAGTTTGAGTCAAAATACATCTTTAAAGTTTTCTTTTTCTCAGAGCATTTGACATTTAAAACTCATTATCTCTTGCCACTTGAATCTCAGTGTTGACCTCAAGGATTCTGTAGAAGGTACAGGATTTAGAGGGCAAAGAGAAGCACAGTAAAGTGAAGTGAATGAAAATGAAGAGTAAAGAGGTATAACTTGGTCTTGGTGATGTCAAATTCAGACCAAGGGCAGTGGGTAATTTATGGGATGTATCAAAAGGAAAAGGATAAATGATGATGAGAGTAGCAACATTAAGTCAGAAAAGACAAGAAAAATGAGAGGCCAAAGGGCAAGACACACAATAGGTGAGGAGGGCACGTTTCTAAAATAACAACTATGATCCTTTAATTTTTTTAAATTGCACCAATAACTTCAGAATACTGGTAATGAAAATACAGATACAATTCCCCTTCAACACCATTTCCCTGGAAATCAAATCTTTTTCCTTTTTTTATCAGCCCCAGAGAATGGAAAATATTTAGAGAGGTACAAAACTATCAAGTGTCTCTATAAATAACTACAAAATTTTGACTTACATTTATTTATAATGTCTAAGGCACAGCCACAAGTTCTCCTCCTCTTAGGAAAGAAGGAGAAAATTTTAAGGGTTGGCTGCTCTTCGCTGGGTGTGGTGGGTCACACCCATAATCCTAGCACTTTGGGAGAATGAGACTGGAGGATCACTTGAGCCCGCGAGTTTGAGGCCCGACTGGGCAATATCATAAGATCTGGTCTCCACAAAAATATTTTAAAAATATTAGTTAGCCATGTGGCATGTGCCTGTACTCCCAGCTACTGGGGAGGCTGAGGTAGGAGGAGTGGTTGAGCTCAGGAGGTGGAGGTCTGGATTGCACCATTGTACTCTCAGCCTGGGCGATAGAGTGAGACCCTGTCCAAAGAAACAAACAAAAAACCACACACACACACACACACACACACACACACAAAACAAAAAAATGAGTTCACAGCTCTTATCTTTACTTTAACTAAGTTTAGACATCCTTCCCTCAAGATGATTCTCCTTCTAATCCCAAAATAACAGAAACATGGAATTAGGTTAAGACAACTGGCTAAAGAAATTTATTTCTTCATGCCATTATTTTCATTAATAGGCATTCTAGACTTTTGAGGTACTTACTGCTTTCTGTCTTAACATACATATTAACACTCATAGATGTAACATACCCTTATGAGCATACTTACATTTTGAAAAATCTCCTCTTCACCTTCAAATTGTGGATAAATAAAGCACTGAAATAATTCATTATTCATAATTTCCATCCAAGCTAGTGCTACTTTCTAACTATGGACCACATTATAGACAGGGTAGGTGGCAGTTTACATATATTTCCTACAGAATCATCTGTAACTATAACTTTTCATCTCTAATTTGGAAAAAATAACAAATTCCAAGGAATAATAATAATATATTGATAGAGTCTATCTTGGGTATACAGTAATTTATGGATAAAATATACATAAATGTTGGTATTTTATTGTTTATAATAGATTACTTGCAAGTCACCTCTCAGTTGGTTAAAATGCAATCATACATGACGTTATGGTTGAGTATGGTTGGTCTAACATGGCGTTGTAATGAACTATAACCTGTGTAGCCACTGTAAAGACTTTTTCTTCTTGTTGTTGTCACCAAGACTGGAGTGCAGTGGCGTGATCTCAGCTCACTGCAACCTTCACCTCCTGAGTTCAAGTGATTCTTCTGCCTCAGCCTCCTGAGTAGGTAGGATTACAGGTCCCCGCCACCATGTCTGGTTAATTTTTGTATTTTTAGTAGAGACAGGGTTTTGCCATGTTGGCCAGGCTGGTCTTGAACTCCTGACCTCAAGTGATCCACCTGCCTCAGCCTCCCAAAGTGCTGGGATTACAGGTGTGAGCCACCATGCCCAGCCTTGTAAAGACGTTTTAGCCCTCTGACAGTGAAGTCAATGAGGGGACCTTGAAATTGTGTGCGAATGTCTCATTTCTTTTCTTTTCTTTCCTTTTTTTTGAGGCAGACTCTCACTCTATTGCCCAGGATGGAGTGCAGTGGCACAATCACAGCTTACTACAGTGTAGAACTTCTGGGTTCAAGCAATTCTGTCACCTCAGCCTCCCAAGTAGCTGGGACCACTGGCATGTGCCACCATGCTTGGGTAATTTTTAATTTTTTTGTAGAAACAAGGTTTGTTATGATGCCCAGGCTGGTCTCAAACTCCCGGACTCAAGCAATTCTCTTGCCTCAGCCTACCAAAGTGCTGGGATTACAGGTGTGAGCTATTGTGTGCAGCCCATTTTCTTACAAGGACCTGAATATCAGCTCTTTGCCAAGTCAGATGGTTTCATTCCACAGGTGCAGTCCATTGACCGTGTTCAGTTGGAAGCAGCCAGTTGAGAGAAAATGTCCCAGTGTCCCTAATCTCACAAGATTGTGGAATGAGTCTTTGACAGTGGAGAATTGTAACAGTGAAACAGTAAAAAAACTCCCGTAACTAACTCCAGTATTGAGCGGCATTTACCCATTCCTGCACATAGGCAAGGATAATTTTAGAGCACTGAGATAATATATAAAAATAGCAATAATGTAGTTTTAAAAGCTAACTCTGGGATTAAAAGAGAAATATGTAAACAATGAACTCTGTTTTCTTAAAGATTTATAGGAGCATTGTGATCTGACCAAAAACAAAGAAGTTCCCAACCTCCTCGGACCCTGGCTGGCACCCAGATGTCTGTGTTTATTGATTACCTCTTGATCCCAACTTCCTTGCCTTCCCCTGCCCTTAAAATAAAAAGAACCTGAAATTTGTACTGATTAAGATGATACTTTAGAATGCTAGTTCACCATCTTCTTGGTTTTGCTGGCTTTCCAAATAAACCTACGTTTCTTCCCACCAACCCTTGTCTCTCAAGTTTGGCTTTTGAAGTGCTAGCTGCTGACCTGTATTCAGTTACATTTTCAATATAAATCACTATTACTTATCTTGGGAATCCACTGGCTGAAATTCAAGTTCTTTCTCTACTGCCAAAATCCAAAATTTCCATTTCATCAGCTTCAAATGCATTTAAAAATGTCAAAATGCATTATGACAATGTTGCCAGATAAAGCCAAAAATACCTTCCACCTTTTATTGTCTTTGAATACTAAGAAAATGAATGAAGGAATAATAGAGATGCTTCTCTAGAAACTTTAGTATTATAATTAAATCTGCCAAACATTTGCATATGGTATTTATTGCACAGTGTTTTATATTTTCCAGGGAGAGAGAGAGATTGGTTACAGTCAATAAGTTGTATAACTGATCCCTGAATTCACTCTTTCCTTTCTGTGTAAGTTGATTCCAAGGCATCAGACTATAGACCTGGAACAGAGGAGCAGAGGCATAATTCAAATTACTGAGCATCTTCTGCTAACAATGTGTCGTAATTTTTTTACTTAGTAGATATGAACTTAACCCAGAACCTAAGTTACCTTAGTTCATGTGTACTTAGGTTCTGGGTTTAAAAAAAATGAATTATATCATTCTAGTCTTTTAATTAATTAATTAATTAATTTTTTCTTGAGACGGAGTTTCATTCTTGTTGCCCAGGCTGGAGTGTAATGGCATGGTCTCGGCTCACTGCAACCTCCGCCTCCTGGGATCAAGTGATTCTTGTGCCTCAGCCTCCCAAGTAACTGGGATTACAGGCGCCTGCCATCACACCCAGCTAACTTTTTTGTATTTTTAGTAGAGACAGCGTTTCTACTGTTGGCCAGGCTGGTCTTGAACTCCTGACCTTAGGAGATCCGCCTGCCTCGGCCTCTCAAAGTGCTGGGATTACAGCTGTGAGCCACTGTGCCCAGCCTATAATTTTTGTTATTTTATTTTACTTTAAGTTCCAGGATACATGTGCAGAATGTGCAGATTTGTTACATAGATACACATGTGCTATTGTGGTTTGGTGCACCACCTATCAACCTGTCATCTGGGTGTTTTTTTTTTTTTTTTTTTTTTTTGGGACAGAGTCTTGCTCTGTCACCAGGCTGGAGTGCAGTGGCACTCTAAGCTCACTGAAACCTCCATCTCCCAGGTTCAAGTGATCCTCCTGCCTCAGTCTCCCGAGTAGCTGGGACTACAGACGCGCGCCACCACGCCTGGCTAATTTTTTACATTTTTTAGTAGAGATGAGGTTTCACCATGTTGGCCAAGATGATCTCGATCTTCTGATCTCGTGATCTGCCCGCCTCGGACTCCCAAAGTGCTGGGATTACAGGCATGAGCCACCGCACCCGGTCACCATCATCTAGGTTTTAAGCCCTGCGTGCATTAGGTATTTGTCCTAAGGGTCTCCCTCCCCTATAGCTCTAGCCTTCAATTCAAAGTCTAGTAGGGAAAATTTTTTTATTTTTTTGGGACAGGGCCTTACCCTATTGCCCAGGCTAGAATGCAGTGGCACAATCTTGGCTCGCTGCAACCTCTGCCTCCCTGGCTCAAGCCATCCTCCCACTTCAGTTTCCTAAGTAGCTGGGACTAAAGGCATGTATCACTGTTCCTGGCCAATTTTGTGTGTGTATGTGTGTGTATATGTATGTGTGTGTGTGTGTACATACACACACACACACACACATACACACACACACACATACATATATATATATATATATATATTTTTTTTTTTAAGAGAACAGGTTTTGCCATGTTGGCCAGGCTGGTTTTGAACTCCTAAGCTCAAGCAATTCACCTGCATCGGCTTCCCAAAGTACTGGGATTACAGATGTGAGCCCCCGTGCCTGGTTGAAACAAATATAAATAGGTGCCAATGGAATGTAAAAAACCCCTGTATTGAAGCACTGTGTCACAGGTCACCACCCTTGCCTAGCGAACTCTTCTCAGAAGGGAGGAACTTTGAGCTGGGTCTTGAAGAATGAGTTGGAGTTTTCCAGAGAAAAAAGAAATCTGATGGTCTTTCAGGCAGAGGAAACAGCATATGTTTGGGAGTAAGAGTTTTGGGAGAAAGGCAGAGAGTTCTGTGTAACCAAATTAAAAGGAGTGTGTGAGTGTATTGCTTTGAGCCCCATTTATATTTTATTTCTGAACCTACTCTGTGAACTTTTCTTCTGTCTATTGCTTTCTGAAGTGTTTAAATAAACAATGATTCAAGATAGACCCTACACTTAGTAGCCTTTCTCTCTATTGTGGAGTGGGTTAAGATGAATCTCCAGGATATTTATAGATTATACCTTTAACATGTTCACAATGTATTGACTAAGACAAACTAGAAGCATTTTACTTCTATTTACTTGTGTGAGTGGAAGGAACTGAAGCATAAAGATCTGTGAATGACTCATTTGGTGGGGGGTGTTAGGCTATAACTTAAGACCTCTGATTTCAAGGGAGCCTTTGGTTCATATCTGCACATCTTCCAAGATCTACAGGCATTGTTTTCCACAGCACAAGTACCTCACCATCTTAAGGGAAGGCACATAAAAGGAGCAACTGTCTCTGCCAACCTGAGATCCTTTTTATTCTGATAATACCACCTGTACTTACTGTTTACCACCCACCAAGAAAGCAAGTGTTTAACAGCTCAGTCTTGGGTATCCATAGGGCCTTAGCCTATGCTCAGCACAATCTGATGGGAATTGGAGATCTATAAGACATATATATATATATTTTTTACCTTCTTGGAGTTTGTAATTGGGATGAGATTACCACCCAGTTAGAGCTTAATTACAGAGAGTTGGGCTGGGCATGGTAGCTCAAGTCTGTAATCCCAGCACTTTGGGAAGGTGAAGCAGGAGGATCCCTTGAGTCCAGGAGTTCAAGACCAGCCTGGGCGAAAAAGTGAGACCCTATCTCTATAAAAAATAAAATAAAATAAATTAGCCAGGTGTGGTGGTGTGTGTTTGTAGTCCCAGGTACTTGGGAGACTGAGGTGGAAGAATGGCTTGAGCCCAAGAATTTGAGGCTACAGTAAGCCGGGTTTGCCACTGTATTCCATTCTGGGCAACAGAGCCAGACTCTGTCTCAAAAAACAAAAAAATTTATGGAGGGTTGACTACAGAAGCACAGTAATTCTACCTGTTCCTGATGATGGACTTTCAAAACCTTTTTCTGAATCAGAATTTCCAGCTGCCTCCTGAAACATTTACCAGGATGTGCCAAAGACCCTTAAATTCAACAGATTCAAAATTAGATTGGTTAATTTTTTTTTCCTATTATTTCTATGTCAAGTGTTCTCTATTCTATATTTAGATCTTGGTTAATGGTATTATCTCCTGTTCAGCACGCAAACTAGATATCTGTGGGCCATAAATGACTTCTTCCTTTCTCTAACACTTTATCCAGACTACCACTAAGTCATGTTCATTGAATCTTCAAAATGAGTTTCAAATTTCCACTGTAATTTGGTGTAAATGTAATAGTCTATAATTCATATTATGCCAAAAATGTATAGCTTCTATGCATGGGTAGCAATGGATGCTGTGGTTGGAACATCTGTTTGACAATGTATGTTGGCTCAGTTTCTTCTGGTTACACCCATTTCAGGTTAACTCAGACTTGTAAGATTTCTCTCCACTCCTGGCTCCTCCCCCAGAGGCATCTGGGTGTGGAGGAAAGCTGACTTGTCTCATGTGATGGGAGAAGTGTATCTGGGGATTGGGAGGTGATGGAGGCAAGATACACCTGCTGTCCTCTGAGTTCTTGCTTGTCTCCAGCTGAGGTGTCCTTTGCTTTTCCCTGTGTGTGTCAACCTATGTTCTCACTAAACCATCAGTGACAGAACTAGTCCCACCTGGTCTTTGGTATGTGTTAGCATCTGCTGTTGTTGAGCTAGGACTCCACCATAGTCTCTGGTCCTGTGGCTGCTGCATTCTGGCTCAAAGTCCCTGCCATTTCTTAAGTCCTTGCAGCATGTCCTGCTCCCCTGAGCAGGTGGGAACCTCTGGCTCTTCTGCACTTTACTTACATGCCTCAAGTCCGGAAACATGTCTGGGTAGACACTTTCACTGGATGGGTAGAGGCTTTTCCCACAGGGTCTGAAAAGGCCACCGCGGTCATTTCTTCTCTTTTGTCAGACATAATTTCTCAGTTTGGCCTTCCCACCTCTATACAGTCTGATAATGGACTGGCCTTTGTTAGTCAAATCTTTGCTCCATCTCTAGAAGATGAAGGGCTTTCTCTAGTTTTTCCCCTTTCTGTATGGTCAGGTCATATCATTCCCCATGTGAATGCAGCATTTCAACTCCTTTCCCTGTAGCCGTAAGATGATAGGACTGTAGGGGAATATGATTTATAGAGGAAATAAGGACTACATTTACTGTTTTCAAAATAGTATTCTTATTACATATAGATTCATTTATACATACACACCTCTGTGCATTTTTTATTAAAACAAAATCATTACTATACTTATTTTTTGTAACGCCTTTTTAAATCAAACAATATATATATTTTTTTGCGGGGGGAGCGGGGGACGGAGTCTCGCTCTGTCGCCCAGGCTGGAGTGCAGTGGTGTGATCTCGGCTCACTGCAAGCTCCACCTCCCGGGTTCATGCCATTCTCCTGCCTCAGCCTCCCGAGTAGCTGGGACTACAGGCACCTGCCACCACGCCCAGCTAATTTTTTGTACTTTTAGTAGAGACAGGGTTTCACCGTGTTAGCCAGGATGGTCTCAATCTCCTGACCTCGTGATCTGCCCACCTCAGCCTCCCCAAGTGCTGGGATTACAGGTGTGAGCCACTGCGCCCGGCCTTAAACAACATATTTTGCAGCACTTCCCATGCCAGGACATTCAGATATATTTCATTCTTTTTAATGGGTACATAGTATTCCATTCTATGACTGTATCATAATTTGTTTAGTGGTGGATGTTTAGCTTGTAGTATTCTATTTTTTGCTATTATAAATATTTCTGCAGCATACATCCTTGTATGTCATGCAAGGAAAATTTACTGTTTCTTTATTTCCCTTACTACTTTAGTGGGCTTGTTTTGTCCTGCCTAAAAAGATTATTTTCAGGCCGGGCGCGGTGGCTCAAGCCTGTAATCCCAGCACTTTGGGAGGCCGAGACGGGCGGATCACGAGGTCAGGAGATCGAGACCATCCTGGCTAACACGGTGAAACCCCGTCTCTACTAAAAAATACAAAAAACTAGCCGGGCGAGGTGGCGGGCGCCTGTAGTCCCAGCTACTCGGGAGGCTGAGGCCGGAGAATGGTGTGAACCCGGGAGGTGGAGCTTGCAGTGAGCTGAGATCCAGCCACTGCACTCCAGCCTGGGCTACAGAGCGAGACTCCGTCTCAAAAAAAAAAAAAAAAAAAAAAAAAAAAAAAAAGATTATTTTCTACCCTAAGACCAAATACATATTTTTTGTTTTTTCTTTTATCTTTACTTTTCATATGTTTTTTTCTTTTCTCTCTTTTCTTTTATACTCTAACATGTTTAATTCATTTTTTATTTTTTAGACATTTCCATGACATAGGTAGAATTATCATTTTTCCATATATTATAGAGTTGTGTGTTTTTTTAAAAAAAATAAATTTTCCGGTCCTCTCTCCCACGGTGGGTGAGTACGGCGGGGGGGGGGGTCCCTTTCTTCCTCAGCCAAGGCTGAAGGCAAAGATCAGATCTTGAGGATCATTTTTAAGACTGCCATGTGCTGGGAAACCTTGTTTTCCTACCCCAGACATTTGTAGAAAACAAAACAAAACAAAACAAAAACCCAGTTTTTTCACAGAAAAGTTCCTGGTTGGAATCAGTTACTTGGGAAACTTAGGTTGGGTGATGTTCTCATTGATCTCACTTTCATACTCAGCATTTCGGTTCCCATTATTTTCTCTTAAACTACAATTGCCAAATGGCCTAAACCTGTCTTTGCAATAAGGTAGTAGATGTAAATTTTCTCCTCCCCTATTTGCAATAGTTAGGTTGTTAATTAACTGAATGAATACTCAATCTCTGATCCCCATTGCAAACATAATGATGCAAAAGCCAAGATCTGGGTGATTTAAAATCATTGTAGAACCCCAGCGTGAACTCCAAAAGTCAGAATTTGTGCAGTGTTACAATATTTTATTTTATTTTATTTTTAAGAGATGGGGTCTTACTGTGTTTCCCAGCCTGGAGTGCAGCGGCACAATCATGGCTGACTGCAGCCTCGAACCGTTAGGCTCAGCTAATCCTCCTGCTTCAGCCTGCCAAGTAGCCAGGACTTTAGGCCCATGTCCCCACACCTGGCTAATTTTAATTTTAAAACATTTTTGTAGAGATGGTGTCTCACTATGTTGCCCAGGCTATCATAATGTTCAAAACAATTTCAACAGGCTCATTTGTAATAAAATGTAATAGCAGAGTTGTTAAAATCTGCATTTAAAAGATATCTGTTACATAACTGTTTTTTGCAAAAAGAGAATTTGTTTATCTTCTTAAATCTATCTACCTACCTACCAACCTACTCATCTGTATTTACATCTAGCTATAGATATATTTGAAGAAACAGAAAAAATATGTACAAAGAAGAAAATAATTTACTGGCACCCAGTTAATTGGTCAACATTTTGGCCAGTTTTCTTCTCATTTTGTATTTGTGCAATGCACACATGGTTTATTTACCTACAAAGTAGAAGAGCACCACCTACATTCTGGCCAAATGTAAAAAGTTGACTATTGAAATTAATATTTAGTGGAACTGAGGCTGAAGGCAAATGTAACCATCAAAGGATAAATTTTAATGGCCCGGTGTAGTGGCTCAAGCCTGTAATCCCAGCACTTTGGAAGGCCCAGGTGGGTGGATCACTTGAGGTCAGGAGTTTGAGATCAGCCTGACCAACATGGTAAAAACCTGTCTCTACTAAAAATACAAAAAATTGTCGGGCGCGGTGGCTCACGCCTGTAATCCCAGCACTTTGGGAGGCCGAGGCGGGCGGATCACGAGGTCAGGAGATCGAGATCACAGTGAAACCCCGTCTCTACTAAAAATACAAAAAATTAGCCGGGCGCGGTGGTGGGCGCCTGTAGTCCCAGCTACTCGGGAGGCTGAGCCAGGAGAATGGCGTGAACCCGGGAGGTGGAGCTTGCAGTGAGCCGAGATCGCGCCACTGCACTCCAGCCTGGGCGACAAAACTAGACTCCGTCTCAAAAAAATAAAAAAATAAAAAAAAATAAAAATAAAAATAAAAATACAAAAAATTAGCTGGGTGTGGCGGTGGGTGCCTGTAATCCCAACTACTCGGGAGACTGAGACAGGAGAATCGCTTGAACCTGGGAGGAGGAAGTTGCAGTGAGCCGAGATCGTGCCACTGCACTCCAGCCTGGGCGACAGAGCCAGACTCTGTCTCAAAAATATATATATACACATTTTAATACCAAGGTACATCCAGTTGATCAAAATAAGATCAATAAGCATAATTGTTACTATAATTTCATATTAAAGTTTTTGTAGTAATATTTTAGAAGTTTGACATTATGGCCCAGGCACAATACCTCCTACCTAGATCTTAGCTGCTGGTCTGCTTGTACCTTTGCAGATTCTTCAGACTGTACCTTTGCCTACTAAGGAGATGCTTGTTTCAGCTAAGGGCAGTGAGCGGATATAATGTTTGTTGCCATGTAGCCATCTTGCCACCAAGTTGTTGGATGTTCTCACCTCTGAATTGTAGCCAACTAAAGACTTATCTACTCTTCGTATTCTGCCTTTAAAGATTGGTAGTTGTGAAATTTCACTGAGGCAGTTCCACAAATTTAAGCTTTTTTTGCCTGATTACAGAAAAATACTGAATATTGTTGTGCTCATGTTTTTGGTTTTAAAAAATTTAAGCTTGGGCAACATGGTGAGATCCCACCTGTACTAGAAGTTATTATATTATTTTTTGAGACCAAGTCTCACTCTGTTGCCCAGGCTGAGTGCAGTGGTGTGATCACAGCTCACTATAGCCTTGACCCCCTTGGCTCAAGTGATCCTCCTATCTTAGCCTCCTGAGTAGAGGGGACTACAGGTGTGCACCACCACACCTGGATAATTTTTTGTATTTTTAGTAGAAGTGAGGTTTTGCCATGTTGCCCAGGCTGACCTCAAACTCCTGGACTCAAGTAATCTGCCTGCCTTAGCTTTTCAAAGTGCTGGAATGAGAAGTGTGAGCCACTATGCCCAGCCGCTACTAACAATTAAAAAATTAGCCGCATGTGGTGGCATGGCTGTAGTCCTAGCTACTTGGGAGGCTGAGGCAGGAGGATCACTTGAATCTGGGAGGTGATTATAGGCAGTGAACCCAGGAGGTATGATCGTGACACTGCATTCCCACCTGGAAGACAGAGCAAGACCTTGTTTAAAAGGAAAAAAAAATGTATGCACATGATGTATATAATTATGTGGACAAAATTTATCCTTAAGTCTTGGGTTTGGAAAAGTACCAGTGGAGCAATGTAACCGGCTTTCAGGTTAGCAAAAGCTCCGAATTTCCATCTGCATCTCAGTTCTCACTCACTGCACACACGCCAATGCCAGCACCTTTGGTGGATCGGCATGACTTGAAGCTCCCCGCGGCAGGCATCATCAGGCAATACTTACCCTCTCATGGGACTCTCCAGCCAACAAACCCCTTTCTCTGCAAGGGACTCTTTGTGAGTGAATTCTGTGCTGTAGGTATTCATCTCTGCAAAGTATAATGCTAAGGCTTTCTTTTGAACAAGTAACTGTTTTTTCTTTTTCTTTCTTCAGTAACTACTCTTCCTCATTGTTTGACCATGTTATGTGAGTACATTATCAGGCAGCTCTATAACCTCTTACATGTCATGTTGTTGTCTTTCGCTGCAGAAGAATGATGAATGTGACCCCAATCTTGCTGCCACAGCCGACAATTCTGTTACTTTACCCTCTGCTATAATTACTTCCTGAGCACACATAACCAAACGATGTGAACTAAACATATGGCTGTGATTCTTAAACCACTCAGAACCTTGTTTGTTCCATTGTCAATGACAACTGCATGACACCTTCCTTTACCGATTTCCCATTTGTAAAGATTTCTTTTATCACGTTAATGTGCGAGATTGGTGTTCAAGATTAAGAAATTTCTTGATGTGGAAGTAAAGCCAAATGCAGTTGGTTTTGTCATTAATCCATGGTGCTGACATGTAGACAAAAAATTTCTGTTTCTAAAAGTTCACATGTCTAATATACAAAATATTAAATATATTTAATAATATTAACATTTTTGTCAAAGTGGAATATAATTGAGGTATAATCTTTTTGGTAACTTGGTTTTTAGAACTTATATCACGTGGCTGGGTGTGGTAGCTCACGTCTGTAAATTCCAGCACTCTGGGAGGCCAAGGCAGGAGGATTGCTTGAGTCCAGGAATTCAAGACCAGCTGGGCAACATAGAACAACCCCGTCTCATTAAACAAAATAAATTTAAAAAATTTATTTAAATTAAAAACTAATTTAAATCCTGGGCACGTATCAGAAATCCATCATTTTCAATGTCTAAAAATTAGTAGATTCTGTGAAAAACATTTCAACAAGCTTGTTAAAAATTGTAGCTTTCATAGATTCTATACTATAAGGAGTTATCTTATTTGTCAAGTCTGTTGTATATCATTTGTTCATGAAATATGTTTAGGTACCTTGTTTTTCTCTAGCTTTTCCTTTTTCTCATATGAATCATCGAGAGTGCCTAAGTTTTTAAAAATAAGTATTCTCATATTAACACATAACACTCTGCTGATTGGTCTTATTTTCCATAATAACACTCTGCTGATTGGTCTTATTTTACATTCACAACTTTGAACCACAAATTGGACCTTGACAGTGGTACCTGGTAATCACGCTACACTCTCGAGTAGTTGGGATTACATGCCTGCGCCTGGTTCATTTTTGTATTTTTAGTAGAGATGGGGTTTCGCCATGTTGGCCAGGCCGGTCTTGAACTCCTGAGCTCAAGTGATTCACCTGCCTTGGCCTCCCAAAGTGCTGGGATTACAGGTGTGAGCCACTGTGCCCGGCCAAAAGACCCACTCTGTCTACATTCTTCTTAAATTTTCAATTGTTCCTCTCTATCTTCACTCTGCTGATGCTTTTCTTGTTTCACTGAAGAAAGAAAGTACTTAGAAGTTCCCTAGACATCCACCCTTGCCTTACCCACCTGCTAGCATCTCTTCCCACTCACTCCAGCTTCCTGCTTATTCCCGTAGTAGATAAACTCTCCATGTTAGCTGAGCCAGTTAGTCCACATACATATGGATCCTCACTCCTCTTGTCTATCAAGGACAGCCGTTCAGCAAATATTCCATCTGATCAGTTTTTCACTTTTTACTGCATCATTTTATTATCATATTAATACTCTGTTACCTATCTTATCTTTGAAAAAAAGTTCTTCACAACGTCACTTCTTTTTCTGAAAGATGAATATTTATTCACTTTACAAAGAGAATGGTATTAAATTGCCACAAACAGCTCCATTTATAGACAAATATAACTGTATATGACACCAGTAGCTGGTTGAAACTTGCTTTCCCAAGATGCTTATATGACTCCAGCTCTTAAGTTGAGCACACAAATCTCTGTTCTGCCATTGATATTAAAATGTCCCTCAGAGATAATGGTTTTGTTTTACATATTCACAGGTGGGGAAAAAATCAATCCATCTGCCCAGCCCTATCCTTAGAGGTGAGCTTCCATCTGCAGGTCCCCTAGTGAGCACTAAGCCAATATTGGCTCATTCTTAAAAAAAAAACAAAAACAAACAAACAAACTATTGATAATTTGAAAAGGCTTTTGCAGCACACCAAAATACTTACTCATACATATGCAAAAAATCTTGAATCACAGCTGGGTGTGGTGGCTCATGCCTGTAATCCCAGCACTTTGGGAGGCTGAGGCAGGCGGATCACCTGAGGTCGGGAGTTCAAGACCAGTCTGACCAACATGGATGGTGAAACCTCGTCTCTACTAAAAATACAAAAGTTAGCCAGGCATGGTGGTGTGCACCAGTAGTCCCAGCTACTCAGGAGACTGAGGCAGGAGAATCTCTTGAACCTGGGAGGCGGAGGTTGTGGTGAGCCGAGATTGTGCCATTGAACTCCAGCCTGGGCAAAAAGAGCAAAACTCCATCTCAAAAAAAAAAAAAAAAAAAAAAAAAAAAAATTGAATCAGGTTTATTATTTTTTAAAGTTAAACAGATAACCTATCATTGCCAAGAGTAGGTAATGAAAAGGAAGAAAAAAACTAAATTATTAATTATAAAAATATATTCTTTGGAAAAAATTCTAATAAGGTTATCATTAATATTTAAAAACCAAAGAGAAAAAAATAGACAATTGTTCTTTGATCCATTAGTAATTTAAATAAAAATGAAAATCTCTTCAAAAGCAGGTATAAATTGAATTTTTAAAAGAGTTTCAGATAACAAGCACTTCTAATTCGTACACTGATGATTCTTTACTAGCAATTTGCAGTCAAGAAAAATCCTTAATGTGGTTAAGTCTTTAGTTTTTTAATTGTCATAATTTTTGTTTTGTTTTAAAAAAATACTTCACGTGACAGCTTAAAAAATAAGTGGTTATTTTTGGGAAGCACTCCAAATATTTAATCTTACTCAAGTCACATTACCCATTAGTATACAAACTAGTGATATTGATGATTTTTAAAAATTACAATCATTTTTACTCCAGTTTAGTTATCTCTTCATATTTCATGAAAACGAACCAAATTAAATGTACCAAATTAAAAAAATTTTTATTAATGATGCTTTGAATCTGGATTTGATGAAAGATACCAACTTGAGATAAGAGCTGACTCCTTCACAACAGTCCAGTTCTTCAAACCCTGTGGGAAACATCTTTATTTGCACTTATGCCAATTCTTGATATAACCAATCATACTAGGATATTATCTTATAAAAATATACCATGTATTGGACACTGATGTCAGTGCATTTCAGAAAATGTGTCTATATACTGTGTAAAGTTTATTAGCATTTGAACGAAATGCTCTTATTTACACAGTGAAGTCTTAGATGCTCAGGACAGCAAGGTGGCATGGGATCCACCGTTATGAATTTGGAAATTTGCAGTGGTCCTCAGCATCCTGGCACAGAGGCAACCCTCCCCAGGAGGACTTGGCAGCACTGGGCAAGGTGAACCAGCGTTTAGATAATTTGACCCGCTTACTTTTCTGTCTTCATTCTTTTTCACTTTCATTTTCAGGGTCTAAATCAGAATCTCCATGTAATTCTTTTTCACTTGCCATATCTCTGTCCTCACCATTTTCTTCATCTTTTCCTTAAGCATCCTCATCTTCCTCTTCATCAACATCCTCATCTTTTCCACTTTCACTTTTTTCCTCATCTTCATCCCGAGTATCATCAGAATCCTTATCTGCTATTTCATCATCAGACTCCTCTTCTGAAGATTCTTCTTCATACATTAACGTTGCTTTCTGTCCAGGGGAAGTTGTTCCCTTTGTTTTTGTTTTGGTTTTTTGTTGTTGTTGTTGTTGCTGTTACTTGTGTAATTAGAAGAATAAGCTTTCCATGAAGGTGTGAAAGTTTCTGAAAAGTTTTTACTCTGCTTTCCATTAACTGGTGGAGTGTCCCTACCTGGGGTACCAGGTCAGGCATGTGGACAGGTATGATGCATGAACTGTTTTTTTAAAATTATTGTTTATGTATTAATTTGTATTTTTATATTTTTGAGGCAGAGTCTGGCTGTGTTGCCCAGGCTGGAGTGCAATGTCACAATCTCAGCTCACCACAACCTCCACCTCCCGGGTTCAAGCGATCCTCCTGCCTCTGCATCCCGAGTAGCTGGGATTACAGGCATCTGCTGCCATACCTGGCTATTTTTTGTATTTTTAGTAGAGACGGGCTTTGGCCATGTTGGCCAGACTGATCTTGAACTCCTGACCTCAGGTGATCCACCCGCCTTGGCCTCCAAAAGTTCTGGGATTACATGCATGAGCCAATGCGCCCAGCCAGATGCATGAACTGTTAACGCACATTTTAGCCACTGAACCATTAGCACAGCACTGTTAGGTTTTCCTTGTAACCTCTTTGTAGGCCTGCTGGATCTGCTTCTCATCCTTCACTCTCCCTGCCCTGGGATTGTATCTCCCTATAAAGCATTCGTGCTTAAATCTTGTTCAGGCTCTGTTTTTTAGAGAACCTTGGCTAAGCCATGAGCTGTTTACTTTTTTTCTCCCTGTTTTTTTTTGAGACAGAGTCTTACTCTGTCTCCCAGACTGGAGTGCAGTGGTGTGATCTGGGCTCACTGCAACCACTGCCTCCCAGTTTCAAGCAATTCTCCTGCCTCAGCCTCCGGAATAGCTGGGATTACAGGCATGTGCCACCACACCCGGCGAATTTTTTTGGTATTTTTAGTAGAGATAGGGTTTCATCATGTTGGCCAGGCTGGTCTCAAACTCCTAACCTCAGGTGATTTGCTGGCCTCAGCCTCCCAAAGTGCTGGGATTACAGGTGTGAGCCACTGCGCCCAGCCTTTTCCTCCCTTTTGTGAGACTTGCCTGTGCATAGTCTTAGTCTTTGTCCTTTTTCCTTTTGGGATATGTATATTTTGTTTAATGATTTGCAATAGCCCTTCATCAGTTGGAGGCTATTAAATTTTGTTTTGGTATGTTTTAAAATTAACAAGTACTATTTATTTTATTTTTCTGCATTTTGGGATACTTTTTTGTTTTTATTATTTCCTTATGTTTTAATTGTGAGCTATATTAAAATATAGAAGAGTATCCAAACATACATCAACCAATAACATAATAATAACATACTAAAATGAACAACCGTATAATTATTTCTGTTAAGAATTAGATATTGCAGGGCTCAGTGGTAATCCCAGGGCTTTGGGAGGCTGAGGTGGGAGGATAGCTTAAGCCAGGAGTTTGAGGCCAGCCTGGGCAACATAGTAAGACCCTGTCTCCACAAAAACTTAAAATGCATAGTGGTATATTCCTGTAATCCTAGCTACCTTGGAAGCTGAGTTGGGAGGATCAGTTGAGCCAAGAGTTTGAGGCTGCAGTGAAGCATGATCATGCCGTCATGCCACTGCACTCCAGCCTGGGTGACTCAGCAAGATTCTGGCTCTAAAAAAAAGAAAGAGAGAAATAGATCATTGCCAGTACCACAGAATCCCCCTCTGTGGCTCTCTCCAATCACATCCTCTTTCTTCCTCTATTCTGCAACATTCTTGTGATTTTTCTTTCCATACCCTGCGTGTGTGCATGTATGTGTTTGTATATAGTTGTGTATATATGTCTAATACCCATATATAGCTGATTGCTTCTCAGCCCTGCAATAGGAACTGTGTTTATGTACACATATCTACATACATATATACATACATGCACACACATATGTAAACACACAGAAGAAAGAAACAGTAGTTTTCACAACTCCTTACTTTTCATCTTTTCAGTTGTCTTTTTTTTGAGACAGGGTCTCATTCTGTTGCCCAGGCTGGAGCACAATGGTGCAATTATGGCTTACTGCAGCCTCTATCTCCTAGGCTCAAGGGATCCTCCTGTCTCAGCCTCCCAAGTCGCTGGGACTATAGGCATGTGCCACCATGCATGGCAAATTAATTTTTTTTTTTTTTGGAGAGATAAGGTCTCACTATGTTGCCCAGTCTGGTCTTGAAATCCTGGGCTCAAGCAGTTCTCCCACCTCAGCCTCTCAAATGCAGGGATTACGGCATGAGCCACCATGCCTGGCCTCTTTACAGTTGTTTCTCCCACTGCTTTCTCATCCACAAAAGAATCACATCCATGTAAGATGAAGAAACTCAAGGCACATACAGGGAGGCCAGATGATAGATTATTACTCAGAAAACCCAGAATTTAAACCAAAAGGAGAAAGAAGCAAAACTCCAACTGAGGTCATAACAATTTTAGAAAATTGGTATTCCTAAAATGCTCTAAGATCAGTTGTATCCATGGATATTGATTTAAGTAGGGAAAAAAATTGAATGAACCTTCTAAGCATTACATAGACTTTATGGACTGAAAAATGCAAAGGTGAAATAATGAAAGAAAAATTATCTGAATCTATCAAATACACATAACAAATATATTTAATATCTATAGAATATATACTTCGCTATTGCCTACTATTTTAAAATCGAGTTTCCCCCTTATCTGGCACAGTTGAACATAGATATATGGAAACAGAACTTAAACAAAGATAAAGCCATGCAGTAGTGTGTGCCCATAGTCCTAGCTACTTGGGAGGCTGAAGCAAGAGGCAGGAGGGTCATTTGAACTTAGGAGTTTGAGGTTAAAGTGCCATAGTTGTGTCTGTGAATAGCCACTGCACTTCAGCCTAGGCAACATAGCAAGACCCCATCTATAAAAAGAAACTTAAGCAAGGGTCATAAAACCATCCTTACATGTTTGGGAGTGACTTTATGTTACTCATAGGCCTTAAAAGTTTGAGGTATCATCCTACTCTCAAGGACCATCATCAACCTTGAATTTACAATATCTTTTTTGGTCTAATTAACTTCCATATAAGCGATGTTATAGTCACTTAGAATATAAAACTATCAGAGGTAGAGCGTATGTATAACTGTTTTACACAGCTCATATCAGAGTAGGTACTTAAATGGATTTTGGTTGTCTAACTAAAAGCATGTCAATTTTATCGATCTTTTCAAAGAACCAACTTTTGTTTTCATTGACTTTTCTCCATTGTTTCTATTTTCTATTTCATTGATTTCCACTCTAATTTTTATTTCCTTTCTTTTCCTTGCTTTGAATTTAATTTGCTCTTCTGTTTATAGTTTCTTCAGGTGGAAGCTTGGATTATTATTTGAAATTTTTTTTTCCATTCTTTTCTTTTTCCAGAGAGAAGGTCTCACTCTCTCTGTCACTCAGCATGTAGTGTGGTGGTACAATCACCACTCACCGTAACTTTGAACTCCTGGGCTCAAGTGATCCTCCTGCCTCAGCCTCCTGAGTAGGTGGGACTACAGGCACATGTCACCACACTCAGATAATTCTTAAATTTCTTTGTAGGGTCTCATTATGTTGGCCAGGCTGATCCTGAACTCTGGCCCAAGTGACGCTCCTGCCTCAGCCCCCCAAAGTGCTGGGATTACAGGTGTGAGCTACTGCACCAGGCCTTTTTTACTGTTCTAATTTACCTTTCCACAGCTAAAACATTTCCCTTTGAGTACTTATTTACCTCCATACAATAAATTATGATATGTTTAAAAATGGCATTTGATTAAACATTCTCATGGTATGGAACATTGTTGTCATCTAACTTGTAGTACTGTTGAGAAATTCAAAACCATTCATGTGGGTCCTCCATACCACTGCCATTTTTCATTTTGTAGCTCTTTATTTCCAGTGTTCTGAAGTTGTACAATCATGTGCCGTAATGTGGTCTATTTTTATCCACTCAAGTGTCCTGAGCAGTTGACTGCTTCTTTCTAGGTACCCAGGCCCTTCAGTTCTGCAGAATTTTCATGTACTATATCCACGGTAATTTCTTATGAGAGAGAGATATATATATGTATATATATAGTTTGTTTGTTTGTTTTGTTTTGAGACAGGGTCTCACCCTGTCACTCAGGTTGGAGTGAAGTGGTGTGATCAGAGCTCAGAGCGAGCGGACTATAACTATGGCCTCCTGGGCTCCGGCAATCCTGCTGCCTCAGCCTCCTAAGTAGCTGGGACTACAAGTGGATGCCACCATGCCTGGCTGACTTTTATTTTATTTTATTTTGTAGAGATGGGCTCTCACTGTGTTATCCAGGCTGATCTTGAACTCCCGGCCTCAAATGATTCTTTCCCATCAGCCTCCTGAGTGGCTGGGATTACAGCTGTGTCCAGCCCATGATGATTTCTTTATTTCTGTTTTCTCTTTCTCTACTTCTACAACTCCTATTATTCATATATCTAGTATTTTGGATGGAATATCTTTGAATTTTCTTAGCTTCCCTTTACTTTTTCCACTTTTTGTTTTGTATTTTTGCTCTACTTACAGAGATATTTCCTTAACTATATTTTAAAACTCTTCTACTGAGTTGTTTATTTTTATCCTTTAAAAAAGAGATGGAGACCATTCTGGCCAACATGGTGAAACCCTGTCTGTACTAAAAATACAAAAAATTAGCTGAGCATGGTGGCACTCGCCTGGGAGGCTAAGGCAGGAGAATTGCTTGAACCTGGGAGGCGGAGCTTGCAGTGAGCCAAGATTGCACCACTACACTCCAGCCTGGATGACAGAGACAGAATCCCTCTCAAAAAAATTAAAAAATAAATAAAAAATAAAAAATAAAAAAATAAAATTATTATTAAGAGCTCTTTTTCTCTGACAGTTGCCTTTTAATAGCATCCTTTCTTATTTTTTGCAGCAGTATACTCTCATGTCTCCAAGGAAATTAATGATAGTTTCTTTGAAGTTTTTATCTTGGCATAGACTATTCTCTTTAAGTTGTTTTATTTTTGACTTATGTATTCTGCTTCTGCTCACTCTCCCTTCATCCTTCTCTCTTTCTCATTCATGCTCTCTTTTTCCCCTCACTCTCTCTTCCCATGTTGGAGATTTTTTCTTAGCTGCCTGGTGATTTTTAGCTTTTGTTCACAATTAAGGATGGGGTAGAAAAAACACAAAACACTGATTGGAGGTTTTGTGTGCATTGTTGCTTATTGCTGCTCTATACACTTTAGTCTAGTGTGAGCTGACTGCTTGTTTAATTGGACTAGCCCCAATTTCATTATCTTTTTTCCCTTTGAGTTGGTTAGAAAAGAATATTCTAATCCCTTTCTTGGTTGCCATTGTTTTGGTAGCCAAGTAGGGGAAGCAGTGGTGGTTCCAATCTTCAGTTTATAGTATTTCACTAAAATTTCTTACTTTTTTTTTTTTGAGACGAGGTCTTACTCTGTCACCCAGGCTAGAGTGCAGTGGAATCACCTCGGTTCACTACAACCTCTGCCTCCCGGGTTCAAGCGATTCTCCTGCCTCAGCCTACAGAGTAGCTGGGATTACAGGCACGCGCCACCATGCCTGGCTAAGTTTTGTATTTTCAGTAGAGACGAGGTTTTAACATGTTGGCAAGGCTGGTCTTGACCTCAGGTGATCCACCCGCCTTGGCCTCCCAAAGTGCTGGGATTACAGGCATGAGCCACCACCCATGGTCAGTATTTCACTAAAATTTCTTGTTAATATAGTACTCATTCCTCAACTGTGCCTGGCATTGTCCAGTTCAAAGCCCAGAGAATCAACTTCACCCCTCTGCAGGAGTGTGGGAAGGACAGTCACGTGACTGTACCAAGTGGGGCAGGGGACCCAGGGTCTAATTGCTTCTACAACAAACTTGCAAGCAATTCTTCTGTTTTTGTGTCATTTTTACCCCTTACTTACTGGGATAACTATTGCTACCAATTCCTGAGACTTTTGGTTTACATTGGGTTGCTTTGCAGGTTTTCCTACTGCCAACTTGGGGATTCTGCTGCCAGTTATCCCTCATTCTTCTAATTTTTCAAAATTTTTTTTCTTTTTGAGACAGAGTCTCGCTCTGTCACCCAGGTTCAATCTCGGATCACTGTAACCTTTGCTCATTGCAACCTCCACCTCCCAAGTCCAAGAGATTCTCCTGCCTCAGCCTCCCAAGCAACTGGAATTACATGCACACGCCACCACACCAGGCTAATTTTTGTATTTTTAGTAGAGATGGGGCTTCACCATATTGGCCAGGCTGGTCTCGAACTCCTGACCTCAAGTGATCGGCCCGCCTCAGCCACCCAAAGTGCTGGGATTACAGGTGTGAACTACTACGGCTGGCCTCCAATTCTATCTGCTAATGTGAGCTATGACTTTTACAAAAGTTTGTGCTTTTTAAAACTGTAGTTTTAGTATGAAATGACTAAATCTACTTTTTTTTTTTTTTTTTTTCCTGGAAGCCCTCAGTTGCCTATTGTTGCTGAAAATGTCTTCAAAAATGCCCAGAGGGCTTAAACAGTAAATGCCTCTGGGAGAGGTATCACATTTTTTAAAACTGATGTCATACTGTTTTTTGAGTAGAAATTGATAGGTAGAGGGTGCATAAGTAAAGAGAAACTGTATAAAACTTGAAGACCCAGGTGTTCCAGGAACCAATTCTAAAGACATATTTGATTTGAAAAAAAAATTCAGTCAAATGCGTTCATTGTAAGCTTCTGAACAGACACTCTCCTTAAAGTGCATTTCTGACTTTTTTTTTTTTTTAAACTCTACTTCATTTTGGGTGAATTTGTGCGAATTTTTTTTTTTTTGCCTTTCTATTAATAATTCTTATGACAAAAATAATAGTGATAATTATTTAAAAATAATTTTTAATACAATTACAATTATAATTATAAAAATACAATTTATAATTATGTAAGGAAGTGATACTACCTTCAACATCTGTAGCTTCTAACAAGTGACAAGTCCTGTACACACACACACATATTTTAATATACACCATGTTCTCCCCCATCCTATGTGTCAAGGAACAATTCTTTCTCAGGTTGAGAGGGCTGGCAATGACTACAATAAATGTACTATTTACCTTGGCTATAATGTCCTAATTTTCACTTATGGCTCTCAAGGTATAGTAGCAGGGCTCAAATAAATCAAATCCTTGTCATGAAAGAGCTTTCTTTAACCAATTTATGAAATAGAAAGCACACTATTTCCAAAGAAGGTTAAGTGCAATGTATTATGCAGATAAAATAAGGTATTATTAGTGTAAATCGAATACACTGATACAATACTCCATAGGAAGGAGGTTCTATTTGCATGGCAGAAATTTCATCATTCTGATTAAAGCTTAAACGTGTTGCCGTGTTGGGTGTATTGCTGAATACCTGACGTGGGAACTGTGATTTGGCTTCACACTGCAGGAAACTTTAAGAGATCCACAACTCAGAGAACATTATTTTTTGGGTAATGGGTATTGGGTGTATTGTGAGGAATGTCAAGTTCTTCTAGTGCTTAGGAGGGAGAATCAGCAGCAGGAAAGAGCGGTCCAATGGTTGAGGTACGGCTTAAAGGTTCCCAACTCTCATGCCTTAGGAAAAAAGAAGAATTTGGAAATGTTCTTCAGAAATCACCTAATTTATGCCTTGGACATTCGAAATAATTATAACTATATCCCATTTTTTAGAGACTTCAAAAACGTGATTCTGTAACTTTTCTCAGAAGTACATTGTTGAACAAGGGAGTTCTTCCTTGTATCTTACTTGTGTCTTTCCTTTTCTGCTGTCTTCAGTGGGGTAAGAACAAGGAATATCTTGTGAGGCCAGGCATGGTGGTTCACGCCTGTAATCCCAGCACTTTGGGAGGCCAAGGCGGAAGGATTACTTGAGCCCAAGAGTTCGAGACCAGCCTGGGCAACAGAGTGAGACCCCCTCATCTCTACAAAAAAAAAAAAAGAAAAAAGAGCCAGATATGGCAGTAGGCACCTGTAGTCCCAGCTACATGGGAAGCTGAGGTGGGAAGATTGCTTGAGCTTGGCAGGTCGAGGCTGCAGTGAGCTCTGATTGTACCACTGTGCTCCAGCTTGGGTGACACAGCAAGAGCCTGTCTCAAAAAAAGAAAAAAAGAGAAATACCTTGTGGCAAACAGTTATTCCTCAGGTTTTCTTTCCTCCTGATGCCTAGACTGAAAATTCTTTTTTTTCTCTTTAAGATAGTCTCACTCGGTCACCCAGGCTGGAATGCAGTGGTGCAATCTTGGCTCACTGCAACCTCTGCCTCCCGGGTTCAAGCGATTCTCCTGCCTCAGTCTTTTGAATAGCTGGGATTGCAGGCATGTGCCACCACACTTGGTTAATTTTTGTATTTTTAGTAGAGACAGGATTTTGCCATGTTGGCCAGCTGGTCTTAAACTCCTGACCTCAAGTGACCTACCTACTTTGACCTCCCAAAGTGCTGGGATTAGGGGCATGAGCCACTGAGCCTGGCCTCTTTTAAAATGTATATATTTTTACTTTATTAAAAAAATGTAATGGGGCCGGGCGCGGTGGCTCAAGCCTGTAATCCCAGCGCTTTGGGAGGCCGAGATGGGCGGATCTCGAGGTCAGGAGATTGAGGCCATCCTGGCTAACATGGTGAAACCCAGTCTCTACTAAAAAATACAAAAAAACTAGCCGGGTGAGGTGGCGGGTGACTGTAGTCCCAGCTACTCGGGAGGCTGAGGCAGGAGAATGGCGTAAACCCTGGAGGCGGAGCTTGCAGTGAGCTGAGATCCAGCCACTGCACTCCAGCCTGGGCCACAGACCGAGACTCTGTCTCCCCCCAAAAAAATGTAATGTGGAATGCTTCATGAATTTGCATGTCATCCTTGCGCTCTCTGTATCTTTCCAATCTTAGTATGTATGCTGCCAAAGCAAAGCAAGCACTAGACTGAAAATTCTGACAAATCTGAGTTGGGTTAATTATGACATTGCTAAACACCTTTTAATGTTATTAAAAATGTGTAACTTGGCCGGGTGCGGTGGCTCACGCCTGTAATCCCAGCACTTTGGGAGGTCCAGGATCACCTGAGGTCAGGGGTTCGAGACCAGTCTGGCTAACATGGTGAAACCTCATCTCTACTAAAAATATAAAAATTAGCTAGGCGTGGTGGTGGGCGCCTGTAATCCCAGCTACTTGGGAGGCTGAGGCAGGAGAATTGCTTGAACCCAGGAGACAGAGGTTGTAGTGAGCCGACAAGGTGCCACTGCATTCCAGCCTGGGTGACAAAGTCAGACTCTGTCTCAAAATAAATAAATAAATAAATAAATAAATAAATAAATAAATAAAATGTATAACTCTATCTGGGCACAGTGACTCGGACCTGTAATCTGAGCACTTCAAGAGACGGAGGTAAGCAGATCACTTGAGGCCAGGAGTTCGAGACCAGCCTGGCCAACATGGCAAAACACCATCTCTAATAAAAATACAAAAATTAGTAGGGCGTGGTGGTGGGTGCCTGTAGTCCCAGCTACTCGAGATGCCGAGGCAGGAGAATCGCTTGAACTGGGGAGGCAGAGGTTGCAGTGAGCTGAGATCATGCCACTGCACTCCAGCCTGGGCAACAGAGTGAGACTCTGTCACCAAAAAAAAAAAAAAGTATAACTGTGGCTAAATACTAGTTTAGGTTGAAATTTTGTATGACCTTTTTCATTAGTGTAGTTATGATAATATCATATTTAATAATATACTTATATCTACTGAAAAATTAATTTTTCTAGTATGTATATAGTCAATCTATATTTATTTGGTAACCTTTTCTTCCTGATATGCATTTTATCTTTTCAGCAAGCCCTCATCTTCTATTTTCATTTCCTGTAACCCTCAAATAGTGTTAGCCAAGTTATCAGCTGTTTATTAACATCCCAGTATTCATTCATTTATTTCTTTGATCATTTAAACACCTTTTTGTGAAAGACATAGGGAGGAGGATATAAAAAAATGTAAGATTAGGATCCTTGGTTCTTGGAGTTCACAGTTAAGTCTTAGACACTTGTAAATTTTAATTTTAATTTTATCTTTAATTATTATTATTATTTTTTTTACAGAGATGAATCTCACTACATTGCCCAGGCTGGTCTCAAATTCCTGAGCTCGAGCAATTCTCCCTCGTCAGTCTCCCAAAGTGCTGAGGTTACAGACATGAGCCACCATGCCTAGCCGGCACTTGTAAATTAAATGGCAGTGCACGGTAGTTTATAATTAAATATTCAGTTTGTGGCAGATAGTAAGCTTTGAGATTTCACAGGAGAGAGTCATGAAAGTGGGTTTCTGTGGTTGAGAAAATTTTTATGGAGAAGTGACTTAAACTGGGTCTTGAAGCACAAACACAATTTAAACAGCTGGAGAGGAGGAGACCAAGTCAGGCTGGAAAGGGAGCAGGTTGAAATGAGCCGATATGTGTGGAAATAATATGGAATTCATCCTGAAGAGAATGGAGCTTGCATTGGGAAGTAATAAGGCTAGTAAAGTGAGTCATGGTTAGATAAAAAGGGCCTTGAAAATTCCTAAGGATTTGGTTCTGTGGAAAATGGGTTTTGGAAGAGCAAGTGACAGAATAGTTTAAGAAATTGAACCTAGGCTGGGCACAGTGGCCCACAGCTGTAATCCCCGTGCTTTGGGAGGCTGAGGCGGGTGGATCACCTGAGGTCAGGAACTGGAGACGAGGCCGGCCAACATAGTGAAACCCCATTTCTACTAAAAATACAAAAATTAGCTGGGCGTGGCGGTGCATGCCTGTAATCCCAGCTGCTCAGGAGACTGAGGCAGGAGAAATGCTTGAACCTGGGAGGCAGAGGTTGCAGTGAACAAAGATCATGCCACTGGACTCCAACCTGGGTGACAGAGTGATACTCCATCTTAAAAAAAAAAAAGAAAGTGAATCTGGTGATAACGTGCAATACAATGCAGCGGTGAAGGGCCCGGGTGCTGAAAGAACCAGGCACACGGCCTTGGTTATTTATTTGCTGTGTAAACTTGCTGAGTAATTTATTCATTCTCAGCCTTAGTTCTCTCATTTAAAAAAATTGATTTTTTGATTTTTAAAATGATTTATTTATTTTAATTTTTTAAGTGGACAAACTGTACATTTTCATGGGCTACATAGTGATGTTTCAATAAATAGACTGTATAGTGATCAGATCAGGATAATTAGCATATCCATCATCTCAAACATTTACCATTTCTTTGTACTGGGGACATTCGACATCCTCTTTCTAGCTATTTGAAACTATATAATATATTATTGTTAACTGTAGTCATCCTACAGTGGAATAGAACACTAGAACTTATTCCTCCTATCTAGCTGTAATTTTGCATCCTTTAACAAATCCTTACTTATCCCTCCCTATTCATCCTTTTTACCTCCCTTTGCCAGCCTGTAGTAGCCTCAGTCCTACTTATTACTTCTATGAGATCAACTTTTTTAGCTTCTACATATGAATGAGAACATGTGGTGTGTAACTTTCTGTTCCTAGCTTATTTCACATGGTAAGATTTCCTCTAGTTCCATCTATGTTGCCACAGATGACAGGATCTCATTCTTTTTTATGGCTAAATAGTAATCCATTGTGCATATATCCCACATTTTCTTTATTTGTTCATATGTTGTTGGACACCTAGGTTGATTCAATAATTTGGCTATTGTGAATAAGGCTGAAATAAACATGGGAGCGCAGATGTCTCTTTGATATAATGATTTCCTTTCCTTTGGATAAATGCCCAACTGGAGGATTGCTGGATGACACACTGATTCTGTTTGTAGTGTTTTGAGGAACCTGCATACCGTTCTCCACAGTGGGTGTGCTCATTTACATTTCCACCAACAGCATATGACAGTTCCCCCTTCTCCACATCCTCACCATCATTTATCATTTATTGTCTTTTTGACAATAGCCATCCTAACTGGGGTGAGAAAAAAAATTTTATTTTTAATTGTGATTAAAAAACACTGTTCCTTTATTTTTGAAATTGAGGTATTAAATAATCACACCACCTACCTCTAGAGCTATTGTGAGGAGTGAATGAGGTGAATTATGTAAAATGCTTGTTACTTACAGAAATGCCTGGTGCATAGTAATCCTTCAAGATATATTAGCAAAAATTTTTCATCTGAAAGGGAAGAGATTAAAGAGAATGAGACAGGGGAGATGATTATAAATTGGTTGAGTTGGTCAAGTAGCATTTTCCATATAAATAGCTCCATGGTTACTTTTGTCATATTGTATTATTTCTATGTCTGGTTTGAACTCATTGAAGGCAAGAAGTAACTCCAATGATAGACTGGTGTAGGGTACGTAACTAGTAGACTGGTTCAGGACATGTAATGTGCATACACTAAATGCTTGTTTAATCCATATTGAGATATGGACTCAAGTGATCAGTGTGCACAGAAAGGGATGAATAAAATAGACCTGATGAGGGAAGAATTAGTTATCTTTAAATGATTGAAGCTGAGATGGGAGAGGCAAAAAGAACAGCAGAGATGGTTCCAGGGTTTTGACTTGGGTAACATAAAATGATTATATCTTTACAGAAGAAGGGAAGTCAGCAAATAATGAGTTTTGGAGATAAAATAGTGAGTTTGATTTTATTGCAGTTACTTCAGAGTGAGTCAGTCATTTATTTATTCAACAAATATGATTGAGTTTTTACCATGTGTGATGAGGTACTTTGTCCACATTATCTTTATAACATAAAATAGGGTGTGCAGGTCAGGAGCAGTGGCTCACACCTGTAATCCCAGCACTTTGGGAGGCGGAGGCAGGAGGATCACCTGAGGTCAGGAGTTCAAGACCAGCCTGGCCAACATGATGAAACCCCATCTCTACTAAAAATACAAAAAAGTTAGCCGGGCATGGTGGCATGCATCGATATTCCCAGCTACTTGGAAGGTTGAGGCAGGAGAATCACTTGAACCCAAGAGGCGAAGGTTGCAGTGAGCCAAGATTGTGCCATTGCACTCTAGCCTGGGCAATAGAGCGAAACTCCATCTCAAAAAGAAAAAAAATAGTGTATACCTTTCCTGTTATGCATTTGTCAGCTTCTTCCTCCTTTTTTCTTTCTTTCAGCTCCCTTTTGTTTTGTTCAATTGTCGATATTTATTAATCAGTGTGATCTCCAACACATCAACATGATTTCATGCATTTGGAGGAGAACTATTTCCTACATAAGTGGAAAATTGTGTCAGTGGCTTCTGGAAGACCTTCATTCTAAGCAGCTTTATGATGAAACATTTTATTTAGAAATCTGGACCTTTGGCCAGGCACAGTGGCTCATGCCTTAATCCCAGCACTTTGGGAGGCTGAGGCAGGAGGATCACCTGAGGTCAGGAGTTTGAGACCAGCCTGGCCAACATGGTGAAACCCCATCTCTACTAAAAATACAAAAATTAGTCAGATGTGATGGTGTGCACCTATAGTCCCAGCCACTCAGGTGGCTGAGGCGTGAGGTAGAGGCTGCAGTGAACTGAGATCGTGTCACTGCACTCCAACCTGGGCAACAGGGAGAGACTCTGTCTCAAAACAAAACAAAAACAAACAAACAAACAAACAAAAATCTGGGCCTTCTTTCTTCAGTTTGCTATAATCCACATTCACTGAGTAGAACTTGTATCAATCATTGGGACCCAGTTTGTTCCAGTGTTCTTTCTGGGTTATGGTTTCTGCCTCAATTAACACCTGGATTGAACAGTGCCAGATGCAAGACATCCAGTGTTGCTCCAGTACCTCCAGCTTCAATAAATTCAAGGAGAGGGATTAACCTCAGATGCTTCTTGGCCTGACTGAGGATCTGGCAGAGCATGTTTGCGGCAGAGGCCTCCTATTGGAAAGGAGAGAACCAGCCTAGCTATCTGGCCCTGGACTAGGGAGTAGTATCTCGTCTTTTTCTTATCATTGTTTTCTTGCATTTCTTCTCTCTCTGGTTTCAGTACTATACTAGTCCTGCTGTCTGTTAGTACATGAATTGCCTCTAACATATTCGCTGCTCTCTTTCCTTACCTTGCTCATTTTCCTTCTCGATCTTTTCTGGTAACCCATGAAATCAAGGGTTCTCGAGCCCATGGTGCACCCCCTTCTGAAGAGCTGAGTTTTGAGCAGTGAATGTGAAGGGGGTAATTGCAATTCAGAAGGGTTCTGTGTGTGGAGAGGTTGTACCCAGTTTCTCTTGGATCTTGAACCAAAAAATGATTCCTCTGGAGCATGTTGATAATTTTCAGTCTGGCTTCTAACTACCTAGGATAATTCAGGTTATGGTGAGATGAGAGAGGTACGAGTTTAACTGTAACACAATCAGATCAGTTTTAGATAAAGCCAAGAAGACTTAATGAGTTGTGCTTCACAGAAAAATTTCTATGTAGGAGAGCATCTTGTTTTTCAGGTGAACATTAACACTGGCCAGCATAAGCCAGGAGTATGGAAAAGAACACTGGATCAGGAATCAGAACATCCAGGCACTTTAATTCTGAGAGCTGAATTTAGAATCTTTCGTTATTCCCATTCACTGCTGATGTGGTTTGGCTCTGTGTCCCCACCCAAACCTCATCTCAAATTGTAATCCTTACGTATAGAGGGAGGGAAGTGATTGGATAATGGGGGTGGTTTCCCCCATGCTGTTCTCATGATAGTGAGTTAATTCTCACGAGATCTGATGGTTCCATAAATGATAGTTTTTCTTGGGCTCTCACAGGCAGTCTGTCCTGCTGCCTTGTGAAGAAGTTGCCTGCTTCCCCTTTCCCCTTCCGACATGATTGTAAGTTTCCTGAGGTCTTCCAGTCATGCGGAACTGTGAGTCAATGTGAGTCAATTAAACCTCCTTTCTTTATAAATTACCCAGTCTCGGTTATGTCTTTACAGCAGTGTGAGAATGGACTAATACAACTGCTTTTTTTTTTTTTTTTTTTTTTTTTTTCTGACAGAGCCTCACTCTATCACCCAGGCTGGAGTGCAGTGGCATGATCATGGCTCACTGCAGCCTCAACCTCCCAGGCTAAAGTGATTCTTCTATCTCAGTCTTCCCTGTAGTTGGGACTACAGGCACATGCCACCATGCTGAGATAATTTTTGCATTTTTTAAAGATGAGGTTTCTCCATGTTGCCCAGACTGGTATTGAACTCCTAAGTTCAAGTGATCCTCCCGCCTTGGCCTCCCAAAGTGTTGGGATTACAAGTGTGAGCCACCACACCTGACCTCCCATTCAGCGCTTTACCATGATTTACTTTGAGTAAAACCAGGTAGAACTGAAACTTGAGTAATTTCCAATTGGCGATGGTTGAGTCAGGAGCAGTACCAAGATTTATTTTGCTAAGCTAACCCTTAATTTACGGAAAACACACATTAAATATGTAAATAAGACTTGGGGGCAGGAAGAGATTTTTAAGTTGTTCAACAGAATAAAATATTTTGAGGCACTTAAAAAATTCCATAAAGCATTTCGGAAGCACGATTTATGCATGGGTAATTCACGTGCTAATTGTAATTCAAACTCTTCTCTCTAAACTAATTCTCTAAAGATCTCTACCAGGTTATTTTTTTTCTGCTACATTAGTTTATGTTGTTTGTACTTGAACAGAATAAAAGTGGACTTCAATAATGTTCATAAATCAGATACTTCACAAATTCCAATTGTTTCTCATCCTTAATTAATGAAGTTTTGGTTTATTTCCATCTTATTTCAAAAAGCTGCCAAAACAAGGATTTCTACAGGAAATATGTTGCCCCCTCCACATGTATTTAAGTTTAGACATTCCCAAATTTCTCCGTTAAGCATCCCCCTGCTTTAAAAATTTTGAAGAAATGTTTAAATTCATAAAAATACCTAAAATTATTTTTAGTAGGTTGGATAATTTTTCCTAATTCTCACTTCTTCTAGATATGGATTATATAGCCAAGCCTTTGCTGTGTGACTTTTCAGTCCCTCCTACATTAAGCGGAGGGCAATTTCTTATCTCATTGATTTATTTTGGCCAATGCAGTCCTATTTTTTATTGAGACAAAATTTAGATATTATAAAATTCATCATTTAAAGTGTCCAATTCAGTGGATTTTAGCATGTTCGCAATGTTGTGCATCCATGTTGTGCATCCATCACCGCTATCTAATTCCAGAGCATTATCTTCTCTAAAAGGAACCACGTGCCCATTAGCAGTCACTCGCCATTCCTCCCTCCTCATACACCAACCACGTGTCTTTACGGATTTGATTAGTCTGAACATTTCATGTAAGTAGCATCATACACTATGTGGTTTTTTTTGTGTTTGGCTTCTTTCACTCAGTACAATGTTTTTAAAGTTCATCCATATTGTAGCATGTATCAGCATTGCATTTCTGTTTTCTTTTTCTTTCTTTTTTTTTTTTTTGAGACGGAGTTTTGCTCTTGTTGCCCAGGCTGGAGTGCAATGGCATGATCTCGGCTCACTGCAACCTCTGCCTCCCAGGTTCAAGAGATTCTCCTGCCTCAGACTTCCAAGTAGCTGGGACTACAGGCATATGCCAACATGCCCGGCTAATTTTGTATTTTTAGTAGAGACAGGGTTTCACCATGTTGGCCAGGTTGGTCTTGAACTCCTGACCTCAGGTGATCCACACACCTTGGCCTCTCAAAGTGCTGGGATTACAGGTGTGAGCCACCACGCTGGCCATTTCATTTCTTTTTATGGAAAAATAATATCCCATTTCATGGACATGCCACTTTTTGTTTATGCATTCATCAGCTGATAGACATATGGGTTATTTCCACTGTTTGGCTATTGTGAATAATGCTGCCATGAATGTTTGTGTACAAATTTTTATATGAGCATGTGTTTTCATTTCTCTCTTGGGTATATACCTATTAGCAGAATTGGGTCATATGGTAACTCGTTAACATTTTGAGGAACTATTAATCTGTTTTCCATAGTAGATAAAGTATTTTACATTCCTATTAGCAATGTAAGAAGGTTCCAATGTCTCCACATCCTCGTGAACACACATTATTGTCTGTCATTTTGATTGTAGCCATCCTAGTGGGTGTTCAGTTGTACAAAGTCAACAGGGTTTCTGCATGTTGGTCAGGCTGGTCTTGAACTTCTAACCTCAGGTGACCTGCCCACCTCAGCCTCCCAAAATGCTGGGATTACAGGTATGAGCCACCACACCGGCTAATTTTATATTTTTAGTAGAGATGGGGTTTCTTCATGTTAGACAGGCTGGTCTCGAACTCCCGACCTCAGGCGATCCTCTCGCCTTGGCCTCCCAAAGTGCTGGGATTACACGTGTGAGCCACTGCACCCGGCCTCTTTTAACCTTTCTTTATGGAGCCTATTTTATGTAGTTTAGCTAAATCATTTTGGTTCCTTTTGTTTAAAGCCCTTTTACAATTTTCTCCCCTAAAATGAATAATGAAAAACTGTACACTCATTCATTCACTGATTTATTTTACAAGTATTTATGGAGTAGAGATGAACCTAAACCCTCTTATTAAAGGACTTATATTGGAGTGTGAAACACAGACAATAAAAAATTAAAAATAAACCCCCAAATCCCTCTTCCTCCACAACCCATCTTTCCATTAAAAAAATACTATAATTTCAGATAAGTATTGAGAGACAAATCAGAGAAGGAGTGTAGAGAGTGACTGAAGTGGCAGGCAATATTGAATAGCAGGTACAGCAGGTGATATTTGAGTAGAGGCCTGGATGATGTATAGAAGTCAGCCACATCAAGAATAGGGGAAAGGACATTCTAGGCAGAGGAAGGGACTGTGCAAATGCCCTGGAGTGGGAGCAAGCTTGGTGTCTCTGCGGACTAGCAGGTCCATGTGTCCAGAGTATATGAGGGAACTGGGGAGGAGATAGACTGGATAAGTAGGAGGGGCTGAATTGTGTGCAGTCTGACAGGCCATATGAAGGGGAATTGACGGTATGAGAAGTTGTCCTGACTTGATTTCAAAGTGCGCTTGGTCTAACCAAATAATATTTATTCTTATCCTCGATGTCTCTGTTTTCTCCTTTCCACTTTCTCTAACTTAGAGACCTTGTCTCTACCTTAAAAATAGAAAAAAGATGAACGTTATTAATAACACGTGCCTAATGAAAGAATCTGAGTGCATATTTTACACATATAAAATTTAAAACTTAAAAATACTTGGATACATCAGAATAAATAAATAAATAAAATGATTGGTGAGATTCAGCTAGTAGTGTTGTTGAAACTGGGTTGTCCTGGCCTTGGAGACAGAACTGTGTATATCTTTTCCCAATTCCACCTCCCGTGGCTCCACGCTAGTAGCTTGAAATTGATCATACTGGGTGTTTATACCACAGTAATCGGCAAACATTGCAAATAAGGGGTTTATTTCCTCTCCTCCACCACACTCACCCAGAAAGCCAGTTAAGCAGTATTAAAAAACAAAACAAAACAACAACAACAAAAACTCCCTGTATCTTTACTTGCATTAGGTACATTGGGGGAGCATTAGGTCAGTTTCTCATTTTAGAACGATTAGCATGCATAAACATTTGATACCAGCTAGGAAAAAATGAGTGTCTTCCACTTTTCTCATATGTATCGGGGTGTTCAACATTAAACTTTCACTGAGAATTTTCTCAGCTGAACATAACACTGGGCAGTCTAGTTTATAACAATTACATTATTTATGCACTGTAACAAAAAGTCAGGGGGCCTTGGTACATTTTATGATCCTAGAATGATAGAACCAGAAGGAGAATCCAGCTTCATCCTTTTTCAGATGAGGAAAGTGAGACACCCAGGCGTGACGTTACATGCTCAGGTAATTTGGTTAACCAGTGGCTCAACTGAGAGATGAATCCAGGTTGTCTGACTCCCAGGACAGTGTACCTGTGTTTGGATTTAACCCACTCCTTTCTCTTTGTTCTCTTTGTGTAATTAGCAGTCCTTTTCAGCTGTAACGTTTCATATAATGGCATTTAATAAATAGGAGATCATGATGATTAAGCCAATTTGAAAATTAGCTAGGCCTGGCATGGTTGCTTAGCTCTTTAATATCAGCATTTTAGGAGGCTGAGGTGGGAGGATCACTTGAGGACAGGAGTTTGAGACCTGCCTGGATGAAATAGCAAGACCCTGTCTCTACAAAAAATCATAAAAAATTAGCTGGGTGCAGTGGCTTGCATCTATAGTCCAAGATATTTGGGAGGCTGAAGTGGGAGAATTCCTGAACCCAGGAGCTTGAGGCTGAAGTAAGCTTGATTGCACCACTGAACTCCAGCCTGGGTGACAGAGGGAGACGCTGTCTCTTGAAAAAATAGCTGGAGAGCAAGAGAAGGGGAATAGACTATGTCTCCAGTTATTCAACACCTACTTTTGGGGTGTTTGTATGTTGCCATGTATTGCACTAGATACTGAGATACAGAAGAGGATGACATAGACATGAACTCTACCAGTGACTGTGGGAACCTCAATCTAGGTAATTGAATCAAGGTGGTACTTTGAAGATATTTTTTTGTTCTGTAAATAGTACGCAGATTTGTGGATTGTCGATACATGTTTTTCCCATAAGACTTCCATATATTGTAGAACATTAAATATTTGATACAGGATTTCCTATGCACCACAATTATCTATTATTTCATCCCCTACAATATAATTTTATTTCTCAACTAAAATCATAGGAAGGTGTTTATCTACTAGTCTCTAAGACCTGGAAATAGAACACGCTCCAGGTCTCTTGTCCAGTGCCAGGTGGGTGTTTCAACTGATTGTCATGAATACCTGTGACCTTAGGAAAGCCACATTGCAGGCAGAGGTCCAAGTGGGCAGAGAAGCAATGGCTACCATCAGCAGGTGGAAGCTTTAACATGTGATGAAACACCACTCACAGAGACTGCATAGCAAGCAGGAGGCAACGGATCCTATAGTACGTCGGAATCAGACTGAAGTTTGGCAGGAGGTGTGAAATGGTAAACCTTGACCTTGGTTTTCAAGGCTAGGAGGTTGTCACCTAGTATATTTAGGAAATGAGGAGGTCACGATATTAGCTAGGACTATTGCAACAGTCCACAAAGAATAACATGGCAGGGTTACTGCAACTGAGTAACAAAGCAAGGCTTGGTCAAGCGAATACAAAAGGGTGAGGTTGCTCAAAGCAGAACTCAGAGCTCATAGGGAGCCCTAGTAAAGCTCGTTTTATTCTCAAATCTGTCTTGCCTAAGGACCAGGTGCTAAAAATTGGCCGCTAAAGGATATTTCAGTAGTTCCAGGTGTGGGGAATAGCAACCTGTTGAGGCACAGAGCCTTGTCATTAGGAGTGGCTTTGATTGACACTATTTTATAGAAATGGCTTTTACATTTTAGTATGTATCAAAAGCACCTGGAAGGATTACTAAAACACCGATTGCTGGGGCCTACCCCCGGAGTTTCTGATTTGGTAGGTCTAGGTTGGGCGAGACAGCATGCCTCTCAAACAAGTTTCCAAGTAATGCTGATGATACAGGTCTGGAGACCACACTTTGAATGCCCCTGTCTTGTAAAAAATACTTAAGAGACAGGCACGGTGGCTCATGCCTGTAATCCCAGCACTTTGGAAGGCTGAGGTGGGAGGATCACTTGAGCCCAAGAGCTCCAGACCAGCCTGGGCAACATGGCAAAATCCTATCTCTACAAAAAATAGAAAAGATCAGCTGGGCGTGGTGGTGTGTGCCTGTAGTTCCAGCTACCTGGGAAGCTGAGGTGGGAGGATTGCTTGAACCTGGGAGATTGAGGCTGCAGAAAGCTACGATCATACGACTGCACTCCAGCCTGGGTGACAGAATGAGACCCTGTCTCAAAAAAAAAAAAAAAAAAAAAAAGAAAAGAAAAAATGCTTAAGGTAAGATAATGGAAGTTTTTAGGACCTTATTATGACATCCAAGTTGGGTGGATTTCGTCTACCAAAAAGGAGGAACCTGTGTTTCCTTTGAATTCCTTTGAGTACATAGTAAAACTTTAAACTTTTTTTCCCATAACTTTCTTTTAAACACTGAATTTTTCCCATTAATATAGGTAAGATTTGTATTAATTTGATTTAAAAAAAAAAAAAAGATGCTTCTTGAAAACAAAAGCAAGGCTATCTGCAGCCTGTTACCTTCCTAGCACAGACATAGACTCCTCCACGGAGGCAGGGACTGTCTCTGCTTCCTTCATTGCCATATCCCTGGCACACACTGTTTGTATAGAATAAGTACTCAGGAAACATTTAAGTGAGCATATAAATGAATTTAATTTGTATACAATTTTAACTTACATTTTATTAAGTTTTTAAAAAGACAAATTTAAGAAGCTTTTAAAAAGGCAGCATTAAAAAGACATGCAAAAGAATTGACATGAAGAAAAAAGGCGGGGAACCACAGGAAGACATCATTAGTACATCAGGAAACAGATGCAGAGACTGCCCCACTTAGTGAGATGGCTGCCTGGGTAGGTAGACATCGGCTTTTCCTTCCCTCCTCTCTTCCTCTCACTTGGAGAAGCTGCACAGTGCATGGTGGGTCTGTTTATGCAACTTCCCACTGCCCTCACTTGTCAAACCTTGGTCTAAGGGCTACAGCCCCGAATGAGTCACAGGAGCTTGGCTCCTGCCTGCTCTGGGCCACCCCTGCCCTTAGCTAGTTGGCTCTCTGCTTTTCTTCTCTGCTTCTTGAGAGCACTGCAGGGCAGGAACCAAAGAGCTGCTCCAGACCACTCCTGCAGGTATATTGCAATTCGCTGTCCCTCAGTTTCCACAGTTCTACTCTAGAAAGAAAACTTCTGTGTAAACTGAAAGAAACTGTAAGAACTAAATTAATATCTGCAAGGTTTAATACGCTCCGCTACAAAGTAAATAATTTAAAAATGCAAAATTTTATTTTATGTTTTTGAGACAGAGTCGAGCTCTGTCACCCAGGCTGGAGTGCAGTAGCGCAATCTCAGCTCATTGCAACCTCTGCCTCCTGGGTTCAAGCAATTCTCGTGCCTCAGCCTCCTGAGTAGCTGGGATTATAGGCACCCGCCACCACACCGGGCTAATTTTTGTATTTTTAGTAGAGATGGGGTTTCTCCATGTTGGCCCGGCTGGTCTCGAACTCCTGATCTCAGGTGATCTGCCCGCCTGGGCCTCCCAAAGTGCTGGGATTACAGGCATGAGCCACTGTCCCTGCCTGGCAAAATTTTATTCTCGTTATCATCCAGTGTCCTGTTCTTTTTTTATGTCTAGGGACTCTTGCTTCCATTTCAAGTTTCTCTTTTAGTTAAACTTATCTAGAACAATAGATTTCAATCCCACCTTAAAAAAAAAAAAAAACAAATACAACATCTTTTATTCAAACAAACTTCATGTGAAAACTCAGTATATACACACTAGAGGAGAAGGTGGAGGTGCTCTGGCAGAGTGGGGGTGGGGAGCCCAGCATTCCTCACGAACCCAGCAATGTCACTATTTGTAGCAATTCAGCCCAGCACAGTACATAACAATAAATTAGCTAAGACAGATTCAACAAAGTTATTTCCTCAGCAATTACATACTGGATGCCTCAGAAAATGAGTGCTTAGCTGTTTGCTCATTTCAAACAGTATTAGGAAAAGGAAATAAAATAGAATCAAATGCTGAGAACAAGGGAAGCTATTTGTGCTTCATCTTCTGAAGTACTCTATTTTTCTGGGGGATTTTAATCTGACCATAGGCAGAAAGGTGATCATTAGGGTAAGATGGTATCTTCTTTTTTAAATGCTCCATTACATTGTACATAGTAATAACTGGTACTCACATGCACACTATCCATGGAAGTGAAGGAGATTAAATGGATGCTAGGCAGCATCAGCTTCTGTAAACTCAGACTGCCAGGAGAAGCCCAGGTTGTCCTAGGAGGAGCAAGAATTCAGAGCCAGAAGACCAAGCCACTTGCTGGCTGCAACAGCTGAGGTGAATCCCTTAGCCTTTGGGACCCTAAGTTTAGATGTAAAATGCGGAAAGTAATAGTTGTTCTGCCTTCTTCTTGGGGCGGGGTGGGAGTGGGGAGGTTGGGACTTAGTCCCAAAAGGAAGGGACGCAAACTGAGGCGGGAGAATAAAGTCTGGAGGCTGGGAACCTAAGGCTGTTTCACGCTGACTTCCTAGAACGAAATTGAAAGGGAAACCCTAACTTTTCCTGCCTGAGTAACAAAAGGACCAGAGGCTACTCAGTTTGCAAATCCCCCCAACATTTTCTGAGCGCAGATGGGAAATTCGCTATCCGCAACAAATCAGACTGAGTGCAGGCTGGGCCTTCGTTTGCATAGAAGTGTAAGTTTGTAACTTCACCCTAGCTTCTGATTGGTTTTGCAACCAATCAGATGTTTGTACAGGAGTGTGACCTTTGTAACGTCACTTCAGCCTCTGGTTGGCTGTTTTCTGTAATCAATCAGACTGATTGTGGGCCACCACTGCATTTACATGAGGCCAGCATGAAGTGGCCAATGGGAAACTTCTAGTGGGTATTTGAACCCAAAAAGATTCCCTATCCGGCCCTTGAGCCACTGCTTGGCCTGTTCCCACACCATGGAGTGTACTTTTGTTTCCAGTAAGTCCTTGCTTTCGTTCTTTCATAACCTCATTCTTTCTTTGCTTTGCTCGGCGTTTTGTCCAAGTCTTTGTTCAGAACACCAAGAACCTGGACAACTTGCAGTCACAACCCTCTACCGGCGACAAAATCATGTAATGTACAAGATTATAAACTTCTAAACAAACACCGGCCTGACATGGGTGGCTCATGCCTGTAATCCCAGGATTTGGGAGGCCAAGGTAGGCAGATCACCTGAGGTCGGGAGTTCAAGACCAGCCTGGCCAACATGGTGAAACCCTGTCTCTACTAAAAATACAAAAATTAGTTGGGCGTGGTGGCACATGTGGGTAATCCCAGCTACTTGGGAGGCTGAGGCAGGAGAATCGCTTGAACCTGGGAGGCGGAGGTTGCAGTGAGCCGAGATCACGCCACTGTACTCCAGCCTGGGTGAACCAGTGAGACTGTCTCCAAAAATAAAATAAAATAAAAATAAACAAATAAACACTGACTTTTATTATGTAAGTATTTAGAAAAATATTTGTGAATGAGGCACAAAATTATTTTGCATTGGTCCATTGTGCACAGAAGATTGTCTTTGGTTCTTTGGGGAAGAAGAATGAGATGAATACACTGTGTATTCAAGAGGGGACTAATCTAAGGGGCACATGAGATAAATATATGAAAATACATATATGTAAAAGCAGTATAAATGGACACTTGTAGCTGCTGTTTGTTTGTTGTGCATTTTCTTTGTGCCAGGCCCTGAGACATCCTTACTAAGTAGAAAAAATTATTCCCTTGTAACAGAGGAAACTCAGGGGCATAGAGTTTACAATAACTTGTAACAGGTCATGCAGCTTGCAAGGGTCAGAGACAGGACGTAAACTTATGTTCATCTGGCTGGCTCTGAGGTCCAAGCTCGGATTTACGTCCATGCTGTCCACAACCTCTTACTTTTTTTCATCCTTTTTCTCCCACTTCTCTTCTCTTAGTCTTCCTTTCCCTCCTTCTCCCCATTTCATTCCTCCTCCTTCTCTATACACTCTCTTTCTTCCTGTCTTAGAGATGTGCACATCTTATATTTATAATTAAGCACAATTTTCATTATTGGCCAACTGGAATTAGGGTTTTCCTCCTAATTTGTAGGAATCGTATTTTAAAACTGAGATATTTAGGGTGCTACAGATTATAAACTTTTGTTTTTTTCTTCTCTTTTTTTTGATACAGAGTCTTGTTCTATCGCCCAGGCTGGCGTGTAGTGGTGCAATCTCAGCTCACTGCAACCTCTGCCTCCTGGGTTCAAGTGATTCTCCTGCCTCAGCCTCCCAAGTAGCTGGAGGATTACAGGCATGAGCCACTGCGCCTGGCCCAAACTTTTCAGAAAAATCATCTTAGAGAACACGTTGCTGGATCTGACATCAAATCTATACTTTAAAAATATGACTGGCTGAGTGGACTAAGCTTATTTCTTTCAGTGTTATATTAAATCTCTGAAATATGGGGTTATTCATGTAATGAAAATCCTCTTACAGAAAAAGAAACCCCTTTCAGTCGTAACTAAAAGTTCTTTATGTGACAGCAGTTAGGTTTGATACGGTCGTTACCGAGAGCAACAGCTTTCTTTTTTTTTTTTTTTTTTTTTTGAGACGGAGTTTTGCCCTTGTCGCCCAGGCTGGAGTGTAATGGCGTGATCTCAGCCCACTGCACCTCTGCCTCTTGGGTTCAAACGATTCTCCTGCCTCAGCCTCCCGAGTAGCTGGAATTACAGGTATGTGCCACCACACCTGGCTAATCCTTTGTATTTTTAGTTGAGATGGAGTTTCACCATGTTGGCCAGGCTGGTCTCGAATTCCTGAGTTCAGGTGATTTGCCTGTCTTGACCTCCCAAAGTGCTGGGATTACAGGTGTGAGCCACCATGGCTGGCCAATAGCTTTCTTTTAACCAGTCAGGATAAACATGTTTTAACACAGATATCCTTTCTTAATTAGTAAATCTAGTCATGGCTTTATTCCTGGCCAGTATGATTTGTCAGAGTTCACCTTTTCTTGATTACTATGTAACTTGGAGTAGGGAATAAGGAACACAGGAAAGGTGAGGATTTTTAGGAGATTCCAAGCATGAATCTCCAAGATTTCCATGTCGGGGGCAGGTTTATGTTGACATAAATTCATCTGCAAATTATGTAACTAGAACTATCACATGTGGGCCGGGCGCGGTGGCTCACGCCTGTAATCCCAGCACTTTGGGAGGCTGAGGCGGGCAGATCAAGAGGTCAGGAGATCGAGACCGTCCTGGCTAACATGGTGAAACCCCGTCTCTACTAAAAATACAAAAATTAGCCGGGCGTGGTGGTGGGCGCCTGTAGTCCCAGATACTTGGGAGGCTGAGGCAGGAGAATGGCGTGAACCCGGGAGATGGAGCTTGCAGCAAGCTGAGATCCCGTCACTGCATTCCAACCTGGGCGACAGAGTGAGACTCGGTCTCAAAAACAAACAAACAAACAAAAAATCACGTGTGGTAGACAGCTTGTTATGAACTAATACCACATATGCATAAAAGAGAGTCTAACTTTTAAAATCATCTTATGAGTAAAAATATATATTAAAATAAGCACAAAATGGGGCAGTGCATGGAAACTAAGGTCCATCTCTTTTTTACACCTGAGGGACTAAGACACATGGATTGGTCCCTGTAGAGCCTATTCCCCACATCTTGTAGAGTCATGTGGGATTTACCAAGGATAATTTTCTTAGTCTACAGGGGAGAGACGGTTACCAAGGCAGTTCACTCATTCGTTGTTACTTCATTTCTGTCATTTGAGGACCGAGAACACATAGTGTCTGCATTTAAGTATCTGATAAAACAATGTGGACAGGGAATTCGTTTTATGAATTGTAGCGTGGAAAGAAATTAACACATGTTGAATGCCTGCCTCCTTTGTGCTAGGTACTTTCATATCCCCATTTAATTTTATTTTAAAAATTCTATACTACAAAGTAGTATTCTTTATACCATAAAAAATTAGGAAACCAAGGCTCTGAGAGGTTAAGCAGAGGGCCCAGTGTATCTCAGCTAGAGGTGATGGAGCTAGTGTTTGAACTTGGTCTCTGGACTCCCAGTACCTGGCTTTTTCCATTACCTTACTCTGCAGGAGATAAAAGTGCTTGTAACATTAAGCCACACCATGTCCCAGTTTCCTAGTACAGTGTAGGCATAGGGACCTGGCCATTCTGCTGTGACTATTCCTGGAGTACATGTATCTCAGTTTTCTGTCTCATTTCATGAGAGCTTTATAACATAAAAATGTAAGCTATGTTAAGCAAAAATAAGAGGCTATACACATGAGTTTGAGAAATTGCTGATATATTTAAGATTTAAGAAATTTAGGACTAAAACTCAAAAATTATTCCATTGCTTAAAACTTAATATGCTATAAGGAATCTTGATCCAGATTCTTCTGGGTAAGCATGCACATAAAAAGAGATGCCTGACTGTAATAAATCAACTTTTGATTAATATAGCAAAAATTGAAGCTCAATTTTCAATGTGTATGCAGAGTTACTAATTAATATATATATTTAAAAATAGCACATTTTAAAAAATAGCACAAGCCATGCAATCTTGATTTCTTATTATTTCAATGTGGAAAATTATTTTTCACATTTCTGTTTTTGCAGAGATTTTCAAATATTATGCATCAGTTTAGACTTAGTTATTGTATATGGATTAATATCTTTTGTTTTTTTCTTGAGACAGGGTTCCACTGTAGCACTCAGGCTGGAATGCAGTGGCGAGATCTCAGCTCACTGCAATCTCTGCCTCCTGGGCTCAAATGATCCTCCCACCTCAGCCTCTGAGGAACTGGGACTACAGGTGTGAGTCACCACACCCAGCTACCTTTTGTAGAGAGAGGGTCTTACTATGTTACCCAGGCTTGTCTTAAACTCCTGAACTCAAGTCATCAACCCACCTTGGCCTCCCAAAATGCTGGGATTAGAGGTGTGAATCACCATGCCTGGCCAACATCTTAACTTACAGATAAATTCTTAACTTTGTCTGTCAAAATTGGTTTGCCAGAATGCTCATTGGTGATACTTAATGAGGGTTTACTATGTATGCATATGCTTAGTATGCATATGCTTCATGTGAATTGTCTTTCTGAATCCTCCCCAACCCGTGATGTATTTGGTGTCATTATGCCCATTTTACAGACGAGAAAACCAAAAGGCCATCAGGCTGGCAAAGAGGGGTGTGTGACATGGAACCCAGTATTTTGACTCTGAAGTCCATGTTCTTAAATGTGCTGTATATCTATAACATCGCTGGGCAAGAAGTTAATACTCAAAAAATACTGCACATTAAAACATTACCCCAAAAAGGATAACAGTGGGGAATAGGCTAATATTCACTCCTACGTCTCATCCTTTCCCAGGGCAGTGTTGGCTCATGTTCTTTTTAATTCTTTGGCATTCTCCTTGAGGTTTTCTGCCCCATGGATATTGTAAGAAGACCTCCTCCAACTAGAATATTGCTGGGGTGGCATTTAGCTTTGTGTAATGCCAAAGTGAAGGTTTCTATGAAGTAGATGTATGCTTTTTTGGGAGAGACCATGATTTCTCCTGAAAGGATGCCACTGGTGGGTGACTACATGGATTCTTTGTCCCCTCTGCTGTGCCCCACTGTGGGAGAGAAGCAAGGATGGGTCTGTCAGCCAGGGAAGAGGAGGTGACAGCAGCACAGTCTCTGGAAAAGTGTTGCTGATAGCCTATGGTGTGGAGAAGGGCAGGTCTGGGGAGTAGCAGGAGTAGAGGGAAGGAAACAGGCTATCATATTTCTATAGAAGCAAAATGAGCAGTAGGGCTGACAGCCTTTGGCAGCAGGAAATTGGACATTATTTCTGGAGAGAACTTCCTGTCCCTAATGGGTAAACTTATCCACTTCTCACATTTCCCCACTTGTACTAGGGGTTTCCTAAGAAATAAATACTCTTTTTTCTTTTTCTTTCTTTCTTTCTTTTTTTTTTTTTTTTTTGAGACTGAGAGTCACTGTTGCCCAGGCTAGAGTGCAGTGGCATGATCTTGGCTCACTGCAATCTTCACCTCCTGGGTTCGAGCGATTCTCCTGCCTTAGTCTCCCAAGTAGCTGGGACTACAGGCATGTGCCATTACGCCTCACTAATTTGTGTTATTTTTAGTAGAGTCAGGGTTTTACCATGTTGGCCAGGCTGGTCTCAAACTCCTGACCTAGGTGATCTGCCTGCCTCGGCCTCCCAAAGTGCTGAGATCACAGGCGTGAGCCATTGCGCCTGGCCGGAAATACTCTTGTGTGTGGCTCCTTGTCTTTTCGTTCGGTCAGGGGTCTGTGATAGAAGTGACTCCCCAGGAAGTTTTTCTGGGGAACTCACAGGACAGAAGTGGGGGTTTCCTTTGGTGGGCTGAATGTTCTCACTTCCCTCCCCACCTCTCACCCTCACCCAATTGATTTGTCTTTGACATAACTAATTTTTATTGGGCATTGACTTTTAGGACTGAATTGGGTCTTTCAAAGTTCACAAACACTACCCACCTCACCAACCTAACCACCTGCAAACCTTTCTGGAAATTTCCAGGCAAGTGGCTGATCCAAAGCAGGGAGCGTAGTACAAACGCAAGATGGAAGCACAAGGCATCATGTTTCGTGTATTAAAACCAACTCCTTGGCCAGGTGCAGTGGCTCATTCCTGTAATCCCAACATTTTTGGAGGCTGAGGAAGGTGGGTCAACTGAGATTAGGAATTTGAGACCAGCCTGGCCAACATGATGAAACCCCATCTCTACTAAAAATTCAAAAAAAAAAAAAAAAAAATCAGCTAGGCGTGGTGGCAGGTGCCTGTAATTCCAGCTACTCAGGAGGCTGAGGCAGGAGAATCGCTTGAACCTGCTTGAGCCTAGATCGTGTCACTGCACTCCAGCCTGGATGACAGAATGAGACTCTGTCTCAATAATAATAACAAAACAAAACAAAAACAATTCCTTGAAATCACATTTAAATATTAAGGTATTTTTATATAACCACAAAATTTGCTTTTTAGATGGAATATGAAACCTCATCTATTCTTTGCAAACATATTTTATTAACCTCGTTCTTCTTTGTTTTAAACTGTTTCTCCTCAGTCTTTCATACAGACAGATGGTCTCAGTTATGTACAGTAGCTTCTAGCCTCTGTGTTGCTATGCAACAAAATGCATCCTATCTGCGTCCTTTCTCTGTTGTATCCCGTTTCCGTTCAACTCAAAATAACTAGCCGAGTGCTTCAACATGCTACTTCCTCTTTTCTACAGAGTTGAATACCTATCAAGTATCTTCCTGGGCTTCCTATCTCTTCCTGTTACAGTCTTGAAAAAATGTGTTTGCTCCAATTTGATTTTCCTCATCACTTCCTATTTACATCAACCCACTCAGAGCTAAGGCAGGCAAAACATACATCAGTGAGTCATGCAGCTGTTGGCCCATAGGAAAAAGAAATGTGTCAGCCAATTGAGTGGTATTTGAAACTAAAATTTTTTTTATTGTTGTCAGATGTGGGGTTCCTGTTTTTCCTTTTTATCATGGCTTTGTTTCTCAACAGATACTAGAATGTACAAAAAATTAAACATAAAAGTAACTTTTCTCATTTTGGTTGGGGTTTAAGAAAAATGGTAATAATCTTAATTCTTGCAAAATAAGAGGCAAGCAGAGGACATATAAATGTCCTACATTTTCAAGATAGAAGCTTGGAATTTAAAGATAAAAAGGCCCTTAAAAAACGGAAACAAAAATATGTCTTTTAAAAGACTGTATGTCATGTTGGAGTTTTTTTCTGTCTCTTTCTTATTTAATCCTTAGGACATTAGACTCATTATGGATTCTTCCAAAAGCTCATTTCATGCCCCTTTAATACATGTCATTTTTCTTATCCCTAGTGGTCACAAATGTCAAATAATTCGATTAAGATTGGCCCAACTAAGAAACCAGTGGATGTGGAATGGGGAGATGGTAACATTGAGGTTAGAGTGGTTGGGGAAAGTATGTTCATCACTCCTTGCTCTTCAGTAATTCCAAATTCCAATTTCTGAAGAAAAATCTAATGTCAAGTGGAAAAGCGTGCATGTATTTGAAAATCCAAAGAATCTATGCGATTCACATTGGTGTTTCATTTCTTGATTTAAAAAATGAAGGTGATTGCATGATTTGAGATGAAGTATAAATCACTCAATAGAATTCTGATGCTGTACAATTACTATAAACTCAACAAAAAGTTTCAATTGCCTTAGAGGTACGCTAAGTTTCAATTGTTCTTTAGAGGTATGCACATTTGTCTTCTTTCCTCGGACGTTTTGGTTTCTCAGTCAAGTATTCTCTGTGGAGTTGTAAATTTTCTTTCACAGTGGCTGTGGTGCATGGCTTTTACTTCCATGGTTAGTGTTTTCACGCCCGATTTTGCTAAACTTGTGTTGGCTTCTTGCCTGAGAAAGGTCTTGACAGCATACTCCAGTGACGATCAGGACAGGTGGTCCTTGTGGCCAGCTCCCCTACCACACTGTTTCTTTGGAAACTCAGCACTGGGAATTGTTGCAAGACCAGAAGAGAAGCTAAGTAAGGCTGAGGATCTGAGTTTCGTGGCACTACTCATTTGAGGTTACTGTGTCTCTTGATACTGACAGGACCTTATCAGTTCACAACGCCACAATGCCATAGTACCCTTTGAATACTCTGACTATATTCTGTGTCTAAGCCAAAACGAAGTCAGGCAGCAATGTCAAATTGGACCCAGTGGCAGCCAGGCTTTGGGATGGACCTATGTATGTGCCTTTGGCTTAGATGGTCATGTCTGTCTGTGTTTACGGGCGGCTTCTGAAGTTATTTTTTAGACAGGTGCTGGTGTTCTTTATTTGGTTATATAAAAATAAAAGGAGATAGAAGATTGGTAATGTGGATGTGTTAAATTTATAGATATGTATATGTATATATGTTTTTGGGTATATATGTGTATGTATACATGTATGTATGTGTGTGTTATATATATGGGAAAAATAGATATTAAAAATTATAAAAACCACTCAAAACAATTTTAGGCCATTCCTTCAACATGTGTATTAAATACCTCTTTACATTTCATATTTATTTTATCTGTGACTTTAAGTAAGTTAGATAAAATAACTTTTTTTTTTTTAACCAGATATTAAAAATATTTTGCTGGGTACAGTGGCTCATGCCTGTAATCCCAGCATTTTAGGAGGCCAGGGTGGGTGGATTGCTTGAGACCAGCCTGGGCAACATAGTGATATCTTGTCTCCAAAAAAATTACAAAAATAGTTGGGCGTGGTAGCACATGCCTGTACTTCACTACTCAAGAGGCTGAGGTGGGAGGATCGCCTGAGGCTGAGAGGTTGAGGCTGCAATCAGTGATATTTGTGCCACTGCATTCCAGCCTGGTGGTAAAGTGAGACCCTATCTCAAATACCTATATTTAAAAATATGTTTAAAGAGTTGTAGTATGGTAAATTTCATCAAATCTCCAAATCTTTTTTATCTTGTGTTTTAGAAAGTCTCCTGTCCTCTGATTTATATCATACCCAGGAAAAATAAATAATAGATTCAAACAAAAAAGAAACTCATTTTTTGAACTTCCTTCTGTTTTGTGGGCTCAGAAACATTCTGTCCACCCTTTGTTTCCCGTAGAATATTTCATCATATCCCTTTAAACCATGAGTCTTCAACATTCCTTTCCATCTTGAACATAGTGTGTATTCTAAGCTAGATAGTGAGGCCACAGAGGACAAGTCACATATCTCCCTTGAGTCAAAGGCAGCATCCAGGGCATGTGAGGGGACCAGCCAGGAGCAGGAGTGCATTGACTTGGGGTAAAGCAATCTAAACAATGTTGACCTTTCAGCACAGCAGTGGTGACTGGCTACAATGGTTTATCTCTAAAATCCATGGAAGCTGGCATAAAATTAAAGTCAGGGAGAATTTTTTTTTTCCATTTAAATACATTTGTTATTAATATTAGAGTAAATCATATTCATCATAGAATTTTTTTTAAAAAGCAATAGGGTGGGAAACATACCCCATACATTATGGGAAACAACCACCATTAACATTGTGGTATATATTTTTCCCTCTCATTTTCCCTCCTTTGGATTATGATTGGTTTTCTAGCTGTTTCCCATACTTATCATGAATGGGTTCTCTTGTCATTAAACACTTTAAATTCTGATGGCTAATAGCTGCATATTTATTCCATACATAAGTAACTTCGGTTATTTGTCCAAAGAGTAACTTCTTTTGACTTTTAGAAATAGTTGCAAATTTTATTACGAAATAATGCAAAATTTTGAGCAAGGCATGCTTTGTATCAGGTGTCTACCTACTTCTTTCTACTATCTCCTCTTATCCTCACACGCAACACAAACAATACCTTCATGGGTAGCCTCTTCATGCTCACCTCTTCCAGAATCATGTGACACTTAAAAATCAAGACTTTCCCCTGAACTCATCTGAGCCTTTTATTTCAGGAATTTCCTCAGAAAGTCTACTCTTTCCTGGATATGTGCATTTCAAAAAAGCTACTGAAAATGTAGAGAAGTGAATTTCTCATCGAATTTCATTTAGTGTGTCTTCAGCAAATGTGTTATATCCATTGGAGGAAATGTCCTACTCTGTCAATATTTGTGGGCTGTAATTGTTTCCCAATTATTTCATAATTTTGAGGATTGTCTCCTTAGTAACAGCGTCAGTTCCTTTAGTGAAGGTCCTGGGGGGAAACCTTTTTTCATTCCTGCTCAAAGCTTAGCACAATTCTTGGTGTATTGCAAATAATAATGATGATGATACTTTTAAAAGAAGCTTACTTAATTTTAATGGTTAGCAGGAACCTCAAATCTGAGATCACAGTCTATGGTTAGTTGTAGCAATGAAGGAATGATTCTTTTAACAATACTCCCAGGGCAGAACTCACTAGAGGCTGGCCAGAGGAGAAATATCAGGCAAATTTGCCTATTGAACCAGAGGTTTGGTGATATGAAGCAGAATAAATCATGTTTAGGGTTAAAACATTTTGAGTACATTAAGTAAATTTTGAGATAATGGACCTCAGAGTGACAATGCTATCAGAATTTCTAATTATCTTGGTGTTCCTTTCTGTTGAACCATGCCCAGCCAAACAGATAATCCTGGTGTCAGAATTATATTTCCATGAATGGAAGATGAATAATTCTTTCTTTTAAGTAACAGAGATAGGATTAAGCCCTGAGGTTGCATGCCTTTGCCATGACTGTTCCTCCCTCTAAAATATTCTTTGTCTCTTCTCCTGACAAATTCTTAGTCATTCTATGAAATCCAATTCAAATATTCCTTTAAACATTTATTGATGCCCCTAGGCTACCTCTGTATACCCCAAGACTTCTTCTTTAGTGCTTTCACAGCATTCTTACTGTGAAATATCTAGATCATTAGAGATCATAAAGATGTGAATCATGGATATTTATGATCTCTGATGATCACATTGTAGCCATTATACTGGCACTGAATATCCCTGCATCCCCACTCTCCTATGAATTGGGCAAGTATACGGGCCATATTCTATTTTGCTTTGCATTTCAGAACTTAATCACAATCCATTGTTCATAATAAGTACACAACAAATTTTATCAAGTGAATAAATGATGTTTCACAAGTCATGTTGCAAGATATTGACAATGCCAATAAAACCAAGAACAATGATAGGTTTTATTATGCTGTCTTTCTTTGGCTATCTTGACCAAAATACATAAACAAAGCGGGGTTTTTAGCCTCAGCCTATGACATCTACAAAGCTCTGATTTTCTTCATTTCCATTCTTTGCCTTAGATTCCACCTCTTAAACAATAGGGGTCTATTTTCTATGTTCCTGAACACACTGAGCACATTCCAAGCACAGAGGCCTTTTCTCTTTTGGTTTTCTCTACCTGGAATGATTTTCCTCCAGCTATTTGTATGACTCAACTCGTCACTTCATTATGTCTCATATCCTCAAAGACCACCCTATTTAAAAGGGCAAACTTCTCAACTCCATTACTCTACTGTGATGTATAACACTTAACACTGTTTCACATTATGATACACATTTTAGAATTTGTGTATATATTGTTGGTATGGGCTTTATTTTGTTCATTGCTCTATCCCCAGCAATGTTGCAAAACTGATTCAATGGAAGAAGAATGGACTTTTCAACAAATAGTGCTGAAGCAATTGGATATCCAAAGGCAAATAAATGAACCTCAAAATAAGCCTCAAAAATCAACTCAAAATAGATCATGCAAAATAGAAAATACAAATCTGTGAAACTTTCAGAAAAAACATAGATAAAAATATTTGGATCTTAGTGCTAAACAAAGAGTTCATAAACCTGACCCCAAAAGAACAATTAATGCAAGGAAAAATTGAGAAATTGGATCTCATCAAAGTTAAAAACTTTTGCTTTGTGGAAGATCCCCCGAAGAGGATGAAGAGATAAGATACAAACTGGGAGAAAATATTAGCGACTCATCTGCCTGATGATTGCCTTGTATCTATTCTAGACTATGGAAGAAACTCTCAAAACTCAATAGTACAAACACTTTGAACAATACAATTAGAAAATGAACAAAAGATATGAACACACATTTCATTGAAGAAGATATACAGATGGCAGGTAAAAAGGTATTTAACATCATTGAATACCTACATTAGTGAAATGTAAATTAAAATCACAATGAAATGTCATTACACAACTATTAAATATATAGTGATTACACTGGATACTGATAAGGACAAGGAGAGGATGAGGAGAAACTGATCATACATTACTGCTGTGAATGTCAAATGGTGCATCTACTCTGGCATTAATAAATAGTTTGGCAGTTTTCTAAAAAAAATAAACGTACTTAAAATAAAACTTAGCAATTGCACTCTTGGGCATTTATCCCAGAGAAATGAAAAATTATGTTCACATAAAAATCTGCATGTAAATGTTTATAACAGCTTTATTTGTAATAGCCCCAAACTGAAATAACCCAACTGTATTTCAACATGTGAATGGTTAAACGAATTACGATAATACAGCCATACCATGGAATACTACTCAACGATAAAAAGGAATAAACTATTGGTACATGCAATAACTTGGATGGATTGCAAGGGAATTTTTCTGAGTAAAAAAGATTACATACTATAAGGTTTCATTTATTTAACAGCCTCAAAACAAAATTGTACATGTAGAGCACAGATTAGTGGTTACCAGAGATTTCGGATACAGGGGAAGGAGTTGTCAGGGCTACAAAGGAATAGGAAAAGGGAGCCTTATGCTGACAAAACAGTTACGTCTCCTTTTTTTTTTTTTTTTTTTTTGAGACAGAGTCTTACTCTGTTGTTCAGGCTACAGTGCAGTGGCACAATCATAGCTCACTGCAGCCTTGACCTCCCACCCCAGCCTTGACCTCGCACCCCAGCCTCCCAGGTAGTCTCCCTGGGACTACAGGCGTGTGCTACCATGTCCAGTTAATTAAAAATTTTTTATTTTTATTTTTATGTATTTTTTTTAGAGACAGGGTCTTACTGTGTTGCTCAGGCTGGTGTTGAACTCCTGGGCTCAACCATTTCTCCCACTTTGGCCTCCCAAAGTGTTGGGATTACAAGTGTGAGCCACTGCACTTGGAAAGTTCTGTATCTGGATGATGGTAGTGGTTACGTGAATTTACACATATGATAAAATTGTATCGAACTATTCACACATACACAAGTGTGCATGTAAAAGTGGTAAAATCAGAATAAACTGTGAGTTGTATCCATTTTAAGTTCCTGGTTTTGGTATTGTTATTTTAGATATATGAGATGTAACCATTAGGGGAAACTGGGTGAACGGTACATAGAACCTCCTTCTACATTTTTTTGCATCTTCTCATGAATCCAAAATCATTTCAAAATGTTATTAAAAAAACCCCTCTTATCCACACACAGTTTATTTCATATGTGCATACTTTATCTTGGAAATAGGTGTGAGGCACTCTTTGAATCCTTCCAAGTATTTTCCCAAAATGAAACTCCATACCTATTAAGCATTAATAATGGGTCAAATAACATGCCAATCTCTATGAGCAGAGGACTATAACAATATCAAAGAGTATTATTTCTAATTTAGAGATGATAGACTGAAGACAGAGGAGTTCGCTTATCAATGAGTTAAAAACCTTCTGTTTTAAAGAATAGAGATGGGGTCTCACTAATGTTGCCCAGGCTGGCCTCCAATTCCTTGCCTCAAGCAATCCTCCTGCCACAGCATCCCAAAGCATGAGCCACCATGCCTGGTCTTCTAATTAGTTTTTAAAGGTGTTACAGAGACCCAGAGGATAAACACATTTTTGCAAAATGGCAGCTGTCTTTATAGGAAAGAGAAAATTTCCTAACTGTATTGGTTTTTCAAATGTACTGCAACAACTTACCATAACTGGGAGGCTTAAGACAACAGAAATTTATTCTCTCAGAGTTCTGGAAGCCAGAAGTTTGAAATCAAGGTGTCAGCTGAGGTTTGCTCCCTCAGAAGTTTCTGAGGAAAAAAAAAATCATCCCATGTGCCTGTGCTAGCTTCTGGTGCATGCTAGCAATCCTCGGTGTTTTTCTCTCGGTGTCTTGTCCCTTTGGAGGATGCCAGTCATTGGATTAGGGCCCACCCTAAACCCATATGACCTCATTTTTTTTTTTTTTTTGAGACGGAGTTTCATTCTTGCTGCCCAGGCTGGAGTGCAATGGCGCAATCTCGGCTCACTGCAACCTCTGCCTCCCGGGTTCAAGCAATTCTCCTGCCTCAGCCTACTGAGTAGCTGGGATTACAGGCGCATACCACCACACCCAGCTAATTTTTTGTATTTAGTAGAGATGGGGTTTTACTGTGTTGGTTAGGCTGGTCTTGAACTTCTGACCTCAGGTGATCCACCTGCCTCGGCCTCCCAAATTGCTGGGATTATAGGCATGAGACACTGCACCTGGCCCATATGACCTCATTTTAACTTAATGACATCTGCAGTTACCCCTATTTCCAAATAAGGCTATGTTCTGAGATACTGGAGCTTAGAACTTGAATGTATCTTTTTGGAGGAACAATTCAACACACAATGGCTGTCATTGTTTTCTTTAGAAAAATAATAAAGGACAAGAGCTTGTACCAACCTTGAGGCAATAAAGATCTATTTGCTGAGCCCAGTTATCTTAGAAAAGATGCATGTGTGTGCACGTGGAAAGTATTGGTGGCCACTTTCTGGTTTTGGGGAATAGTAAGGAAGATAACAGTCAACATCCCATCCCTGGGAAGGAAGGAAAACATCTATATTGTCAGGATTCTTTCCAGTTATCTCTGCTACAATACCTTTTACCCAGTTCACATAGCCTGTGAGTAACAGTGTCAAAAGACTCAGCACTTCTGTGATTCAAATTCAGCAGCTTCGACTGGACCAAAGGTCAATTTCTTCCTTCGTAGACCTATATGTGGATGTGACAATCCAACCAATATCACTGGTTACTTTGTTTTAGAGCCAATATAGGCATTCATTTTAAGCAAACATCATTTGTAAAGTAAAAAATAGGGATAAAACATGTCTTATACCATGACCATGACACCTTAAACTGGGGCAGGAAATCAAATCAAGAGCCCGCAGCACATTCCTTCTGGAAAATCTGCTAAAGGAAGGAAATTCCCTGAGGGATTTTTAATCCTCCTGCACAGGACTTTGTTTTGAGAGGGTCATTCAAAAAAAAAAAAAAAAAAATCTGTACAAAATGCCCTACAGGGCACTCATGACACGCTTGGGGAAAATTTATAATGCTGCAGCATTATGCTAGAAGATGTAGGATCCTCTGTCCTTGTTGAATAAGAAGAGTCACATTAAGAAATAGCAGCTGTGCTCAGTTTTAGGCTTATCAGAAAGAGTAGTGGTAAGGAATAAAGTAATTCAAGAGTTCTGAGCACAGGATCACCTCTCCTGCCAGCCAAAAAAAAAAAAGTTGAGGGGTGGGTATGGAGCAGGGCAATAGCTCCCTCCCTCCCTCCCTCCCTCCCTCCCTCCCTCCCTTCCTTCCTTCCTTCCTTCTTTCCTTCCTTCCTTCCTTCCTTCCTTCCTTCCTTCCTTCCTTCCTTCCTTCCTTCCTTCCTTCCTTCCTTCCTTCCTTCCTTCTTTCCTTCCTTCCTTCCTTCCCTCCTTTCTTCCTTCCTTCCTTCCTTTTGCTTTCTTTCATTCTTTCTTTCCAGTCTTCCTCTGTTGCCCAGGCTGTAGTACACTGGCTCAATCTTGGCTCATTGCAACCTCTTCCTCCTGGGTTCAAGCAATTCTCATGCCTCTCAGCCTCCCAAGTAGCTGGGATTACAGGTGCATGCCACCACGCCTGGCTAATTTTTGTATTTTTAGTAGAAAAGGGGTTTTGCCATGTTGGCTAGTCTGATCTTGAACTGACCTCAAGTGGTCAGTCCACCTTGGCCTCCCAAAGTGCTGAGATTACAGGTATGAGCCACCATGCCAGCCCAAGGTGGTTTATTTTTGTTTTGTTTTTAGAACAGTTTCTTTCTGATTATCTTTCAGGAACCCAGGAACCCAAAAGGCTGGGTCCCTGTTGGCTTTCCTGTTGATACTTAGTGGCCTGTGCAATGAATGCATTACTCCCATCAAAGGGAAAAAAAAATGGAATCAACAGCTTTGTGAGGTTACAAGATAGGGAAACTAGAGATGCCACTAAAAGCTGACATTCTAACCCAAAGAAACAGGTTCCAAAAGTTGGTTTAGGTGGCGAATACATGGTGTTGATGAAGTGAGGGCCTTGGTTTTATTCCCACCAACAGTCTCATCCCCACTCTGGGACTTGACATTGGCTTTTCTTTCTATTCCATTCCATCCAATCATTCTGCAAATGTTTTCAAGTGATCACAGGGAGCTTCCCTTGGGAGCACAGCTAGATTGTATGGTGAGATGTGACAGAATTGTAGCAGCCTCTGTTTTTCTACAAACCTGAGTTGCCCATATATATAATTTTATGGAGACACAAATAGTGCCTAACAATTTCCAATATTAAAAGTCTACCCAAAATAAATGAAGTATTTTCTGTACGGAATCTCTTTATTTCTAGTTTTTTTCTTTCTTTTTTGAGACAGGGTCTCACTTCATCACCCAGGCTGGAGTGTGTAGTGGCACAATCTCAGCTCACTGCAGCCTCAGCCTCCTGGGTTTAAGCTATCCTCCTGCCTCAGTCTCCTGAGTAGCTGGGACTATGGGTGTGTGCTACCACATCTGGCTAATTTTTGTATTTTTTGTAGAAATGGATTTCACCAATGTTGCTCAGACTGGTCTTGAACTCAGCTCAAGTGATCCACCTGCCTTGGCCTCCCCAAGTCCTAGAATTACAGGTGAGAGCCACCAGACCTGGCTTATCTCATTGTAAAACATCGCCATTCAGTGGGTGCCAGGTAGGGTCTATTTTTCTGTATATAAGAAAAAAATACATGAATAATAAATATACTTGCTCTTGAATATAAGCAGTGCTTCCCTATTAGTTTGGAGAGAAGAGGAGGATGTAAAGAAAGGAATTCCATATAAAAGCTCAGCAGGCTGGGCATACCTTGCTCACCAAGGAGATTCTGACCTAGCTCCTCCTCCTCCAAGGTGACTACTCTGAGAATCACTCATTGTCATTTAGCACCACCATTATTCATAGAGACTTGTTGAATCCCTTTACTGTTATTGGGGGAGGAAAAAAAATATTGAGGTCATATACCCATTGCAGTCCACAATCCTTCTAAGAGAACAGAATCCTGACCATTTCCATACCTGGGATTGGCTTTGAGTCCTAGTAGGGTAAAGCATTGTATTGACCTGAAAAGGATATATTTTCATACAATTGCATAATAACAATAAAAATTGATAGTAACAAAACACTTTTTTTCCAACTAGGGCTTTTCTAAACAGAGCTTCCTTCTATACCGAACACTCACTTCACCAATAATTGATCAAAGTTGTCTTCAGGTAGAATTGTGCCTGAAGAAGTCACAGGCTCCTGCCTTGCCCCCTCAACTTTCTGTTGTACCCTGGAAAGCGTTTCTCATCTCTCTTCTCTGCCAAATATTTCTGGTAGGTTATTTATAGCATAAGGTGAATAAACCAATGAATGAGATAATACATCTCTTTCGTTCTATCTTTTCTTTCTTTCAAGCTTTACAATTCAAAAACAGATAAAATTGTCAGCTTTTTTGTTTTACATTTTTTAAATTTTATTTTTATTTTCTTGGGCACAGTACCTCCTTGAGGCAAAAACCTCCCTGACAGCAGCCAGTGTAGGATTCTTTGTGGTGCTCACAGCATCTATCATAATACCTTTAAATACTGGCCCTCATGGGCTTCTGTTGAGTGAATGAATATAAGTCCCTGAGAGGCTGGTGGGCCTGAGGATGGGGACTCCCCAAACTTGTGATGAGTTTTAAGTGAGTGAATGTTAGTAATGTTAGTTATTCGAGTTCATTTCTTTCTTATTTCATTCACTTAAAGACTGTTGATAGAGGCCAGGCGCCGTGGCTCACGCCTGTAATCCCAGCACTTTGGGAGGCCAAGGCGGGCGGATCACTAGGTCAGGAGATCGAGACCATCCTGCTAACACGGTGAAACCCCGTCTCTACTAAAAATACAAAAAAAATTAGCTGGGCGTGGTGGCGGGCGCCTGTAGTCCCAGCTACCCGGGAGGCTGAGGCAGGAGAAAGGCGGGAACCCGGGGGGCGGAGCTTGCAGTGAGCGGATATCACGCCACTGCACTCCAGCCTGGGCAGTTGATAGAGTATGTGCCAGACATTTTGCTGGGAAATGATAATGAACAAAAATGGGACACATCTCTGTGCTTGAAAATCTTACATTCTCGTCGGGGGATTCACAGATAAATATAATCACCAGCCAGAGTGAGCGCTCTAAGGAAATGGGCTCATCTATGGGCAAGACCTGGTGAACAGGAAGGCGCTCCCAAGAAGGTGGTGCAGAAAGGCATGTAGAAGTTAACAAGGTGAAGAGATGAGTGGACAGTATGACAGGCAGAGGGAAGGATGTTCATGTAAAACTTTTTTGGACAGTTACAGTGTAAAGGCATTGTTTGGGTACTGGGGATATAAAAGAAAACCAGATAAATAAGGTTCCTGCTCTCACGGAGTGTGTGTGTGTGTAGAGGGTTTAGAAGATACATAAAATACTCACCAGTAGTGGCCAGTGCTATGAAGAGAATAAAACAGCGTGGTGTGTTAGAGAGCAAGTGGGTAGGAGGTTTGGCTGCAACATTGGGTAGATTAGATTTCCACTTCTGCACACCCCAGTTCTATTGAGAATACTTTGACTCCTTCACTGTAGACATAATACTTTTAAAAGAGAACTTGTCTTCTGTGAATGAAGAGTCAGATGGCAAGAGTGAAAAAGAGATAGGTGACCAAGAGGGACCCACGATGGTGGTGTGGACCAGAAAGCATAATAGTGGAGATGGAGACAAGTGGATGGATTCAGAGTCTATTTTGGACCTGGAGCTGGCAGGTTTTATTGTTGGATTAAGTGGATGTAGGGAGTAAGAGAAGGAGTAGACTTAAAGATGCTTCCTGGGTCTTTGGCTGGAGCAACTAGAGGGTGATGTTGCCTTTTACTGGAAGTAGAAGACTGGGTAAAGATGAAGTCATGATGAACAGAGGCATGGCATGTTGAAGAACTACAGGAAGAAATATGACCAGGGAATGGAAATGGGGGCAGTGGTGCCAAGGTGGGATTATGGCTGGACCAATAGGGCCTGTCTTTATTCCCATGGGAAATGAATTTACCTTCTCTGCTTATTAGATATAGTTAAGGTCTTGCTTCTGTGGGGTCTCTCCTGAAGCTAAAAGTCTTTTTTTTTTTTTTTTTTTTTTTTTTTTTTTTTTTTTTGGAGACAGAGTCTCACTCTGTTGCCAAGTGGTGTGATCTGGGCTCACTGCAGCCTCTGCCTCCTGGGTTCAAGCGATTCTCCTGCCTCAGCCTACCAAGTAGCTGTGATTACAGGCATGAGCCACCACACCTCACTAATTTTTGTATTTTTAGTAGAGACAGGGTTTCATCACATCCTCCAGACTGCTCTCGAACTCCTGACCTGAAGCAATCCACCTGCCTCAGCCTCCCAATGTGCTGGAATTATAGGTGTGAGCCACCACACCCGGCCTAAAAGTCTTAAGTATATTAAAAAATAACTTATAGCCCCTCTAATAAAAAATAAGTTACTTCTGTTATCCTATGAAACATTTTTTTTTCTTTTTTTTTGAGACGGAATTTCACTCTTGTTGCCCAGGCTGGATGGAATGTAGTGGCGTGATCTTGGCTCACTGCAACCTCTGCCTCCAGAGTTCAAGCGATTCTCCTGCCTCAGCTTCCTGAGTAGCTGGGATTACAGGCACCTGCCACCACGTCCGGCTAATTTTTTCTATTTTCAGTAGAGATGGGGCCTCACCATGTTGGCCAGGCTGGTCTCAAACTCCTGACCTCAGGTGATCTGCCCACCTTGGTCACCCAAAGTGCTGGGATTACAGGCGTGAGCCACCGTGCCTGGCCTCTATTAAACTTTTAACAAAACTGAGAAAAAATTGATTTTTTCAGAAGAGGGATTAATAATAATAACAAAGGGATTATTATTATTGAGATAATAATATTGAGATGACTGAGTCCAAAATAGTTAAATGACATGCTCAAGTTCATTAAAAAAATGGAATTATCATTCTAGATGCATGGTTCCTTGTTAGTTGGTAGCTACTGGAAGGAATGAATGAAGAATAGGGCTGTTTTGCCTCAGATAGAGAGACTAAATGGACACCATTTGTAATGATTTGGAGGGTCCTTATACATAAAACTGTCTTTGTCATCTATTACTCTGAAGAGCAGAACTAGAGTCACACTGTGCAGGGGAACAAAATGAGATTTGTGGTTAGAGAGAGATTTGTGGGTGGATGGAAGCAGACACTGAAGTGTTCTCACGGTGGCTTAGGTGAGAGATCATAGGGCCTTATATGGTGGGAAGGGCAGTCAGAAACGACAAGCGGGTACAGAGAGATGGAACATGGAAGAGCAGAATTTAAAGGGCTTTGTAAGTGATTGAGTGTGTGTGGCAGTGAAGTGGTGAGGACACAAGTTTCAAGCTTGGTTCACTGGAAAAATGGTGACGGCGTTGGTCAACATAGTAAATGTACCAAGGCTGGGCATGGTGGCTCACACCTGTAATCCCAGCATTTTGGGAGGCCGAGGTGGGAGGATCACCTGAGGTCAGGAGTTTGAGACCAGCTTGACCAATATGGCGAAACCCTGTCTCTACTAAAAATACAAAATTAGCCAGGTGTGGTGTTGCATGCCTGTAATCCCAGCTATTCGGGAGACTGAGGTAGGAGAATCGCTTGAACCTGGCAGTTGGAGGTTGCAGTGATCTGAGATCATGCCATTGCATTCTAGCCTAGGCAACAAAGCGAGACTCTGTTTCAAAAGAAAAAAAAAAGTGTACCAAATATACATTTATCTGCCTTTGGGAGTCCACGATGAGGAGAGTAACATACATCTCTACCCCTGCACCCACACACACAATAAAAAATAAAAGGTAATTTTTAAATGTTTTATACTATTATTTTTTATAATAAAATTAATTAAAAATACACTTATCTTACCCTAGTTGTAAAAATAAATATATTGTTCTACAACAACCATTTTCTCAGCACTCGTATCCTTCCTTAAAAATATTATTCTTGGGCCAGGCGCAGTGGCTCAAGCCTGTAATCCCAGCACTTTGGGAGGCTGAGATGGGTGGATCACAAGGTCGGGAGATCGAGACCATCCTGGCTAACACAGTGAAACCCCATCTCTACAAAAATACAAAAACTAGCCGGGCAAGGTGGCGGGCGCCTGTAGTCCCAGCTACTCGGGAGGCTGAGGCAGGAGAATGGCGTGAACCCAGGAGGCGGAGCTTGCAGTAAGCCGAGATCACGCCACTGCACTCCAGCCTGGGCGACAGAATGAGATTCTGTCTCAAAAAAAAAAAAAAAAAAAAAAAAAAAAAATTAGCTTAGTGTGGTGGCACTACTCAGACGCTGATCTGGGAAGATCACTTGAACCCAGGATTTTGAGACTGCAGAGAGCTGTGATTCATGATCAAATCACTGCATTCCAGCCTGAGCAGCAAAGTAAGGCCCTGATGCTGAAAAAAAGGACACGAAGTTTTAAAACTATGATTTTAAGATTCTAGAGTGATAGTAAACATATGTTTTAAATCATCTTTCCCTTGATCCAACATAGCTTTCTACCACTTTAAAATGATAGCTCTAGTAAATTTGTTAGCAAGATTATTATTTATGATTATATTTCACATTTAATTTTTTTATAGCATATGGCACTTTGGACAGCTACAAATTATTACTGGTGTTATGTACCTTATGAATGAAATCCAAGTTCTTTTCATTTCATTACAGATCTACATACCACCAAACAGATTGCTAATTACAGTAGTTGGATGTCTCCATTATGATGTCAATAACAAAGTTAGTGCCCTTATGGAACACTTCAATATAATTGACATCTGTTTTAAAATCTGGTAGAATACCCTTCCTTTACTCTCCTACTAATGTTTGTGTTGAAAATAATCAGGGAGATATTGAAAACAAGCCATATGTTCAATGACAATAAATGCTTCAAATGGTCTCTTTGGACACACACTTCATTTGAAGTACAGTAAATGACTAATGTAGATTATTTTACAATTTCCACATGGATAAAAAGATTTGAGACACACTTTCTTCTCACCTCAAATGCATTGTTGACTGACATGCACTTCTCGTGTTTATTAATACATAAAATAAAAGAGCAGAACATATGTTTGCTGGCGTGGTTCACAGTGGGTCTAGGCAGGAGGTCAAGAGCTGATTAAGATTTATTTCCCCTGCATACTTACTGCACAATGATTCTTGTATTTATTTGGTTAGTGTAGAAGGGAGAGATTATTCCTGGAAAGTGCTCTTTGCCTCAAACATTCAGAGCTCAAGAAAGTATGAAGTGAAAAATATCTGCAAAAAGAAGTGCTTAGAAGCAAAAGTTGTAGTCAGTAAGTAATTACTACTAATGATGCTAATAATGCTGAGAATTTAAAGACAAATCCAACAAAGCTGGTTACATATGACATGTCTCCTTGTTCAGTCATTTATTCCCTGGGTACGTTTTAAAGATCCCAAAAAATTAACATCTTTTCTCTTACTCTTTCCTCTCTTTTGGGTTTAAAAAAATCTGCTTTTTAATATTTAGTATTTAATATACAAATATTGATCTAATCTAAAATATCAGTATGGTGCCTTTCTTGCACCTTTTATTTCCTATTTGCTTTCTTAAATTTCTTTTTAGAGGCAGCTGACTCATTCTCTGTGGGCATCAATTTGCTTATCTGTATAGCAGATATCCTAGTAGCTCCCTCCCAGGGATGTTATGAGCACAAAATAAGATAACAGTGACAGTGCTTGGTATACAGCAGCCCTAAGTAAAGAATTTCTCCTTCTTTCCTCTCTTCTTTCTTCACTTATTTTCTCGTTTCCCTTTGTCATTCTTTCTAAGTCTTAAATCCATGATATAATCTTTTTCTATTTAAAATTGCAACTGTGAATTTGTCTCAGTCAAAATGAAGAATAATAGCTCTTTTTATAGAAGGATTGGTGGAAGGAAGGAAGGAGGGGAAAAAGGAAGGAACAGAGTGAGGAAGGCAGGGAGACAGAAAAAAGGGGAGAGCTCTTTAAAACAAAAAAAAAAAAACCCAAAAACCAAAAAACAAACAAAAAAAACAGAGTCTCACTCTGTTACCCAGGCTGGAGTGCAGTGGCGCATTCTCCCACTGCAACCTCCGCCTCCTGGGTTCAAGCTATTCTCATGCCTCAACCTCCCAAGTAGCTGGGATTATAGGTGCCCACCATGCCTGGCTAATTTTTATTGCTTTTATTTTTATTTTTTAGTAGAGATGGGGTTTCACCATGTTAGTCAGGCTGGTCTCAAACTGACTTCAAATGATCTACCTGCCTTGGCCTCCCAAAGTGCTGAGATTACAAGCGTGAGCTACTGTGCCCGGCTGAGTTTAATTGTTTTGATTCTTGCAAATAAATGAGAATATGTGATGTTTGTTTTTCTTTGCTTGGCTTATTTCACTTAACATAATGATCTCCAGTTCCATCCATGTTGTTGCAAATGACAGGATCTCATTCTTTTCATGGCTGAATAGTACTGCGTTGTGTATGTACCACATTTTCTTTATCCATTCATCTGCTGATGGAGACTTAGTTTGCTTCCAAATCTTAGCTCTTGTGAATAGTGCTGCAACAAACATGAAGGTGCAGATATTTTTTCAATATACTGATTTCTTTTCTTTTGGGTATATACCCAGCAGTGAAATTGCTGGATCATATGGTAGCTGGGAGAGCTTTTCTTTATTAATGCTATTGGCACTTCAATTTTTGTTTTGTCTCATATTTTTATACCAATAAAAAAATAGACTTGGTAAAATATGGTAAGCATTCTAGATATTCAATACAATTCTACAAATAAAATTCTGTGTCATAGTGAATTATTGTCTAGTTCTGTTTAAAAACTGCTGTGCACTTACTTAATGTGAGCTAGGCGTTGACTTACTATGTGTATCTAAAATGAATTTATTTTTTATTTTTTATTTTTGAGACAGGGTTTCACTCTGTCACCCAGGCTAAAGTGCAGTGGCATGATCGTGGTTCACTGCAGCCTCAACCTCCTGGGCTCAAGTGATCCTCCTGCCTCCGCCTCCTGAGTAGCTGGGACTACAGGTGTGCAACACCAGACCCAGCTAATTTTTTGTATTTTCATAGAGATGGAGTCTCCTTATGATGCCCAGGCTGGTAAAATGGATTTTTAACATTAAACTTTTGTTTATATTTTAAGATAATTGTAGCTTCATATGCCCTTGTAAGAGATAATACAGAATGAGTCTAGCCATTTTTTACCCAGCTTCCCTAAATTGTAACATGTTGCAAAACTCTAGTACCTTATCACAACCAAGATATTGACATTGATAGTCAAGATACACAAAGTTTCCATTACCTCAAGGATCTCTCATGTTGTCCTTTTATGGCCATACTGACTTCTCTTTCACTCCCATCCCTTCTTAATCCCTGGCAACTACTAATCTGTTTTCTATTTTTATAATTTTATAATTTTAAGAGTATTATATGAATGGAATCAGGTGGCTTTATTTTGTGATTGGCTTTATTCATTCAATATCTTTGGAGATTCATTCAAGTTGTTGAGTTTGTCAATATTTTTCTTGCAATATTGCACTGGCTAGAATTCCCAGCGTTATGTTGAGTAAGGGTAGTGAGTGTGAACATCCTTGTCTTATTCCTAACCTTAGGGGTATTTAGACTTTACCACTAAATGCTAAATACTTTATTGTTAAATATAACATTGGTTGTTTTTTAAAAATAGATTTTTTTTTGCAAGTTCAGAAAGTTCCACTTTCATCTTACTTTTCTGAGAATTTTTATCATGAGTATGAAATTATGTCAAATGCTTTTTCTTCATCAATTGATATAATCGCGTGATTTTTCTTCCTTAGCCTGATAATATAAAGGCTTATGTTAATTTTTGAATATTGGACCAGAATCTTGCATTTCTGAAATAAATTCTACTTGGTTATGATGTATAATTCTTTTTATATATTGCCGGATTCTATTTGCTAATGTTTTATTAAGGAATTTTACTTTTTTTTTTTTTTCTTTGAGATCGCTCACTCTGTCACCCAGGTTGGAGTGCAGTGGTACAACCTCGGCTCACTGCAACCTCTGCTTCCCAGGTTCAAGTGGTCCTCCTACCTTAGCCTCGCAAGTAGATGGAACCACAGGCATGCACAACCACACCTGGCTAATTTTTTTTTTTTTTTTTTGTATTTTTGGTAGAGGTGGGGTTTTGCCATGTTGCAAAGGCAGGTCTTAAACTCTTGAGCTCCAGTGATTCACCCGCCCTGGCTACCCAAAGTGCTGGGATTACAGGTGTGAGCCACCACACCTGGCCAAGGAATTTCACTTCTATATTGTGTCTAGTTTCAATATCTGGGTAATACTGAAGTAATTTTTAAAATTAAAGAAAATTAAACTGCAGCCTGTAGGGTGACCATTCTGAAAGACTGGGAAACTTAAACTCTGGCAAGAAGCTGGAAACAAGTACTGCCTATAAAATGATTTGAGAAGTGTTCTTTTCTATTTTCTGAAAGGATTATTTTGGCAGTGGGGGTACAGCTTTCCAGTGAAATCCTCTGAGCCTGGAGATTTCTATTGTGGGAGTTTTAAAATTACAAATTAAATTTCCTTAATAGTAGAACTTTATTTATTTGTTTATTTGAGACAGAGTTTTGCCCTGTCGCTCAGGCTGGAGTGCAATGGCGTGATCTCGGTTCACTGCAACCTCTGCCTCCCAGATTCAAGTGATTCTCCTGCCTCAGCCTCTCGAGTAGCTGGGATTACAGGCATTTGCCACCACGCCTGGCTAACTTTTTGTATCTTTAGTAGAGGTGGGATTTCACCATGTTGGTCAGGGTGGTCTGGAACTCCTGACCTCGTGATACACCTGCCTCAGGCTCCCAAAGTGTTGGGATTACAGGTGTGAGCCACTGCGCCTGGCCAGCAGAACTGTTTAAATGATCTATCTCCTACTGGATGAATTGCTATAGTTGTGGTTTTTGAGAAATTGTTTCTTTTCACTTGAGTTATCAAATTTCTGTATGTAGAGTTACTTGTTTTGTCTTGATTCTCCTTCATTCTTGATGCCTGCAGAGTCTGCTGTGACATCACTTGTTTTCTTTCTTTCTTTCTTTTTTAAATTTAATTTAACTTTTAAGTTCAGGGATACATGTGCAGGTTTGTAAAATAGATAAACTTGTGTCAGGGGATTTGTTATACAGATTATCTCACCATCCAGGTATTAAGCTTTGTACCTATTAGTTATTTTTCCTGATCTTCTCTTTCCTCCCACCCTCCACCCTCTGACAGGCCCCAGTGCATGTTGTTCCCGTTTGTGTCCATGAGTTCGCATCATTTAGCTCCCACTGATAAGTGAGAACATGTGGTATTTGCGTTTCTGTTCCTGCATTAGTTGGCTGAGGATAATGGTCTCCAGCTACATCCATGTGCCTGCAAAACAAACAAACAGACATGATCTTGTTCTTTTTCATGGCTGCATAGTATTCTGTGGTGTTTATCTACTACATTTTCTTTATTCAGTCTATCATTGATAGGCATTTAGGCTGATTTCATGATTATGCTATTGTGAATAGTGCTGCAATGAGCATACACATGCATGTATCTTTATAATAGGAAGATTTATATTATTTTGGGTATATACCCAGTGATGAGATTGCTGGGCTGATTGGTATTTCTCCCTCTAGTTCTTTGAGGAATTACCACAGTCTTCCACAACGGTCGTACTAATTTACACAGCAACCAACAGTGTATAAGTGTTCCTTTTGCTCCACAACCTTGCCCGCATCTGTTATTTTTCGACATTTGGTAATAGTCATTCTGAAGGTGTGAGATGGTATCTCATTGTGGTTTTGATTTACATTTCTCTAGTGATCAGTGATGTCAAGCTTTTTTCATGTGGCTATCTCCTGTTTTCATTCCTGATATTATTCTCTCTTTTGTCTTTGTCAGTCTTGCTAGAGTTTTATCAACTTTATTAATCTTTCCAAAAAACCAGCTCTTTGTTTCATTGGTTTTCTGTGTTGCTTTTCTGTTTTTAGTTTCATTGATTTCTGCTCTTCCAATTATTATTTTATCTGTTTGCTTTGAGTTTATTTTGTTCCTTTTCTAGGTTCTTGATGGAACTTAAGATTATTAATTTAGGATTTTTTCCTAATGTATGCTTTAATGCTTCTCAGCACTGCTTAAGCAGCATAATATACAGTTTGATATGTTGTATTTTCATTTTCTTTCAGTTCCATGTATTTTAAAGTTTCTCTTGAGACTTCCTTTTTAGTTCATGGGTTATTTGGAAGTATATTGTTTAGTTTCAAAGCATTTGATGTTTTTCCTGCTACCTTTCTATTATTGATTTCTAGTTTGATTTTGTTGTGCTCAGAGAATGCCTGCTGTGTAATTTCAATTCTTTGAAATTTGGAAAGATTTGTTTTATGGCTCAGAATATGGTCTATCTTGGCATATATTCTATAGGCTTTTCAAAATAATGTATATTCTTTTGTTGATGGGTGAAGTGTTCCATAAATATAGGGTAAATCCTGATGGTGTTGTTGAGTTTTTCCACATCCTTGCTGATTATTTATCTATTCATTTATTTATTATAGAGACAGGGTCTCCCTGTGTTGCCCTGGCTGGCTTCAAACTCCTGGGCTCAAGGGATCCTCTTGCCTTGGACTCCCAAAATCTTAGGATTATAGGCATGAGCCACTATGCCTGGTCCCTAGCTGATTTTTCTGTCTAGTTGTTCTAGACAGAATTGTGGAGACAGGGATGTCGAGATGTCTAGTTATAATTGTGAAGATGTCTATTGCTCCTTGCAGTTCTCTCAGTTTTTGCTTCACATATTTTTCAGCTCTGTTTGAATCATATACATTTAGCATTTAGGATTGCTGTCTTCTTGGTGGATTGACCCTTTTATTGTTATTTTATGTCATATCCTGTTTCCGGTAATTTTCTTTTCTCCGAAGGCTATGCCATCTAAGGTTATCGTAGCCACTTCTCTTTCCTTTGATGTTTGCATGATACATTTTTTAAGCCACTCTTTTACTTTTAACCTGTCTATAATGTTATATTGAAGTGAGTTTCTTATAGACAGCATATTCTTGGGTTATATTTTTAAATACGCTCTGCCAATGTCTGTGTTTTAATTGGTATATTTAGACTCTTTACATTTAATGTAATTGTTAACATGTTAGAGCTTATGTCTGTCATTTTCTTTGTTTTCCGTTTGTTCTGTTTCTTGATTTCCTGTTTTATTTTTCTCTGCGTTCCTGGGACATACTAGAACATTTCTGTAACTCCATTGTAATTTATCCATAGTATTTTGGAGTATAACTCTATGTGTAGGTTTTTTAGTGGTCGTTCTAGATATTGTGTATGTGTGTGTGTATAATTTATCACAGTTTATTCGTTTTATTTATTAGAGTGATGTGTAGAAACTTCCCATTATATTCCTTTATCCTACCTTTTTGATAATAGTCTTAAATATTTTCTTTATGTACATTTAGAACCTCATCAGATCGTGTTATAAATTTTACTACCACTTTCAAATAGAATTTAGAGAACTCAAGAGGAGAGTTAATTGTATTTTCTCATATTTTTGTTCGTTGTATTTTTTTCTTCTTTTCTGGTATTCAAAGGTTCCTTCTTTTATCATTTCCTTTGTGTTTAGACAATTTCCTTTAGCAATTCTCTTAAGTGTAAGTTTGCTGGCAATCAGTTTTTTTAGTTTTCCTTCATCTGAGAATGTCTTGCTTTCTCTTCATTCTTGAAAGATATTTTTGCTGAGTATAGGATTCGGGGTTGACAGTGTTTTACTTTCTGCATTTGAAAAATGTTAAGACATTTTATTTTGCCTTTTGTAATTTCTAATGAGAAATCTGCTGTTATTTAAGTTGTTTTCCCTGGCTGGGCATGGTGACTCATGCCTGTAAGTCCCAGCATTTTGGGAGGCCGAGGTGGGTGGATCACTTGAGGTCAGGAATTCAAGACCAGCCTGGCCAACATGTGAAACCCTGACTCTAATAAAAATACAAAAATTATTTGGACGTGATGGTGCACGCCTGTAGTCCCAACTACTGAGGAGGCTGAGACAGGAGAATTGCTTGAACCTAGAAGGCGGAGGTTGCCATGAGCCAAGGTTGCACCACTGCACTCTCCAACCTGGGAGACAGAGTGAGACTCCATCTCAATAAATAAACAAGGAAGCAACAAACAAACAAATAAGTAAATAGTTTTCCCTTCTTAGTTAAGGTGTTGTTTTTTCTTGCTGCTTTCAAGACTCTTTCTTTGTATTTAGTTTTCAGAAGTTTGACTATAATGTCTTGGTGTAGGTTTCTTTAAGTCTGTCTTTTTAAGCTCAGCTTCTTGAATTTAAAATTATTTACTTCTTGCAAATTTCGAAACTGTTCAGCCATTATGTTTTTGAATATTTTTAAAATCTCTATCCTCCTTCTCTCATTCTGAGTCTCTGATGACAAGCATGTTATAGCTTTTGTTACAGTTTCTTGAAGCTCTGTTCATTTTTTTTCACTTATCTATTGCTCAGAGTGAATAATTTCCATTCTTCTATCTTCTAGTTCATTAATTCTTTCCCTAGCCCCTCTATTCTGCTATTGAGCCCATCCATTTAGTTTAAAAATTTGGTTATGATATTTTCCAATTCTAAAACTCTCATTTAGTTCTTCTATACACCTTATATTTCTTTGCTGAAACTTCATACTTCTTCATTTCCTTCAAATGTGTCAGATAATTCTGACAACTTTGTCATCTCAGCGTTTGCATCTATTGATTGTCTTCTTTTAATCAGTCTGAGGTTTGTTGGTTCCTGATCTGGTAAGAGCTTTTGATTCAAGCCTGAACATTTTGGGTATTCTGTGATGAGAGTCTGGGTCTTATTTAAACTTTCTGTTTTAATTGAATTTCTCTGATACCACTCAGGCAGGGGAAGTGGGGGCACTACCTCATTACTACTTTGTAGAGGTAGAAGTCCAGCCTCCCCACTTGGTCTCTGTTGGCAATAGAAGTTGGTAGGGGAGGCCGGGCGCGGTGGCTCACGCCTGTAATCCCAGCACTTTGGGAGGCCGAGACGGGTGGATCACGAGGTCAGGAGATCGAGACCATCCTGGCTAACACGGTGAAACCCCGTCTATACTAAAAAATACAAAAAACTAGCCGGGCGAGGTGGCGGGCGCCTATAGTCCCAGCTACTCGGGAGGCTGAGGCAGGAGAATGGCGTGAACCCGGGAGGCGGAGCTTGCAGTGAGCTGAGATCCAGCCACTGCACTCCAGCCTGGGCGACAGAGCGAGACTCTGTCTCAAAAAAAAAAAAAAAAAAAAAAAAAAAAAAAAAAAGAAGTTGGTAGGGGAGGTGGTCCTTGTTGTTGCTGAGTAGGAGATGGGAGTCCTGGCTCTTTACTAGGACTTCACTGATACCTCCTTTGCTGGGAGGGGCAGGAGTGCCTCATTACTGTTTCCCACTTGTCTCCACTGACACCATTGGTGGTGAAGTGGAGAGGGGAGAAGATTCAAACTTGTTTCTGCTGGGGAGTAGTAAAGGTCCTGATTCTCTACTAGGCCTCTTCTAACACCACCCCAATGGGGAGAGAAGAGATGCTTTGTTACTGCCAGGTGGAAATGGAAATCAGGTTTCTCACAGGGAAGTCGAGGTTTCCCATGTGAACCCTGGGTTGGTGGTTGGGGGCATCTGGGACTGTGTTTATCAGGTCAGGCTGAAAGTCCTAGCTCTCTTCTTGTTCTTCTCTTACAACACTCTTGAGGGTGTGTTGGGGTGTCTCATCACAGCCTGCTGTTGTAGACTCATAGCTTCCCTCTTAGCCTTTGCTTGTGTGGGTGGGGAAGGGACCACAATATTTTCTGTGATGTTTGACTGGAGTAGAGTAGTTAGTGTCTAAAAGATTTTCATCTTGGTAGGCTGACCCTCTCCTGTTCCTTTGCCTAAAGGAGTCAAAATCTTGGGGCTTTATTAGGGGCTTTTCTTTCCTTGGGGCTTTTGAGTCTGCATTGGCATTTTCAGATTGTTGGTTTCTTTGGCAAGTCTGGCACATCCAAGGCAAAAAGACAACCCAGAAAACTCAGAAAACTCACCATTGTGTTGTTCCTTGGGTCCTGAATTCCATTGCCAGTTTATCTGGCTCTTGTCTCCTTTTATTCTTCTGTTCGTTTTGTGTATGTCTGTTCCATCTTCCTACAGGTAGAAATCTCCTAAAATGGAAATTTTTGTCCAAATGTTCACTTAATTTTGTTTATGGTCTCTTCTAGATGTCTGGGCTGTAGTTTCAAACATTGTAATTCATTTTTTTTTGATCTTCCTCTCCACTTTTTATTCCAAAACAAATACATTTGAAGTTAAATAAGGGCAAAAGTTGCAGTACAGCTTACGGTATTTTTGTTGTAGTAATTTATATTGACTCTGAACTCTTCAATATAATACTTATTAACTATTAGTTAATTCTGTTAAGGAGGATAACATTATAAGTAATAACATAGATTTTTGCTTGCTAGGTAATACTTAAGACCATTTCGCATCTAAACATTATTGAAGTTGCTCACAAGGGACAGATAATTTAATATTGACACAACCTTAAATAAATTGAAAAGGCATAAATCAAGAGTAATGAGATTCATAAAGCTGTTAATATTAATGGAGAAACCTTTTGGGAAGCATGGTATAATATCAAAGAAACTAGGAACCCTAGATGTAAATGATGAGACTAGTTAATGATTTAAAAATTGGTTATTTTGTTTCAATCTCTTTTCAAGTCAAGACTATGCTATGTTCTTAGAGTGCATGTCTTTACAACTGTTATTAGAAAATGGAATGCAGGATTCTTAGGAATAAAAAGGACAGGCAAAATCTGTAGAAAACACAATGTATTTATTTTGCTTTTGCATGTAAGAAGTCAAAAGAACACTGAACTTTATGAACTCTTTCTCGAATCACAGGTCATAAATATTTATTAATAAAAGTGTATGTATGTTATGCACAGACACATATATATATATATGTGTGGGTGTGTATGTAAGCACACACATATGCACCTATATACAGATATAATTAAGGACTCAGAAATTTATTAGCCCCTAATTTTAGGTACTAGTTCAAAGGACATAAATTAGATATATTAAGTTTGGGGTTATGAATGTTCAAAAGAAGTAAATATGGCCGGGCGCGGTGGCTCAAGCCTGTAATCCCAGCACTTTGGGAGGCCGAGACGGGCGGATCACGAGGTCAGGAGATCGAGACCATCCTGGCTAACACGGTGAAACCCCGTCTCTACTAAAAAAAAAAAATACAAAAAACTAGCCGGGCGAGGTGGCGGGCGCCTGTAGTCCCAGCTACTCGGGAGGCTGAGGCAGGAGAATGGCGTGAACCCAGGAGGCGGAGCTTGCAGTGAGCTGAGATCCGGCCACTGCACTCCAGCCTGGGCGACAAAGCGAGACTCCGTCTCAAAAAAAAAAAAAAAAAAAAAAAAAGTAAATATCAAAGCTGGAGAGACACAAAGTAGGCACAAGAAAAAATGATTTAATGGTAGACACGGGCAAAATATGCTGAGGCAGGTTGTAGAATATCCTTCATTGCAGACTTGAAGCTGTATTGGGATGGTTCGGGGTATAGAACTAAGCTTTCTTGGCTGTGTGAAAAATAGAATAGAAAACCCAGTTGTCACTTTTGTTAAGTTCTTATTTTTAAGTTCTTATTCTTGAAATGTTTGTAAAAAGACACATTAAATTCAATAAAACTATTGGCTGTTTTGAAAAGTTACTGCTTAGAAGAAGAGCTAATTTAGGCCAGGCAAATTACATATATGACACGGCCTGTGGATAATTCATGTAGATCTAATTTCCACATTACTTTTAGAGGTTCTTCTTCTTCCAACATATACAAACATAAAAACTATTACAAAATAAAAACAGACACATGAAGTTGCTGTGGTTCTAGTTATTTTTTGTGCACATGATCTTCTTTAGGCCCAGCCATCTTGAGGCAATTGTCTACTTTGGAAAAATTCTATGGAAACAGAGACGAGCAAGCAGAAATCCAGGTCTTGTTACCAGCACTGAATTCGGGAATGATGTAGACAAATAGCTCAATCACTGGGTCTGTCTTTCCTCAAAAAGGAGGGTGAAAAAGGAGAGAATCACAAAAGATTCTCTTTAATGGATTTTGCTTAGGTTTTGTTTTGTCTTGTTTTGGTAGCAGAATTGATCTTGTGGGGTAGCATTTTTTCCCAAATGCTATTGCTTATGACATATTGGCTGTTTTCAGATTGAATTCAAGTATCTACTCAGGAATATGCTAGATCTTATGTGTGTTGCGTTGGTTAGCCCTGATGGAGGTTGTCAGCATGATGTGGGAGATGGAGGCCTTAATCAGTTCATGAAAACTAAAGGAGATACATACAACCTAATGCAAATGGAAACTTTTGTAGCTGTTGAAGATCAAACATGGAGTGTGGACATTTTTATCTTCAATTGAGGGAAATACTGTGCTCTTTCTTGTATATTTGTGTCAGATGTGATATCGTAGACACTGTAATAAGAAGGCTGGAAATGGTTTAGGTTGGAGTAATTTGAGCAATATTTAATCCACAAAACCATTATTTAATGGATTATGTAAAGTTCTATCTATTCACTTTTGTCTCCTTATCAGGAATATGTCTGCCACCAGTCACCAGAACTCTTAGCCAAACTGGGGGAATCAGTACAGGTGAACCAAGGACATACACCTCATTTAACTGGGGGAAGATTAAGCCTCTTCTCATCAGAAAAGATAGGTACACTATGACATCAGTAAGTAGCTGGAAAAAGTACCTGTGAAGTAGTGACAGCAGATCAAAGAACTGAGGACCCGATCTCAGAATACACGTGTGAAGTAGGGTAACATATATTTCTTCTTTTCAGTTATTTTGTTTTTTCCTGGCACTTCCTTTTGCTGCCTGACCCTCTCCTCCTTCAGTCAATGGCACTTAGTACCTTGATGGACAGAGGTTATTGTAGAACATAAGAGTCTAGTTCTTGACATTTGAGATTCAAAATCTGAAGTGTATAAGAATAAAACAAAATTTGGAAAGGTAAGAGAATTCAGAGCCAGTTTTTTTCATCCTTTCAATACCAGACCCAGTTTTCTTGGATTTCAGAGAGAAGGATATGCAGAGGAAATGGATACCCAGACTGAAGCCCTGAGAAAAGTCCTCTCTCCCTGACCCCAGTTAAAATGAGACTATGTCAAAGTTGTGTAATTTGTTGGCATAAAGTGGTTCATAATATTACCTTCCAATAAAAAAAAAAAAAAAAATTCTGGATCCAGGTGCAGTGGCTTACACCTGTAATCCCAGCACTTTGGGAGGCTGAGGCAGGTGGATCACTTGAGTCCAGGAGTTCGAGACCAGCCTGACCAACATGAAGAAATCCCGTCTCTACTAAAAATACAAAAATTAGTGGGCGTGGTGGTGCATGCCTATAATCCCAGCTACTTGGAGGGCTGAGGCAGGAGAATCACTTGAACCTGGGAGGTGGAGGTTGCAGTGAGCAGATATTGTGCCACTGCACTGCAGCCTGGGCAACAGAATGAGACTCTGTCCCCCACCAAAAAAATAAATAAAAATATTCTGTAGAGTCAGTAGTGATGTCCAAGAGGAGACTTTTTTTTTTTTTTTGAGACAAAGTCTCCCTCTGTTGCCTACGCCAGAATGCAGTGGTGTGATCTCAGCTCATTGGAACCTCTGCCTCCTGGCCTCAAGTGATTCTCCTGCCTCAGTCTCCCGAGTAGCTGGGACTACAGGCGTATGCCACTATGCCTGGCTAGTTTTTGTATTTTTAGTAGAGACAGGGTTTCCCCATGTTGGCCAGGCTGGTCTTGAACTCCTGACCTCAGATGATCCACCCGCCTCGGCCTCCCAAAGTGCTAGGATTACAGGCGTGAGCCACTGCGCCCAGCAGAGATAGTTTTTAACTATAGAAATAACAAAAATAATTAATTCCATGGCTTGTGGTCTACTTGTTTTGGATATATGAATGTGACAATTAAAGTCTGTTTATAAGTTAGAAATAAATGTTACTATAATAGTAATTACAAATTGGTGTCTATAACCTTGTAAAATACATTGTGACATTTAGTGGATCCCTAGTGAGGTTCTTCCTCACCACTCTATGTGATAGTGGCCCCTTTGTTTCTGTATCTCATACTCCTTGCTACCACCATTCCTTTAAGATTACTTTTCTGACTCCAAATTAATTCCCCAAGGCATGTACACAATCACTCTTCTCCATTTCTTCTTGCCATATCATGTATCTTTCTTTAGATCTCACTTAGAACCATTTTGTTCACATACAATATGGTATAGACTCTATAAATGGTGAACTGAATGGAAATCTGCCTTGAAAGAATTGCCACTCATGCTGAGTAAAACATATACACAGATTGCTGTCACACCAATCAGAAGACAATAAGTCAAAAAGAGAGGCAAAGCCATTAGACATGTGAAAACAAGGAGCTATTTCCTCCAGTCAAGGACTAGAGGGCCACTTGGTGGACAGAGTGCTATTTGAGCCGAGTTTTGAAGGATGAGTCAAACATGAATATGGTTGGGAGCTGCTTTTCAGGTGAAGAAAGAAGCAAGAACAAAGACACAAAATGGCCTAGTGAGCTATTGAATGAAACAGACAAAAGTCTATGCTGGTGGGGGTTGTTCATGCACTGTATATAACGTGATAGTGACACTGACAAGGTTTACCAGAGTATTTACTATGAGGAGAGAAAAAAGGAGACAGGCCAAAAATAATGCCAAGGGTTTTGACTTGAGGGATTAGAAGGAAAGATATAGGGAAGTCTGTAGGGGGAGTAGGTTTTAGGGGTGAAGATCCAGAGTTCAATTCTGGATATGTTGAGTTTGAGATCTCTCTTATACATCCAGGTGGGGAGGACAATAGGGAGTTGGCTATTTAACATAAAGTTGGAGAAAGGTCTAGACTGGAGGTATAAATTTTTAAGTCTTTGGTATTAAGATGGTATTTTATAGCCATTCAACTAGACGAATATAATACAAGAGAGTGAGAGTAGATAAAAAGAAGAGGATGAAAGTTAATGGCAAGGCTGCTTTTGTTAGATGCAGAGAATGTTCATGCCTCTACAAAATACAGAACCCAGGAGGGAAGGTGGTAAGTTTGATTTGGGACATTTGAATCTGGACACATGCTTGGAGACACCGACATACAATGATGAGCATATAGACCTGGAGCTTGGGAGAGAAGTAAGATGAGAAGTGAGAGTTGAAGGCGTATCAATGATAAACTTATCAAGGGAGAGAAAAACAGAAGAAAGTCAAGGGAGCGGCATGTTCAAGGGTGCTAGCTGAATAGTTCATTGGAACCTTGCTAGCACCCTTGAACATCACAGGTTTGGGACAAAGAGAGAGGCCACTGAGGGGCTAATATACTACACAAATAATTAGGGAGCTAGAAACGTTTTGCTGATGAAGAAAATAAGTCCCATTAACATCAAATATATTGCCCAGGGCCTCACAGTAGGTAGTGGTGCTAGAAATAAATTCAGTTTTGTTTGCTTCCAAACTCTATCCTCTTTCCAGTATAACATGAAGGCTTCGCTAATCTATTTCCCTTATTTTATAGAGTGATTAACTAATAAGGTCATATAGCTTGTTAGTCATTGAGGAAGTTCTCATACGAGGTTATCTGATTCTCTTGTGTTATCTCTACCATAACAGTCTTAATAAAATTTCAACTGAAATATGATCAAATAATACATGTACTTCCAAGATCCCTCAAATATAACATTTATAATAAAAGGTAAGCAGAACTTTTTAGAGTTTACTAAATTGAGCTTTACCTTTTGGAATTCTGCTTTAGAGCAAAATATTCTGTAGCTGCTTAGAGTTCCTTAAGAAGACAGTCTACCTGGAAGTGTACACATCAGTAAATTTGTGAACATTACCAAGTCATTTTTGTAGTCTATGTTAGCAAATTTATTTAGGATTATTGAATTATTAGTGACCCATTAGTGTGCTGACTACAGAAGATAGATTTTCATAGTATTGCTATTTTTAGTAATACAATTGGTAGTGTCATTGAGGTTTAATTTTACCTTTCCCAGCTTTGCAAGGCATTTCCTCAAAAGCCACGTGGACAGGACTTCCCACTGATGACGCTATTGCCAGGGCAACAGAGATCTGCTGTTTCTGTATGAATCCACACAAAAGCTGCTTTAACAAGTTCACACTGGCCAGACGTGGTAGTTCATGCCTGGAATCCCAGCACTTTGGGAGGCTGAGGTGGGCGGATTGCTTGAATCCAGGAGTTTGAGACTAATTTGGCCAACATGGTGAAACCCCATCTCTACTAAAAATATAAAAATTAGCCGGGTGTGGTGGCGCGTGCATGTAGTCCCACTCTTCGGGAGGCTGAGGCAGGAGAATCTCCTGAACCCAGGAGGCAGAAGTTGCAGTGAGCTGAAATCAGGCCACTGCACTCCAGCCTGGGTGACAGAGAGAGACAGTCTCAAAAAAACCAAAAACCAAAACAAAACCAAACCAAGTTCACATGTATTTCTTGAGTCCCCAGTCAATGAATTAGGCAGAGGGGTCCTTATTGTTAATAATCTAACAGAGCCCTCAAACGCTATAAAAGTAGAGTTGAAATTACATTCACACAATTCAGGAAACATACTTTGGCCTGAAATACTCAGCTTCCCTTTAACATTTGTTGAAAGTGGCCTCAATTTTGCTTGACCAATACAATCAATTCTACAACAATATATTTACATATCCCTTTTTCTTCCCGCGAGCTTAAAATACTTCCCACACTCCATGTTTCTAATCTCCACCACACTGTCTAGATCTCAGGGGTCAAGCACATAGCTTACGGATTTCTTCACAAAAACCCAGAAGAGCCATTTCTTAGCTTCGATGGAAACCATGTTCTTTGTTGCTTACTTATTGCTTATGTAAACAAATTTGTGATTTGGCTTTGTGGGGTTATTAATTTCCTAGTATGTACTTGTTTTCCAAGATATCCTTGTATCCACAAAACATATGCATGTGTAGGAGTGTACGTGTATAAGATACATGTACTTTACTCCATACCTTTGTAATTTATGTACACACTCTACCACCACCCCTTCATGTTTAATATATTGACAGCTATGTTTAATATACTGACAATTACATGCCTGTACAAGCTTCTCTTCCCACTTAAAGCATCTCAGTGAAGAGAGGCATTAAGTATTCAGTAGGGAAAAATCAGCGCTTTTGCTTGAATCTGGGCATAAAAGAGTTATAAAAGAATTTCTCTCTTTTATTTTCATCCATAGGCTTTAACAGGAGGGTGGAGTTTTAAATGATTAATATGGTGGTTTTCCTTGGATATTATGTTTTATATTCAGAAAGCTAGGACAGTAAGGAACTGTCTTTGATGAGGAGGAAGAAGGGACATTGTTTTTATCTTATTATGAACAGTTTTAAAATTTGAACAAGTGAACCTACTTTGTTTTGCATCATTTATTTTTCAGTTAAAAAATCTGAATCATGTTTATAAATTTGTGACATACAATTTACTTGGAAACTACGAGACAAGAAAAGTACATTTTTTTGTTTTTTTTTTTGCTAACATATACTTGATTAAGTCCACTCTTTTCTCAAACCAAGCATTAAACTGATAGGATTACTTTTTTCGGCCCGGCGCAGTGGCTTAACCCTGTAATTCCAGCACTTTGGGAGACTGAGGTGGGTGGGTAACCTGAGGTTGGGAGTTTGAGACCAGCCTGACCAACATGGAGAAACCCCGTCTCTACTAAAAATACAAAATTAGCCTGGTGTGGTGATGCATGCCTGTAATCCCAGCTACTCAGGAGGCTGAGGCAGGAGAATCACTTGAACCTGGGAGGCAGAGGTTGCGGTGAGCTGAGATCATACCTTGGTCCTGTAGCCTGGACAATGAGAGCGAAACTGTCTCAAAAAAAAAAAAAAAAAAAAAAAAGATTACTTTTTTCTCATCAACAAATACATTACTAATAGCAAGAGTAGCAATTACCAAGTGCTGTGAGCGGAAGCTTATCTACACAATAACCAAACCCTAAACAATTATTCTTTTTTTAATCACAGTTGTACTACTATTATTATTGTTATTATTTTTTGAGGCAAGGTCTTGCTCTGTAAACCTAAGCTGGAGTGCAGTGGCACGATCACTGCTCACTGCAGCCTTGAACTCCCAGGCTCAAGCAATCCTCCCGTCTCTTCCCCCCAAGAAGCTGGGACTATAGGTGTGCACTGCCACACCTAGCTTATTTTTGTATTTTTTATGGAGATGGGTTTTACCATGTTGCCCAGGTTGGTCTCGAACTCTTGGGTTCAAGTGATTCACCTGCCTTGACCTCCCGAGGTGCTGGGATTATAGGCGTGAACCACCTATGCTTTATTCTTGATTACTATAATATACTGTTCAACCCAATACTTTTACAGATATGTTAAAAAATTTTCCATCATTATCATTAATGTTGGGGCTTGAACACAGATCTTTGGAATTTCATGCTAAGAGTATTTACATAATATCAGATTGCCTGCCTTATTTCCTTGCTTTTCACTCCTTCTTTTAAATGTTAAAATAAAATTTTAATATTGTATGTATTTGAGAGAGTGCTCGATAAAGTTTTCTAACTTACTCATGTCTTAACTCACTATTAGATTTTGTGCCTGTTTTGAAGTCATCTATATTATCATGTGGCCTACTTAGAAACATGATATTGCTTAATTTTGGTATGACATATAATATTCCCAGATGAGGCACATCAGGGGAAATGATAGATGTGATTTTTTTTTAAAGAAAACTAAAATTATCAGGTTTTTCTTACTAAAATAAATGGAACATGTAGTTATGCATGTGTGGTCAATCTCTTCCTTTTTAGAGTTTTCATCTATACTGCTGTCATACTCAGTAATTCCTACTGATTATTAAGGTGGTCAACTTTTATTTTAGGTCAGGGAGCACATGTGCAGGTTTGTTACAGGGGTAAATTGCATGTTATGAGTGTTTAGTGTACAGATTATTTCGTCACCCAGGTAATAAGTATAGTACCTGATGGGTAGTTTTTCAAGCCTCACCCTTCTCCCACCCTCCACCCTCAAGTAGTTTCCAGTGTCTGCTGTTCCCATCTTTGTGTCTATGTGTACTCAGTGTTTAGCTCCCACTTATAAGTGAGAACATAAGATATTTGGTTTTCTGTTCCTGTGTCAATTTGCCTAGAAAAATTGCTTCCAGCTCTATCCACGTTGGTGCAAAGGACATGATTTTTCATTATTTTTAAGGGCTGTGTAGTATTCCATGGTGTATATGTACCATATTTTCTTTATCCAGTCTACTGTTGATGGGCATCTAGATTGATTCCATGTCTTTGCTATTGTAAATAGTGCTGTGATGAACATACATGTGCATGTGTCTTTATGGTAGAACAATTTATTGTATTTTGGGTATATACCCAGGAATGAGATTGCTGGGTTGAATGATAATTCAGCTTTAAGTTTTTTGAGAAATCTCCAAACTGCTTTCCACAGTGACTGAAATAATTTACATTCCCACCAGCAGTATATAAGCATTCCCTTTTCTCCACAACCTAACCAGCATCCTTTTAATGATCACTGTTCTGAGTGGTGTGAGATGGTATGTCATTGTGGTTTTGATTTGTATTTCTCTAATGATTAGTGATGCTGAGCGTGTGTTTCATCTTTTTTTTTTTTTTTTTTTTTTTTGGCATTTTTTCATATGCTTGTTGGCTGCAAGTATATATATTTTTTGAGAGGTGTCTGTTCATCTCCTTTGCTCATTTTTTTAAATGGGGTTGTTTGATTTTTCCTTGCTAATCTGTTTGTTCCTTATAGATTCTGGATATTAGACCATCATTAGATGCATAGTTTACAAATACTTTCTCCTATTCTGTAGGTTGTCTGTTTACTCTCTTGATAGTTTCTTTTGCTGTGCAGAAGTTCTTTAGTTTAATTAAATCACACTTGTCAATTTTTGTTTTTGTTGCAATTGCTTTTGGAGTCTTTGTCATGAAATCTTTGCCAGGGCTTATGTTCAGAATGGTATTTCCTAGGTTTTCTTCTGGGGATTTTATAGTTTTAGGTTTTACATTTAAGTATTTAATGTATTTTGAGTTAATTTTTGTATATGGTATAAGGAAGTGGTCCAGTTTGAATCATCTGCATATGGCCAGCCAGTTATCCCAGAACCATTTATTGAATAGTGAGTCCTTTCTCCATTGCTTGTTATCATCTACTTTGTTGAAAAGCAGATGGTTGTAGGTGTGCAGCTTTATTTCCGGGTCCTCTAATCTGTTCCATTGGTCTATGTTTTTGTACCAGTACCATACTGTTTTGGTTACTGTAGCCTTGTAGTATAGTTTGAAGTTGGATAGTGTGGTGTTTTTGGCTTTAAATAAAGTTATTCTTATGTTACTCTTGTAGATCGACTGGCTGTGAGTTGAACACTGATAATTTTAAGACAGGAAAACTCATGAATAAGCATATTAACTCAAATTGTTTCTAATAAGAGTCAAACTCCTTATATCATAGGGAGGGATGCAGCATCCTGGTCCTCAGTGACACCCAGCAGTGCCAGTTTCATTGTAGTTGCTGCTGTGCATTGCCTGTGTATTACCTTATCTTGCACACCTTCTCCGGCATTGCCACTGTTATATTACTATCCTAACCATCACACAAATCTTCACAAAGTTTTCCTGGACCCTCATAACTCATTGTAATATGTACTGTTTTCTTTAAATCCCTAAAACATTTATCCTGCAGTCCTGAATTGAAGAAGATAGGAAAAAAATTAGAAAGCTATTGTCACAATCCAGACAAACAATATGGTAGTTTGGATTAAAGAGTTGGTAGGAGGGATAGAAAGAGTGGATAGATTTGTGATGCATTTTGGAGATATAGTTCACTTGGTTTGCATGTAAAGGGTGAAGAAGAAGAAGAAATCAAGACTAACTCCCAGGTTTGTGATCTTTGAGACCTGGTAGAAGAAAGCGTCATTTTCTAAATAAAGGAAGGCAGATGAGGACAGGTTTTGACGGAAATCATGTTAAGCTTGAGCTGCCTATGAGACAACTATTTGGTTGGTGCAAAAGTAATTGCAGTTTTGCCATTACTTTGTTAGTATGAAGGGCTATCTGCCTTTCTAATTGGCAAATAGATACAGAATGCATATTAGTTTAAAGAATAATTTTTTACTCCTGTAACATATGGACAAATAGATTAGCAAGGCAGCTTTCTTCTGTTTAGTTGTTCAGAGATTCAGGCTGACAGAAACTGTGGCCACCTTCCATATGTGATTTTAACTGTCACCCTGGGATCATCTCCATGAGGAAGAGAAATGATAGCATGAAGCAGTGGGCATGGAAGGTTTTCATGGGTTAGGACTGGAAACAGCACACACATCTCTAGTGTTTGGATTCTATTAGATAAAACACAGCCCCATGGTCACCCCTGACTGGGAAATATGATCTAGTTTTATGCTCACATATGAAAAAGAGATGGATTTGATGTGTGCTAGAAATCACCACATCCAAATGGAGACTTAAAGTTGGCAGTTGAACTATGAATCTAAAGCACAGAGAAGTTTGCATGGAGATCTAAATTTGGGAAATAAACAACATAAGATTGTATTTAAAAGTATGCAACAGGGAGAGATTCTAGACAGACAAAGCTGAGGATAAAGTGAGTACCAACATTTCTGAACAAGTAGTATAAAAGGGTAAACTCATAAGAGGCAAAAGTAGAATTGGATGTGGACTGACACAGCACCATCGGATAGAGAAGAGCATGAGCCTTCCCTCTCTGATTCCTACGATCTCTTTGGCAGGAAGAAGGAAGGCATTCCGAAGGCTGAGAACTTGGAAGAATGTAGGATGTGGGTTCAGCCATGAGGACTGAAGAGACCAGACTGGAATTGTGGGAGAGAAAATGGAAAGGCAGCTGAAGCATTGAAATGGGCATCTCGGCCGGGTGTGGTGGCTCACACCTGGAATCCCAGCACTTTGGGAGGCTGAGCTGGGCAGATCACCTGAGGTCAGGAGTTTGAGACCAGCCTGCCCAACATGGTGAAGCCCTGTCTCTACTAAAAATACAAAAAAATTAGTCAAGCATGGTGGCACACATCTGTAATCCCAGCTACTTGGGAGGCTGAGGCAGAAGAACTGCTTGCACCCAGGAGCTGGAGGTTGCGGTGAGCCGAGATCATGCCATTGCACTCCAACCTGGGCAACAAGAATGAAACTCTATCTCAATAAATAAATAAATAAATAAAAAATTAAAAAAGAAAGAAAGAGCCTGGCGCGGTGGCTCAAGCCTGTAATCCCAGCACTTTGGGAGGCCGAGACGGGTGGATCACGAGGTCAGGAGATCAAGACCATCCTGGCTAACACGGTGAAACCCCGTCTCTACTAAAAAATACAAAAAACTAGCCGGGCGAGGTGGCGGGCGCCTGTAGTCCCAGCTACTCCGGAGGCTGAGGCAGGAGAATGGCGTAAACCCGGGAGGCGGAGCTTGCAGTGAGCTGAGATCCCGCCACTGCACTCCAGCCCGGGCGACAGAGCGAGACTCTGTCTCAAAAAAAAAAAAAAAAAAAAAAAGAAAGAAAGAAAGAAAGAAATGGGCATCTTTACTCTCAGGAACTAGAGAGAGAGAAAAGAGGACAGGTAGGCCAGTCTCTAAGTCATCCTTAGCTGTGTGTTCTTGGGCAAGTTACTGAAACTCTCCAGTTCCTCTTTTGTAAAATGGAGATAAGTATAATAACTTTTACCTAGGGAGGGGGAATTTAATGAGATAGGCACATAAAACGTTAGCACAGTGCCTGTCAGAAGGGCAGGACTATGTTCTTAGTTGTTGTTGTTTTTTTAATTTCAACATCTTTGCCTGAGAAGCATCTATATATTTGTACACAGCCTTGTGCATCATCAGTATTTAGAAAATGTTGAATGAATGAATGAACGAATGAGTATATACTTAGTAAAGGCAGAGAAAATGGTACTGCTATTAGGAGATTATGATTAATAAACTTCACATAAATAAATGTCATCCGAACATCGTAGTCTTTGTTTTCAGAGACACACAAAAACCCTCAATGTATTAAGACAATCAAAAGTTTAAGGCACTTGGCACAATTATCGTGTCATTTCTATGATTCAGAAAGCCCAGATTTTTACAAAAGGGTTTACATCATAAGAATCTTTTAAAATTGAAATTCTTATAGCAGTAAAAATTATAGACATTTCATATTTTTCTTAGTATAAAAAATTCTGTAGTTAATTCTTATTCAACTTTAACTGACTACTCTGCATCAATATTATTTTCAATTCTCAAATCAATAGCCTGGATGTTTTGGGGGGAAAAAATCTAATTAGTCTCACTGAGGGGTTACCTGGTGAGGCAGGGGAGAAGCCCTGTTGTTCCTGAGGTATTGACTGGGAAGCCAGCCAGCTGGATGAAAACCCTTTTTAATGGCCCCATATGAGGTCAATTTAAGTGCTCTTGGCAATACGTGGGAACTAGAGTAAATATAAAGACAACTTCTGTTCTTTTGCCCAGCACAGTTAGTATCACTTTGTTTACATTTGACATTAAGGATGACTTAGAGACTGGCCTACCTGTCCTCTTTTCCCTCTCTCTAGTTCCTGAGAGCAAAGATGCCTCTTTCTTTCCTTCCTTCCTTCCTTCCTTCCTTCCTTCCTTCCTTCCTTCCTTCCTTCCTTCCTTCCTTCCTTCCTTCCTTCTTTCTTTCTTTCTTTCTTTCTTTCTTTCTTTCTTTCTTTCTTTCTTTCTTTCTTTCTTTCCTTCTTTCTTCTTTCTTTCTTTCTCTTTCTTTCTTTCTTCCTTTATTTATTTATTATTTTTTTTAGATAGAGTTTCATTCTTGTTGCCCAGTGACATAGATCCTGGGCCATTGTAAGTTCTTTGGAGATTATATCAAAGCACTAGTGAAGTAAAAATGGAAACAATGTCAATTTTCAAGGGTGTGAAATAGAGCTGTGTGGTAGCACTTTCTTCCACATTCCTCACTCGCTAATCTCTCTGCACATGCATTTCTTGGAACGCCTTACCCTACCATTTTCACTTGGTGAAGTCATACTTATCTTTCAAGACCCAACTTAAATGTCATTTTCTCTTTGACTCTTTTTTTCCTCTGTCACATTAGCATTCCCTGTTTTGCTACCAGAGAATTTTGTGCTTGCTAAAACTGTAGCACTTTGCATAAAACGTTGTAGCTATTTGTTTATCTGTCTCTATCTGTCACTGGATAATGGACTCCATAAGGACCTGGCCCACATTTTATTCACTTTTGTATTTCTAGTACTTAATACAATACCTGACACATGTTAACCCAATAAAAATCTTTACTGGAAAATTTCTTGATCTGAATACATAGATTCCTCTTAAATTGAATAACATCATGCCCCATTGCCATTATGCACTAGAACAGTGGTTCTCAACCGGAAGTGATGTTTAACCCCCAGGAACATTTGGCTATCTCCAGAGACATTGTTGGTGGTCACAACTGAAAGGGAAGGTTGGTGCTACTGACATCTAGTAGACAGAGGCCAGGGATGTTGCTAAACATCCTGCAAATGCACAGGGCAGTCTCCCACTACAAAGAATTATTCCACCCCAAAATTAGTCATGCTGAGGTTGAGAAACCCTGTCATAGAAGAAGAAAGTAAGCCTATATAATCATATACCTTTCACTGGGACCACATCAGTCTACACAGAGTCAATAATGTTTATATAATGCTACTGCCAAACAGTATCTTCAGCCTAAATCTATATCATAAGCCCCTGTTTCATGTCCATCTTTCCATTGTCCTTCTCTCTCTCCCTCCCTTATTTCCTTCCTCCCTCCCTCCCTCTCGGTTTTTCTCTCTCATCATATTTACTTGGCATCTCTACCTGCCTTTCTCAAGGCAGCTCAAACCAAACACATGCTAAATATCAAATGTACCATTTTTCTGGGACATTCCTTCTCAACAACATATATACCCCTAATTAATGTTTTTACCTTCTACACAGCTTCCCAAGCCAGGGGACTTATATTTGTCTTCTACATAAAATAAGTCCCCAAGTCTTTGTACCCTTTTAATAATTCCTAAATCCTTTAATTCTGTCCTGGCCGTTATCATACTATTGTCTTGACATCTGCAGTTTCCTGACTGTTCTTGACCCTTCACATCCCCCTCCACATTACTGTGAGAGTAGTTTTCACAAGATATTGATTCTTTCTGATCATAAGATGAATATACAATCATTTTCACAATTTGTGAGCACCAATAACACTAAAAGACGAAAGTAGAATTCATTTGTTATGTTACTACAACCTAGTGCGTTTTCTTTCGGTTCCTTTTCTATGCGAATATGTATATTTCTTGCCCAAAATTGAAATAGTAAACACATGTAAACACATATAATATCTTTTTTTTAACTTTTGGGAAAATCTCATGACATTGGGTACTGTTGAGTACATGCAGAGACATCTGTGTATCTTACCTTGTCCTAGTTATGCAGGAAATACTTGGATCGGACTCCATCAGCCAAGGAAAATTGAGTGTAAAAAATGAGGTCTGTGGTCACATCTAGTAGTATAACACACCCTACTGATGCTGTACATTGAATAACACTGATTGAATGGGACCTTCTTACTCAGATGCGATGGTCTCCAGCACTCATCCAGACTGGCTTACATGCTGATCTGCTCTCACCTTATATATTAAGTTTAATAATTGTGTAGGGTAAAAAAATGTCCCAAATGCATATAATTTCATATACACTAGCCTCACATTATTATAAGGCTGAGATTGGAAATGGGTCATCAAACTTCTAGAATGTATGACGGGATCCTCACTCCTATAGTCTTATCATCTGTCACTATAGACTTCTGATGAGGTCTTTCTGGGGGACTTGGAAACTGATGCCTTTGTCTATCATCTGAAAATATTGAATATCCCAACTGTAGTGACTTCCTTTTAAATCTTCTTGATAAAAAAACCTTATTTAATATGCCCAAGGTGTGTCTGTGTCTGGTGTTTTAGTCTGAACTATTGGCATTTGTGATCTTACCTTCCTTCTCTTTGTTCACCTGCCTCTGTCTATGGTGTTTTGCAGTTGCCTCTACCCATTGCTTTAGTATCAATCTCTAACCACATTTTATTATGATAATTTGGGGTCCTTCCCCTAGGTGATATGGATGTGTTGTAGACATAGCCAGTAGTCACTAAACTAACACTTGTTACAAGATTGTGGTGGGGAGATCCATCCCAGTCCTAATCTTTAAGCATTGAACTTGAAGCAGATCCCCTACCTTGTGGGGGTCCCTTTTGCCCTGTTGTGTCTCATTTTTATTAAGCCAAAGTTGAATTTTGCTTTTTTTTTTTTTTTTTTAAATAGCAAACTAGTCTGAGAATTACAGTGTTTTAATAAGAGAATTGTAGCTTCTGGGATTGCAGTACCAATATGTTTGGTCTTTTGTTATTTTAAATTGCATGTTTTTGATGGTTTCCTTGGCTTTTCTTTTAATATGTGGATTTTATTTTCTTTGTTTGGCTCTTCCACATTCTGAGGCCCTTGAATGCAAGAAACTTTCCAGTTTACCCCATGCATTGCTCACCAGAGTTCTTCTCCTTTGCCTTCTGTGTGGAATTCTTATTAAAGTTTACTTCCTAAGATCAGATGCTGCCACTCCCTCCATCTTGTCCTCTTGCTCTGTAGCTTCTGAAAGTTTTAGTTCTGAACAGATGTAACCAGAAAGATAACGAGGCCTGGATGTTAGTTTTCAGATTGATTCAGACTCTGGGTATGATAGGGAACAGAACTTGGAAGAGGGATCAAATACCTCTTTACCACATTCCAAGAAGGTGGGTTTGATTTTACCCTGAAAATTAAAAGAGATGCTAAGGGAGCCTAGGCAGGAGTGTGACTTTTTCACATCGGCACTTTAACCGGGTCTCTTCCCACCCAGATCAGAGCTGGTGTCTCCACTGCTCTCTGCCTGTCACAGATGACATTCCTCTACAAAACGTGTGTGGTAGTGATAGAACCTAAGTCATTATAAGGATTTTTGTGTGATCAAGACTTTATTCATATAGATATCCACTGACAATTGTCTATTTTCTGACCTTCCCACTTTATAAAATGTATACTGTTCTTGATTCTTGTATCTTTTCTGCCTTGTTCCAAAGTCAGGAATTTCTGAATTTTGTATCATGTTCTATTATATGTATCGGAAAATGTCATTAAACCTCTAAAAGAATAAAGAAAAATTAGTTACCTTCATCTTACAGCTTGCATATGTTTCCTAGCAATAAGGGATGAAACAGGAATTTAATAACTAGAATATTCAATTAAACAATAATACATCTTATGTCTATAGTTCAGTGACATTTGATGGTTATAAGGAGAATCTTTGTAAAACTCTGAAGTTATTTCTAAATCATCAGAGAACAAGTCTTATTGTTTTTATTAGTATTTCAATATACATTTTATTGTGGCTTAATTATTTGAATATTTGTGATCTTTGTCTGTACACATAATTCTATATTTAGCAGATTTTTAGATGAATTAGAACATCCGTAATGGGAATTAGTCTCTTTTCTTAAGTTCTGCAGTTTTACTCTCATTAAAATGCTCTCCATACCCTGCATTAGATCAGAGCTATTTAAACATGTGCCTTTTTTTTTCATGCTAAGTTGTTTGCTTTTGGGAAACAGAGGCTGGGCCTTTTTCTCTTTTTATTCCTTATATCACTTGGCACAATCCTTGACACATAGTTTGTTTAGTAAATGTTGGTTAACACTAATGTTTATGAGCTGAATTTACTATATCAAGGGAATGACTTATCTTGTCTTTTATGGAAATGCAAAATTTTGTTCTACTCCATCCTTTGTGGTCCTAGATCTAGATGTCTGCCTGCATGGGATGTTTTGAGAAAAACCACAGAAAAGTTCTAAAATTCCATTCAATTATTCTCTCAGCTGCTTGGTTGACTCCTAAATTTCTACTGTTCAACCTTGATTCCTTTAGCACATATTCAAATGCAAGCAAATTTGAGAAGAGTGATGCTTTAAGGTACTCTGTTATTTTGCATCCAGTATGAATGAAGTTTATAAGCACTTATTTTCCAACATGGAGGAGAAAAAGCCCATTTGAGAGCAGTTATAAAAAGAGACGTGGGGCCAGGGGTACCCAGGACGAGCTTTGTTGCCATGGCGAGATGGACATGCTTTTATTGAATATCTGTAGCCAGTGAAATCTTACATTACTAAAATATCATCAGGGAATGAAAAGCATAGGCAGAGACTCAATGATTCTGAAATTCTCCCATCTGGCTGAAGTCACGCTAGTTCATGATTTAAATCCATATTCTTGTTAGTGGACGCAGAAGACAGCTGGAGTGAGTGTTCCATGAGGCCATGGTGTCCCTCTAAATATCTCTTCTTCAGGGGAATTCAGTATCAGTTCCTTTAGCCTTTAATCTGCATCCAGAATTTTAATTATTGCTCTCTTCTCCCAAGGTTCCTTTTCACGATTTCTACCACTTCCAGGACTCAGACTGACACGATGCTCTCGTGACGATCAGGTGGCCTCTGTTTTCAGTTTTCAGATGAGCTCTGTTTTTAGTGGGATATGACTTCATAGTCTTTCTTGTTCTCTTGTTTATGTTTCATAATTTATGCCTCATAATCCCTTCCATACACTTTTTTTTGTGATACTACTTTCTCCTATTTCATGTTTCAAAGTACAGAATTAAACTTTGTCATTTCATATTTTACACAACAAGTTTTCTTTAAACGCCTTCTTTTTTGAGACCTGAAATGACAGCACTAGGGCCCTCATAGAAGCAGAGAAAGAGGAATAATTAATGTTTTTCTCTGAAATTTGTTGAGTCCAGGGCCTACTGGGCAATGATGATGAGCCGAGGGCAGCAGAAAGTTGAATTCCTAAATTCACATTCATGGTTGTATTAGTCTGTTCTCACATTGCTATAAAGAACTTCCTGAGACTGGGTAATATATGAAGAAAAGATGTTTAATTGACTCACAGTTCTGCAGGCTGTACAGGAAGCATGGATGGCAGACCTCAGGAAACTTACAATCATGGCAGAAGGCAAAGGGGAAGCAAGCATGTCTTGCTATGGTGGAGCAGGAGAGAGAGAGAGAGACAATGAAGGGGGAAGTGCCACACACTTTAAATCATCGGATTTCATGAGAACTCCCTCACTATCACAAGAACAGCAAGGGGGAAATCTGTCCCCATGATACAATCACCTCCCACCAGGTTCCTCTGCAGCATTGGGAATTACAATGCAACATGATATTTGGGTAGGAACAGGGAGCCAAACCATACAAATGGTGATCTGCTGAAACCTCAACGTCCTCCTCAACGTCCTCCTCTATAAAATAACATTCATAACATTAGATATCACTTGGCCTCACATTGGGATTCATGAAAAGTAAAGATAAAGGCAAGCACAACTGTGAAATATTTTGAGCTGCAAAATACCATCAGTAACTAACAGTTTATCTGAAGTTAGTGTTGGTGTCACTAAAGTCAAAACAAATTCTGTCACTAGAATTCACTGGACTGTTTCCTGTTTTCACTCATGTATTCATCTCTTATGACCCAAATGTTTATTAAATGCAACACATACAAGTTAATATTCTAGGCATCACACTGGGACAAAAGACACATGGGATCTCCACCCTCATGGTGAATTCTGGTGTGTAAGGGCATATGTACGTGTTGGGGGAAAGACAAAAATTGGTAAATAACTACAAATACAAGCAGGTCACCCATTGTGAACATCACTGTGAAGGAAATACAGTGTTGTAATAGAAAACAGTCAGGTGTGCAGAAAGAGGCTGTGTTGGTTCGTTCTTCTACAGGTATAAAAAGGTACCTGAGACTGGGTAATTTATCAGGTAAAGAGGTTTAATTGGCTCACAGTTTGGGAGCCTACACAGGAAGCATGGCTGGGGAGACCTCAGGAAACTTACAGTTATGGTAGAAGGTTAAAGGGAAGCAGTTTCATCTATTTTTTTTTTTTTTTTGAGACGCAGTCTTGCTCTGTCACTCAGGCTGGAGTGCAGTGGCATGATCTCGGCTCACTGCAACCTCTGCCTCCCAGGTTCCAGTGATTCTCCCACCTCAGCCTCCTGAGTAGCTGGGATTACAGGCGTGTACTACCACACCTAGCAAATTTTCGTATTTTTAGTAGAGATGGGGTTTCACTATGTTGGCCAGGCTGGTCTTGAACTCCTGACCTCAGGTGATCTGCCAACCTTGGTCTCTCAAAGTGCTGGGATTACAGGTTTGAGCTTCTGTGCCTGGCCAAAAGCAGTTACATTTTACGTGGTTGGAGCAAGAGTGGAGAGGGAAGGGGGAGGTGCTACACACTTTTAAACAACAAGATCTCGTGAGAACTCACTATCATGAGAATAGTAAGAGGGAAATCCACCCCCATGATCCAATCACCCTCCCACCAGGTCCCTCTGCCAACACTGGGGATTACAATTCGACAAGAGATTTGGGCAGGGACAGCAGAACAAAATGAGAAAGGAAGAGACTTCATCCTACAGGGGAAGGAGTTTGGTCTTATTTTAAGAGCCAGGGGAAGACACTTGATTCTGAATAGCATCATGAATTAGTTTAAATTTTTAAAAAAAAATCACTCTGGTTGCTCTTTAGAGAATCCATTATGGGAGGCAAAAGCGGAAGCAGGGAAACCAGTTAGAAGACTGTTTTAAGATGAGAGAGCAATGGCTTGAACGAGGGTGGTGTCCAGGGGATGCAGAGGAGTGGATGGATTCCAGATATATACTGAAACTAGAAACAGCACATCTTAGTGATTGATTGGGCTAGGGGAGTAAGGGAAATGGAAAATCAAGGATAGAGCCTATATTTTTGGCTTGAAGATCATGGTGTTTGTTTGTCAAGCTGGGAACATGTGGAATGGGGAGATCAGCAGTCCCTCTTTGGTTTTTTATGTATAAGAGGCCTAGTAGGTATCCAAAAGGAGGAGATGCCAAGTAAACAGTTGTAGGTTTTGGTCTGTTTCAGAAGGAAAAGGTCAGCTCAGGAGATATCTATCTAGGAGCCATTAATATACAGGTGTGTTTAAAGCATGGGATTGGATAAAATTCTCTAGGGAGAGTGTATGAAGCTAAGGTAGCAGAAGTTGAGGCTGAGGTAGGAATGGGAAACTTCTACATTTGTCAGTCAACTAGAACAAGGGTCCAGAAACCACAGCCAATGGGCCAAAGGCTGTGGGCCTGTGCCTGTATGGCTAGCAGCTAAGAAAGCTTTTTATATTTTAAGGGCTTGTATAGAAAACAAAGAATATGCGAGATTGCATGTGTCCCACAAAGTCTAAACTATTTGCCATCTAGCCTTTTAGAGAAAAAGCCTGTAGACCCCTGAAGTAGAGGATAGGAAGCCAGGAAATGAAACTGGGAAGGAATGCACAAAAATGGAGGAGGAAAATCAGAAGAGTCCAATGTCATGGAAGCTGTGAGAAGAAAACGTTTGAAGAAATTCTCTGAGAGGCCAAGTAAGATAAAGACAAAGAATGTAAAGAATATCATAAGTGATCATATTAGTTAATGTACGTAACGTTAGTTTCTGTAAGAAACAATCCCAGCGTTTCAATAGCTTAACATTAGTTTATTTTTCGTGTAATTTCCAATTGGCTGTGGGTGAGGTGGTGGTTGTGTGTGTATGTGTGTGTGTGCACGTGTGTCTGTATGTGCATGCAGGTGTACTCTGCTTCACATATTCATATAGGGACATGAGTCGTTTCAATCAGTATCTCTGTAATACTTTCAGGCCTTGAAATATGAACCTGAATCCTCAGCACAAGGTCTGCATATGTAAGAAGAGAGAAACAATGTGAAAGCCTTTAAAGGGCTGCATCACCTTGACCCACATTCAATTGGCTAGAGCTTAATCACATGGCTACACCCAACAGTAAGGGAGGTTGGAAACTGTGGTCTGAATGTGTTCCTAGAAGATAAAGTAGATGAGTTTTGTTGAATACCTTGGTGTCTCTGCCACATAATTCTCAACAAAAACACCTTCTGCAGTAGAAACCATGAAACCACAGCTGAGCAGGAAAGAGGGCGGCAAGCATAAACACCTCTTTCAATAAGTTTAACTGTGATGGGGAACATGAAGTAAGATTCTAGCTTAAGAGGAAAAAATGCAGGGTCAAGGGAAATTTCCCATAGAGGGAAGCATTGTGTGGTAGTTATCACAATAATAATAATGATAATGATGATATTAAGCACTATCAATTTTTGATGGAATTTTGGAAGCACTTATTATGTACCAGACATAGTTCCAGACACTTTTCCTATGTTAACTTACGCAATCTTAGCAAGGTTCTTAGTTGGTAGGTGTTCTTGTTATTCCTATTCTAACACATGAGGAAACTGAAGAAAAGAGAGGTTAAGTCACTAGCTCAACATCACATAGTTATCTGCAGAGACGTGATTAAAATCCAGCTACAAAATCTCCTGTGTTTATGCTAGGCGTAGTGCTTGGCAGAAAGAATCAAAGAAAGCTTTTAGAATCAAACAAGCTTGGATTCGAATTTCAGATGTGTTTCATCCTAGCTATATGATTTTGGGGAAGTCATTTAACCTCTCGGTTTCTCATCTATAGAAAGAAGATTATGTCTACTATAGAATTATTGCCAGTATTAAATAATATACAGTATTTAAAGCACCTTGTATTATGCCCAATACAGAGTAGAGACATAATAAATGATAACAATATACTAATCAAGAAAGATGTAAGTCTGAATATATATTTTCCATCATACATATTCTTTATAAAAAATGTGTGGCTGGGTGTGGTGGCTTGTGCCTGTAATCCCAGCACTTTGGGAGGCTGAGGCAGGAGGATTGTTTCAGTCCAGGAATTCAAGACCAGTCTGGGCAACATGGTGAGATCCCATCTCTATAAAAAAATAAAATATTTGCAGGGCATGGTGGTGCATGCCTGTAGTCCCAGCTACTCAGGAGGCTGAGTGGGGAGGATCGCTTGAGCCTGGGAGGTCATGGCTACAAGCCATGATCATACCACTGCACTCTAGCCTGAGACCCCATCTCAAAGAAAAAAGAAAAAATAATCCAGGAACAAATTTAGAAAATTTTCTCCTGCTTTATAGTGCTGTAGATATAAGTGAAAATATCATTATGTATAAATATTTTAAGAGGCTTGGGCATTGAAAAGTTGTGTATGATTTTAAATGTGTACACTACTTTTACAGTGTCTGTAGCATCTTAAGGGAAAATGATGCAAAGCCACCTGCCGTCTGATAGCAAATTGATGTTATGTGCCTTTATTATCATCTATCCCCTTATCTTGAATAAATGTACCTTTGCTTTAAAAATGCTAAATGTGGAAGGATAATCCACTAAAAGACCTTACCACCTTTTATATTCCAAAGGTCATTTGCATTTTATAAATACAAGTGAGTTGATATATCATCTAGTCAGAAAGAGATTTCACGTATAAAACCAGGACTTCTGTCCAATAAAATGTGACACCTTCTAAATTCTCTGAGCTCTTTAGAACAAGATGATTCAGAGAAAAAAGCCAAAAATGGTATAACTGCTGGAGAGTGTAGTGAAATAACACCCACAACATGTGGGGATTATGGGAGCTACAATTCAAGATGAGATTTGGGTGGGGATACAGCCAAACCATATCAATGGGGAACTATGACAAGGGTTTGACCACAGACCTGAGAGGTGAGGTTGTAAAAGCAGAAACTCATGCTAAAGAGATCAAGCCCCCGAAGGCAGAAATGCAGTCGAATAGGGACAAGAACCGTGTCCCCAGCCATGGAGAGGAGGGATTGCAAAGGCAGAAAGGCCAGTTGTGGAGAATGGAGGCTTCCGGGTGAGAGCTGAACCAACAATGAGCCAGACTGCTTGCTTGTTTTTTTGAGACAGAGTCTTGCTCTGTTGACCAGGTTGGAGTGCAGTGGCATGATCTCTGCTCACTGCAGCCTCCACCGCCTGGGTTCAAGTGATTCTCCTGCCTCAGCCTCCCCAAGTAGCTGGGATTACAGGTGTGTACCACCATGCCCAGCTAATTTTTGTATTTTTTTGTAGAGATGGGGTTTTGCCATGTTGGCCAGGTTGACCTTGAACTCCTGACCTAAGGGATTAACACCCGCCTTGGCCTCCCAAAGTGCTGGGATTACAGGTGTGAGCCACCGTGCCTGGTCTCAGACTGCTTGTTGTGCCTGGGAAGGTCCCTTTATTATTGCTCTTACCCACAGTTAAGATGTACACTAGATAATGGGACTGGATTGTGCCTGTGTATGGGGTGCGAGTCAGATTCATGAATGGATGCAAGCTCCATGGGGCAAGCCCCTAACAATTGCTGGAATTATTTTTCTAAAAAAAATGCAAATCTGATCATACCTTTCCTCCTTACAAAGCCATTTGATGACCTTCGTTGCTTAGGGGACAGAGCCCAAATTGCTTAGACTGGTATTCAAGATGAAACTCCTTCCTTGAGATGACCTTGCTTTTTCCCTCAGGTTCACCCTGCACCCCGTCTATACAGAACTACTCATCATTTTTAAACCATGGCTCTGCTAGACTCCCATGCCATAGGACATTTTGTTTTCTACACATCCTTCTCGTATTTAAATGTACAAAGAAGGCAAATTATAAGAAAATTAGAGCAGTGCAAGCTCAGCCAATGTTTAAAGTTTGTTCTCCTAATATTAAATCTGTAAATGCAAATACTTTAAACACATTTGAATGTCTTTTCAAGATCTTAACATGTCTCTTTCACCTTGAGCCAGATATCCTTCCCTGTTTTTCTATGGCATCTTTGCCTATCTCTGCTATGGCAATGGTCATATTGTGGTATACTTTTTTCCTTCTTCATCTTTGTAACCCTGGTGCTAAGTACGGCATCTAACACTGAGGTGCTCATTACATAGGTATTGAGTGACTATTAGAGCATCTGTGGACAGTCCTTCTTCCATACTTCAATTGCACATGGAACATGCCCATATTATAACACTTATCTGATATGCCCAGATTGTTGGTTTTCATGTCTGTGTTATCTCTTAATTATAAGCACAGTGAGGCCAGGGGCTGTACTTTTCCTTTCTGTAGATCCTGTACATGGCACATAGAAGAAGCTAAAAAAAAAAAAAATGTGCTGAATGAATGAATGAATAAATGAGTCACTATTGTTTGGGCACTATGAATAAAATCTCAAGTCAAGTTTCAAGATATAAATGGCCTTTGTACAGAACCTGTAAAGGTTGTGTTTCAAAACCTGTTACTGTCCATTAAAAGCAAGTAGTCCCAGAAGGTTTTTAGCTGCATAAAAGTTTTCCCATTATTCTTTAATCGGTGTCCAGTAGCTAAAACTCCTGTTGTTTTGTCTATTTCCCTGTACAATAGATATGGATTCTCTTCTGGGTCTCCCTGAAGTGAATAGCAGCATGTAAACATCCTATAGCTTCAATATATTGATTGAAAAACTGGATACTTCATATGACTTTTATTTTTTTACTACTCATTATCTTAAAGGTTATATTTATATGCAGGACATATTTGTAAAAGTTTTGAACAGCATTATTCTTGGGTGGGGATGGAAGAGAAATTTCTTAACCCTCTAGGAAGTAATTCTAAGGAAATTATATTCTAGTGTCATAGATTATTGAGTAATACTGTTGTTAGTCAGTGTCTTGACTGGGAAAAAATAAGTTACAAGTTAAAAATATTCTAAACAGGAAAATGTTGAGAAAAAATAATCTCAAAAGTTTCCATTAAGAAAATCTACATAGAAGATTTTAGTGGAACTTTCTTCTTTCATTAATATATAGTCTAAAATTGTTTTAATGAATAAAAATGCAGACAATTACTAGACACCTATAAGGAGATTATTCATCTTAAACTCAAGGAAAATAATCTAGTAAAATCTTTAATTTTTTAAAAAAAGAAATTCCTTGAAATAGCTCTAAAAGTATTCTCTTACTAAGAAGGCAAATTATAAGATAATTAAAGTGGAAATTCAATTACTGTTTTGTTCCCCCAATATTAAATCTGAAAGTACAAGTACTTTAAGCATTTTTGCAGTTTTAGTAGGTTATAGTAAAACAGTGGTTGCCTTTAGGAATTTAAATAAAATTAAAAGCTAAAACTAAATAAAAGTAAATAACTGTTATATCCTGTCCGAAACAGAAAGCCTTTCTGTATTACTATGTCATGGTTTTATTAGAATATTCCTTTAAAATGTAAATCAAAGATAGCAGTGTTATTAAATTAACATGTTTTTTGCTATTCATATTTTTTTGTATCAGGAAACTTAAGCAACTCTTTAACAGTGCGGTTGCACAGGCAGAGGAAAAGGGGAAGGACACCTTTAGCAAGGTAGATGACAGATGTTGATGGTGATCAGTGATAGATGAGTTTCAGATCACGATGCCCTAGGCCGGAAACTTCAGGGTGGCCTCTTTGATGAAATCCCAAGGGTGGAGTTGGGGGTGAATTCTTCATTCAACCTATGTGGTGTAGATTGGCCAATGAGAAAACCATGTAATCCAATACATCTTTAAGAAAACCTCTGAGTAATTTTTGATATGATTATAAGAATAATCTTAATCTTTAAAGATTTCATCTTTAATCTTTAAATGAGACAAAATTCTGTTTACTTGAATGATCATTTCTTATTACACATCTATTTAACTCCTCCACACTTTCCTTTGCAACATTCCAAAATCTAACTTGGGTGCCTCCAGGGAAAAGAGGGTGGAAACTTAAAATTCTTGCTTTGTGACTAGAAAATGCTATACAGTTGGTTTAAAAGTGACTAAACCAGCTACTCAATTGATTGTTTTGTCTGTGTCCAAGGACCTCAAAGTGCTGTCTGATGAGCAGGTGGCCCACAGGCTGGTGGAGCCCAAGGGAAAGAAGTAGTCCCAGGTATGACTGGGCAGTCCTGGAAGTTGAAAAGGCAAGAAATGGATCACATATTCAGAGTGAATTTCCCAGTTAAAGAGGAGAGACTCATAAGCTTTGGAGTTTGTATGTTTGACATTTACTAGGGTGGGTCTGTGTCTCTTGACTTGTCATTTCCTTACTGTGTCCCTTTAAAATTTTTCCCATTGGTATGTCAACGTGAAGAGAGAGATTGTAAGAAACTAAGAAGATGTCATTTATAGGTTATTTTATTTCCCATACACAATTTGTAGGCTCAAAAAAGAAGAGAAAAGAGAAGAGGGAAAAATGTTGACTTACATGACTCCAGATAATTATTTAATTGATATTGTGTCAATTGGTGACTTCAGAGTCACCTAGCAAAACAAGATTTTTGACCTTCAATTTGGATAACTGTTATTTTTAAAAATTCTTCAGTAGTAATTATTGAGAAGAGCTTCCAGGAAATGGCATTTTATATTTAGAAGAAAATGTACTGTTTGTGGAGGCTGCTGTCAAAATTCTTCATCTTTTTTATAGCTAAGGATATATGTGTCCTTAGGAACGTGTCTTTACTCTGATATTTGCTTTCTTCATTTTTGAAGTTAGGTGGTGTACTAAATAATTACTAAGGTCTCTTCCATCTCTTGATAGTTGTGGATATAGTACCTTTTGACTAAGTTGAATTTTCTTTCTTTTCCCTGTTGGTCCCCTCAAATGAACAAAGAAAAAGATTTTAGTATCTACTAGATAGCGAAACAAGACATTCGAAGACAAAATAATTTACAAAACTGAAAACTCCTGAATAACTGAGACTGTCTACCCACAACTGCTTCGGTTGTTTTGAATAACTTTATTTGTCTGTGAGTTAATTGCTTTCTAATTCACTAGAGGGGAGGGGGTTGGGAACTAAAACTCCTGATATTTAACTGGGTTGGTGCAATCATGGTGCTGGTAGACTGTTGTGATGAGACACTACGTAACATGATTTCAGTGAGTGCCACATTCTTTATTTATAAATATCTGTCTGGAAATGGCTCTCCAGGCGAGAAGCTATCAAACACATTCTCTGTTAGGAGCCAGGGGTTTCCCTACGTTTTCCCTCTTGATGGTCCCTCTCTATGGCTTAACCTCAGCCAGCCAAAATACCAATCGATGTCACTGTGATAGATATTTTTTCTACCATTATAGTGTCTGTAAATCAAACACCATCAGGGTATAACAGAAGATATCATGACACTACATCGTCCTTTGCAATTCCACCAGTGTCAAAGAACAATAAGCATTACTTTAAAGGAAAATATTTTTTGAAAATAAATTGAGGCAGTATTTCAAAAAGCTGAATTTTGCAGTGCAAAATATGGTTGGAAATATAGTCCCTTGTTAGTTGCTGGCATGGACACCCTTTTCTTTATTTGGTTATTATTGAGCATGAGAAAGAAGGTATAGTCCCCAAATAACAAAGGTGCTCTGGAAAGACAAAGAAGGAGAGAAAAAGATATCTCTTCCCTGTTTACCAACGAGTAGGAAAAATCAGGTACAAACCTAAATAATCTAATACAGGGCCAAAAGTGCGTGACAGGAGACTCATAATGCTGTTTGCCAGCCTACAGAAAAGAAAAAATAATGGCAGCCAGAATGCTGTAGACGTCTTCCTCCCACAGATGAAGAAGGCATTGGGTGGCAATTGTTGCTTGTGAAGAGAGTTTTAATATAAAAGATTTTTTCTTTTTTTTTTTTTTTGAGATGAAGTCTCACTCTGTCGCCCAGGCTGGAGTGTAGTGGCACTATCTCAGCTTATTGCAACCTCTACCTCCTGGGTCCAAGTGATTCTCCTGCCTCAGCCCCCTGAGTAGCTGGGATTACAGGCAGGCGCCACCACGCATGGCTAATTTTTGTATTTTTAGTGGAGATGGGGTTTCTTCACGGTGGTCTCGGACTCCCGACCTCGTGATCCGCCCACCTCGGTCTCCCAAGGTGCTGGGATTACAGGCTTGAGCCACCGCGCCTGGCTAATATAAAAGATTCTTTAAAAGAGTATGAATGACCAAGAAGGGCTAAAGAGGGTGAAGAGGATGAAGACATTGAGTTTGTTCAACTGCCCCAGGATGAACGTGTGATGAGGGTCTCAGTGAGAGTTCACTTCTGAGATTTAGGGCAGAAGTGGGATCTCCCAGGAGACGCAGCTCAGCCATGAGCTGGTGTGTTGTGGTGCTGCCCTATCAGAGGAGAAAAATAACATGTTGTAGGATTTCAGGTGGCAGTGGGTTATGCTGAGGTGATAGTGAGATGGGAAACTTCCTTTTCCTCCTGGCTTTGATGTCAGGCGCCAGGATGGCATAGCATAGAGCCTTGGCTTCTGGAGGCTGACTGGGCTCAAGTCCCAGCTCTGCCATTCACCGATAAGTAAACTTTTTTTTTTTTTTAAACATCTATGTACCTCAGTTTTACCATCTCTAAAATGGGGATAATGATTTGTACCTACCTCATAAGATTGTTGTGAGGAGTGAGTTACTGCTTACAAAATAAAGCATTCAGAACGGAGCTTGGCACAAAGTAAGCATCATTTAACTAACTGCAAGGTCCTAATGTGCAGACTGCATTCAGTCCAATTTTTGGGCATGACTTCCAGGCCCCATCTTGCTTTAACTGCCAGCAGGTGGAGAGAGGCGCAGATAACAAAGTTTGAACTTCACATTTGGAAGGTGTCTGGATAACTGCTCAGAATACTTTGATGTTCACAGGAAAACATTTTGCCTCAAGTCATTGCTAATGTTGGGGCAAGGAAATCTCTAGGGCACAGCTAGGAAAATGCCTTCTGTAGACTACAGAAGGACCTGGGATTATTTAAATATGTCTGATTGTGAAGAAGCACAGAGCCTTATATTTAAAAAGAAGAGGAATTTATTAGAATTTGAGAGAAAGCTGATTACAGATGAATGCAGAGAAGGGAATGTTAAGAAGATTAAGGATGCCATGTCGAAGCCCCCTTTTCCACAGGGATATTCTAATACTGACACCATCCCAATCAGTAGTACCCAAAGGCTATCCTTACCTCGCTGCGCCTCTCCTGCTAAAGAGTAAACTCAGGCATTGGCCAAAGGTAACAATAAATATTAAAACCTTTATTATCAATGTTTGATAACAGCATGAAACATTTATATTTATGTATTATTTCATTTTCTGGAAAGATGCAGGTGGTTTTAAAGACGCTACTGGTAGGTCATTTTTAAAAAGAAGATCTAATTATCTTCTTACCAATTTCCCTTTGTTAGAGCTGAGCAGAGTGTACTAAACAAAGACTGCCCTGGAAGAAGGGCTGAGTAATTCTTGCTTACAGCTACATAATTTGTTCTGAATCAAGGTCGACAGTATAGAGGCTGTTGTGTTTTGCCTCTTGCTTAATTTTCTATTTAACTTCCTTCACAATCTTTCTGCGATTTAGAAACAAATGTGTGCAGACATTTTGGCAATTACAAAAGCCATTTTCAAATGATAGAAAGCATTAACACGAGAGCTAAGACATTATGAATTCCTTCGGCGTGGATGTAGTGAGACCTTGTTCCTTATGTAAATGTCTTTGTGTAATTTGAAAATAAAGAGAAACTGGAGCCCTCCATCTGCCACACTTGTCTATATCAACATAATTATGCTAGTCACTTAACATATTTTGTTATGATAAATGTTGGTCATACACAAATATTTAAAAAATGTGTACTACCATGAAATTAAGGGGAAAAAAAAATCCCACTTGTATTTGTAATCCTAAATCCCTTTCTGAGCCTGAAAATGTGGCCAGATCTTAGAGCCTGGTTTTGGGGTACAACACACCTGCATTTGAATTCCCACTCATCACTTACTACCTGGGTGATTCTGGGCATAATACCTTTGGAGAGTTAATTTCCTGCCCATAGAATTGAGATAATGGCATCTACCTTCCTGCGTGACTGTGAAGATTAAATATGATAAAGTTTATAGAGGCTCTTAGCATGTTTGGCGGATGGCAATCTGCTTGTTAAATGCTAGGTGTTTTGTAACTACTGACAGTACTTTTGCTTGTGAGTTTTAGAGGTGAAAATAATAAATTACACTTGTTCTGTACATATAATTATTCTGTCAGGTCTTTAAAAGTTGCATTTTTGTATAATAGGGTATCTAGCTTCTTGCAAGTGTCCAATTATTACATATTTTTTTAAAGTGAAGAATTTAGTCTCTCAAAAATTCCAGTTTTTTTGAAGATGTGGCATCAAAGAGCTACAGAAAGATACAGTTTTAGAGTATACTGTGTGTGTGTGTGTGTGTGTGTGTGTGTGTGTGTGTGTGTGACTTCCAACCAGCTCTTCTTATATTATGTTTAAGTGTTTTTGTTCTTACCTGGCTATGCTTCAGTTAAACTCACTGTGGAAAAATTTTAGACACTGGTTCTAATCTGCTTAATAATCTCTCCCCCTGAGTGCCTGGAGGTCTGACACAATGTAAACCATACATGTAATAAATAATTAAGTACATGTCTTTAAAGGAGCTGAAAATAACACTCCTGATAATGACTTCTCAAAGTACAAAGGACCATTCAGCCATCCAGTTGAGACACATGTTAATTAAAAACTGAAAGTCATAAGTAATTGAATATTGATTTAGAGTTCTTGTCCTGAAGGGCATGTTGACAACTCTGGCAAATTCATATAGGAAAGAAAGCCTTCTGCAGGCATCCAAGGGGAAGACCATGCCTCTAGAAAGCCCTTGTTGAACTGAGTCTGGTTGGTGGTCTGCAAGGCTCCAAGTACTTGCTCTGAAAAAGGACATTTTCCAGAGTTTCTATCTCTAAGCCTTGGTCTTGTCTTTGTATCAAGCACTCAGCAAGAGAGATCAAATGCTCATTCAAGGATCCTGGGGGCCAGCCTGACCATCTGGGTTGGTAGCGGGTGAGGATGTCAGCAGATGAGACGGTGGAAAGTTCGGCAATCAGTGTTTCCATTGCATGGAAAAGTTAGTCATTGTGCTTCTTGAAGCAGAAAGAATATAATTTAAACAATTCAAAATTTCTTCTGATTATAAAAAATGAATTCATTGTTTTAAATTTGAAAAATCAAGGAAAGCATAAAGAAAATTATTTATAACCTTACTATGCAGTAGCAATGTCACTTAATGTCTAGTGAGCTTCCTTCTAGTCTTTTTCTTCTCCTTTGCTTATCATTGTTTTACGTAATTTTTAGAGAATAGAATATATGCAGAAAAAATGAGAAAACATTGACAGATGCAGATGTTGAGTGATTCTTATATTCAACAAAATTATATTAAGGATATTGAAAAGTAATATACTATCCTCTATTTATAAAATGCCTTTTTCATCCAAACCAAAAAAATGTATCCATGAATTGCTTGCTTTTTGACATGTGTGAACTAAGGACAGATATTAGTATGTACTTTTTTTTTTTTTTTTTCAACAAGTGTTCGGAAGTAGAAACTTCATCCCATGATTCGCATCTCAGAATTCTGTATTGCTTTTTAAATCATCCTTATTTTTTTTTTTTTTTTGGTGGGAGAAGGTTATCAGAGAAGAAGTAATTTCAACTTTCAAACAGCTGAACATTCAGGATGAAATATAAAACAAATTTATATAGCATCATGAAAGTTCAGTGCTGTTGATGATTGGAAGATTGTGTGTCAGCAGAATTTTGCATAGTTTAACACTTAGGGGATCTCAAAAGATTATGTTTATTAATTACTTTCTTGTAAAGGCAACTGTATAGAAAAGAAGGGGGAGGATGTTGAGAAGGTTATTGTACATTTTTTCTTTTCTTTCAGTTGATCTGCTAGATTTTGAATTCTGTTTAAAAAAAGCAAAAAAGAAAATATTCTTTCTGATCATAGTGCTAACCCACTGTAGGAAAGCAATTCCTTTAAAATAAAACGGTTGTGGATAAAAATTAAAACTCAGTAAAAGGTGCAAAATGAAGACTTCTGAGTCTTGAGTGAATTGCTTATATGTTTCAGGCTAGTGAAGGTTTTCCAGCTGCACATAGCCTTACTTATTACATTTTTATAACACCCCACATTAGTATGTTTTGTGGGTTTCTGTAGAATATAGGGGATATACTCCCGTATCCTCTTTTGAGGAAAATATACTTTCTCAGTATAGGTAAGCCATGTTTAAATTTCTGGTTAAAAGAATCTCCAAAACTTGTCAATTTAATCTGAACAACAAAAGTAATCTTTATTTCAAAACATCTTTAGAATTGGAATTTTTCTGAACTCTTGATTTACTAGAAGCCAAAGTTGGTATGATTTCCCTGAAAACAAAATTTCTCACAAATTGAGCAAGTCAGACTGAAATTGCTGAATATCCTGGGATAAAAATGTAAACGATGTGAGGAAAAAACATCTCTTGGGCTCATATTACTTTGGTTTTTAACCACTTCAGTGCTACAAGATCATAATGAAATAATTGTTTCTTACTGAAAATTTGATGTACAGTAAAAAAGTGTTGTTTTAAATAAAAATAAAGTTCAAAGTGATAAGTGATTTAAGATGTAGGATTATTTAAGCTTTTATTTAGACATGCTTAAAATTTGTTTCAACTCTCTAATTTTCATTTTATTGTAACTCTAGATGCAATTAACTCTGTAAGAGGATTTTCTTTCATTACATCTATTTTATTTTATATTAACAAATAATAAATATTTGTTAAATACTTGCTATATGCAAGGTGTTGTGATAAGCAATACAGAGTGTGTTAAATAAATAGAATTGTCTATTTGGAGAACTTAAGGATTTCCCTAAAGGTACAAGACATTAAAATAGGAAACTATTAGAAACAAAGATATTTATAGTAAAATATTTATCAAATAAACTTCTGATACGTATAATTGAAAATAGCTATGAACTTATAAAAACAATATCTTTAATAAAGTTTTGTCACTTTTTAAAAAATAATCAAAATTTGATAAATTTGTACCTCATATAGGTAGCAAAACTATAGATATAGGTGTGTACATGTACCTAGTATTGAGAAGGGATACATAAATATATACACATATGAGTGTGTGTATATATATATATCTGTATCTCTATGAGTATATCTATATCTAAATGTATGCATAAAATATCAATGACTAAAAGGAAGAGTTAATTAGAAGAAAACAATTTTAAATCCTGGGGCGTCTTCACTAAAATTCAATTAGGCATGAACTCTGTGAAACTACAGCTTAAGGAAAAAAGAAGCAGAAATGGAATACCAAAAATGTAGTAGAAAGAAGCTAGGTATGAGACAGTGGAAAGTAAAAAGCAGCCAGGTAAGAGAAAGAAAGTTTGCATCAATTTAAAGTCTCTATCACATGATTACTATTCAAGGTGTATATGATAGATATTAGAAGGATGCCGCTGAAAACTTCATTGATGATGAACAGAGTGAATGCCCATAATATGGGGTAAGAGGCAAAGGGTTGAAAATGATGAGAGAGAAAAAAGGTTTGAAGGGCGATGTCTAGAAATGAAAGCCAAGAAGTATTTCCAACGAAAACAGTGAGATTATTTAAGTATGTCTAAGACGTACTAAGAAAGACCAGTTATGTGAACATATTTCGGCAAATAACTTTTTCTTTAATTAAAAGATTAAATGAAAAGTACTTTATATGTATATAAGGAGAAAAAGGTGAAGTATAAAAATCAGAGTGATTTCAGTCTTCTTTTCTTTAATATCAAAGATCAGAAGACAGTGTAATAGCATCCAGTTTTGAGGGAAAAAGACTTTGATGCTCGAATTTTATACCCAGAGAAATATACATGCTTAAGTGCTCCAAATTTTACCACTCCTTTGCCTATCTTGAAAACAACTGCTTACATCGGTCACGAGGTAGATGAAGCAAAATGAAGACTTTAAAGATGGAGACTTTGTGCTATAAAAAAGGAAGGCAGTGAATCTCAAAGATATTTAGATATAGAATTTGGAATAAATACTTTTAAATTTTGGGATAAAGCTCAAGGCCAATACAAATCTAACTTTTAAAAAAGATATAAAATGTAAAGATTATTCCATGGCAATAATCTGGTAACTGATGGAGGTGTGAGATGGAAGAAATGAGTCTACTGGTAAAAGCACGTTAAAATCTTATTTGAGGGAGATGCAAAAGTTAGGGAAAAATGTCAAGTTAAAAAAATATAGATGCAAAAGCAAGTATTATGGTAATAAAATAGATCAATTATAATTTCAAATGAATAGGTAAAATTTTTTCAGATTGTGTTAAAACACTAGATCTAAGAATATATTACTTATAAACCCTCCAAAGAGGTTTTAATTAAAGGATGAAAAAAAGATTACAAAAAGAAAGAGGTGGCAGTGATAACTTTGAATTTATTAAAATACAAGACAAGTAGAATTGAGTAGAACAAGGAAGATCAATATTTATTACTAAAAGAGAAATTTCACAAGCAGGATACATTTTGGGGTTCAAAATATAGGAAAAATTAAGTATAAGAAACATTATTTTTGGAGGCTTTACTTCTCTCAGCTTTAGATAACTCAGGTAGATATAATCACTACAATTGAACTAAGGTGAACTTTAGAAAAAATACTACCAATAGAGAATATACTTTCTTTTAAGCGTCCAGGGAATATTTTAAAACAGCACTCCCCAGCGTTTTTGGCAACAGGGACTGGTTTTGTGGAAGACAATTTTTCCACTGACAGGGGTTGGCGGAGATGGGGCAGAGATGGTTTTGGGAAGAATCTGTTTCACCTCAGATCACCAGACACTAGATTCTCATAAGGAGCGTGCACCCTAGATCCCTCACATGCTCAGTTCACAATAGGGTTCGTCCTCCTATGAGAATCTAATTTCTGTGACTGATGTGGCAGGAGGCGGAGCTCATGGGCTAATGCTCCTCCCCTGCCACTCACCTCCTGCCGTGCAGCCCAGTTGCTAACAGGCCATGGACCAGTACTGGTCCGCTGCCTGGGGGTTGGGAACCCCTGTTTTAAAAGACTGATCATATACCAAGTTACAAAAATCTAAATAGATTACACAAAGCAGGTGTCATATGGACCGTAGGCCACAATCTTAGACAATAATGCAGTGAAACCTAAAAGTAATAACATAGTTTCAAGCAAACTAAACTTGAAAATTAAACACACATACATATTTAGGAATATATATATATTAGTTGTAAAAGACTTTTTATAATTGAATACTGCAGATAACTTTATGGTAATCCATCTGAAAATAAAAGAGAAAAAATTCTCATATGTTATGAAAATGTAATCAAGAGGTAAAAGACTTTAGTAGACTAATAACAGAAGAAATTTAAAACTTTATTAATATTTTGAATAAAAATGTTGCAGGCTTTTTTAAAGTAACTTGTTCATTTTTTTCAAAGAATTCTGCATAAACACCTGTGGAAAGCTTATATTTAAAAATATAACCCTGATATGAAACTTTTCAAAGAGGACACAAAAAAGGAAAATGACAACTTACTTTGTCAATTTCATTTCTGAAAATAGATAGGAATAGAACTTTAAAGTCATGCTAGCACACAGCAGCAACAACAAAATCAACTGATCTACACCAGTTAGGGAGAATTTATATTTATTATTGGAGAGTGTATAACACGTCATCAATATGTCAAAAGAACACGAAAGATGCCAAAGTAGTATCAATAACATTTTATATTGATTCTTTGTAACAATTAATGATAAATGGTTATCAGAAGTATTCTTCTTTTCCCTGATTGAAATAAAATATCTAGAACAAACAGTCAATATAATACTCGACAAAGAAAAATTAGAGTGATTTCTTCTAAAATTATGAACAAGATAAGGTTGACAGTTATTACTGTCATTGTTTAACATTATTCCAGAAATTCTATTCATCTCAAAAGGCATGAAGCAATACTTATTAGCTATTAAAGAAGAAGAAAAAATTACACTTACTTGCAGATTATTTTTATAGCCCTTCCAAAAATATTTAAGAACATCAACTTGAAAGAGCTATTAGGAAAAACCAGTAGTAATGTGGCTAATTGGCTAATTACGTGAACTGATAGCTTTCTTAGTGACTTGTATAATCAGCTAGAAAGGCCAGGCATGGTGGCTCATGCCTTTATTTCCAGTATTTTGGGAGGCCGAGGTGGGCAGATCACCTGAGGTCAGGAGTTCGAGATCAGCCTGGGCAACGTGGTGAAACCCCATCTCTACAAAAATTAGCCAGGCATGGTGGCTCACACCTGTAGTCCCCGTTACTCAGCAGGCTGAGGCATGAGAATTGCATGAACCCAGGAGATGGAGGTTGCAGTGAGTCGAGATTGTGCCATTGCACTGTACTCCAGCCTTGGCAACAGAGTAAGACTCTGTCTTAAGAAAAAAAAAAAAATCAGCTAGAAAATGATGAATAAAAGATCTTCCCATTAGATACAACAATTCAAATACGTAAGAATAATTTTAACAAGAAATGTAGGATGCATCTGAAGACTACAACTTTCCAGAGGAATATAAAAACAAATAAATAAGAACACTATCATTTTGTTGGCTAGGAAGACCGAATATTATAAAACTGTGTATTTAAAAAATAATTTTAGATTAACTTTAATTACAATTCAAATTTTGTTTTTCTTCTAACCTGTCTGAATGATTCTTGATTTCACTGGAAAAAGGTAAACAAGTGAAGACAGCCATGAAAATTTGAAAAAGAGGAATATGAGGTAGAACATTTCGTACTAGATAATAACAATTATGTAGTTCTGGTGTCAGAATCACCAGCCTGATCAATGGGTCCAAATAACATAAGGGTAAATACTGAGTAAAAATGGCTAGATTTCATTTAATGGAAATAAAAATGCAACATTCTTGAAAACAAATTAAAAAGCCAAAAAGTAAGAAATTTATCATCTGTGTTGGACAGAACAAGGGCTAATACATTAAACATAAAAAGACCTCATGAAAGTGAATTAGCAGAAACATCGAAACACTAAAAGGACAAAAGAAAGTGGGCAAAGATAGGGTTAAACAAGACCAATAGAAGATATTCACAGGAAAGTAAATTAGGGGAAAACATTCAACATAAGTAATTGTAAATTCAAACAGCCACAATATAATTCTTTCTATTTACCAACTTACCAAATATGAGGAAAAAGAGAATACTTGGTGTTAGCAAACATTTGGAAAAAATGTCATTTTGTACTGCTGGTGGGGAAGTAAATTGGCACAATCTCTCTGGTGGTAACATGGCATGAAATAGTTCATGGAATATTACACAACCATTAATGTTTTCTTTTCTTTTCTCTTTTTTGTTTTGTTTTGTTTTGTTTTGTTTTGTTTGAGATGGAGTCTCTCTCTGTTGCCTGGGCTGGAGTGTAATGGCGCAATCGCCGCACACTGGAACTTCCGCCTCCTGGGTTCAAGCAATTCTCCTGCCTCAGCCTCCTGAGGAGCTGGGATTATAGGCATGTGCCACCATGCCTGGCTAATTTTTTTGTATTTTTAGTAGAAATGGGGTTTCACCATATTGGCCAGGCTGGTCTCGAACTCCTGATCTTGTGATCCTCCCGCCTCGGCCTCCCGAAGTGCTGGGATTACAGGCATGAGCCACCGCGCCCAGCCAGCCGTTAATGTTTTCGAACTGTATTTAAACAGATGAAAAATAGTTACCTGTAAAGTTAAAGAAAAGAAATGAAATCTAAAATATAGACACAAAATGATACTAATTGTGGATGTTTGTATGCATGTCTAGGTAAAATACGTGTATACGTAGAGAAGACTGGTAGAAAATAAAATCAAGTGTTAACAGTGTATGTCTCATGGTGGCATTTTCTTTACACCTTGTGCTTCATTTAAACAATGTCCTTAATTTCAGAATGGTTCTGTACATCATTATTTCATCTAAGAAAATGTGCGTGCTTATTGTGAATAATGTATGAAAATAAGGGTTGTATTAAAGGCAGTAGAGTTATGAGATTTACTACTGTTTTAAAGAATTTCAATGTGCTATTTTTAAATTTAAAAGAATGGGAATTTACAGAGAGTTGAAGACAAAGACACTTTCATATTTCTGAACTCTCTGATGAACTTATTTTTTTTCCGGTTGGAAAACTATCATTGAGATAAAAGCCAGGTGAGAGTAATATCAACAAAGCCCCATTTCCTATACTTTGCTTGTCTGGGTTCGGAGCAATGGGTTTCAAAAATTTAGTTTATATCTTCCATGAAAAAAAAAAACAACATTGAAAAACTAGGTAGTCCATTATACATATTATTTAGGTTGAAATCTATAATTTTGTTTTGTATTAATGTAAAAAGTAGAATAGTTGTAGTTTCTGATTCATTATAAATGTTAACTATTTTAAAGTAAATGGGTTAGATTTTCTTAAATGTATCCAGTGGAATCAAAATAGTTTAGCTCAACCCAGCAATTCCACTTCTGGGCGTATATCCTAAGGGCTTGAAATCAGTATATTGAAAAGACATCTGTACTCTCCCATTGATTGCATTATTTATAATAGCCAAAATATGGAATCAATCGAAGTGTCCATCAAAGGATGGATGGATAAAAATGGACGGTATAAATACAAAATGGAATACTATTCAGCCTTAAAAAAGAAGGACATCCTATCATTTACAACACAGACCAACCTGGAGGACATCATGCTATGTGAAATAAGCCAGGCACAGATAAACAAAAAACACGTGTTTTTACTTATATGTGGAATCTAAAACAATTGAATTCATGGAAGCAGAGGGTAGAATGGTGGTTACCAGAGGCTGGGGGATGGGAGAAATAGGGAGACGTCTGTCAAAGGCTACAAAATTTCAGTCAGATAGGAGAAATAAATGATAAATACTTAAGGTGATGAATGTGTGTGTTAGCTTTATTCAATCATTCCACACTGTATATATATATATATCATAACTTTACTGTGTACCTCACAATTATATACGATTATAATTTGTCAAAGAAAAACACCCCCAAATAAGTTAGTGCAAGTGGTTCTTGAAATGTGGTCCATGGACCCCTGGGATTCTCGAGACCCCCTCAGGTTATCTTCCAGGTCAGTGTTATTTTTATAGTGGTAATAAGCTAGGTAGCTATTTGCCTTTTTTTCATGGGATTGGTATTTGTACTAATGATGCAAAAGCAATGGCGAATAAAACTGCTGGTGTCTTTACCTGAATCAAGACAGTGGCACTCAATTGTGCCAGTTATTAATCAATATATACTTCACTACTGAGCAATGGTTACTTAATTTTTTAAAGCCAGTTGCACTAAAGAACATTCTTTAATTTTATTAAATCTTGGCCCTCCAGTATATATCTTTCAGATATTCTTTGTGATAACATGGGAAATACACATAGTTATTTTCAGAAAAAGTATTTGTGCAATTGTTTCAGTTAAAGCTGAACTAACTAGTTTTTTTTTTTTCTTCATGGAGACCCATCTTTACCTGAAGAAACTATTGACAGACAAACTACAATTATTTAGAATTGGACTTTTGTGAAAAATTTTTCAAAAATGAACCAAGTGAATCTGTTAAGAAAAACAACTGACAGTATTTGTTATTGGCGGTACAATTCAAGCTTTCACATAAAACTTAAAGTTTGGAAAATTTGTATTTGTCACTGGAAACATGGAAGTTTCCCAATACTTCAAGACTTTTCTGATGAAATTAGTGGTGATAACAAACGTAAATTTTTGATATTGTGTAATGAAATGTGTCAACATTTGGAAGATCTAATTAACTGAGTGAATTCATCTTTTCCGAATGGTCAATACATGATGTTACAAAATTATGCATAGACTTTTCAAAGAATTCATTTAAAGCACAAGACAGGCCGGGGCACAGTGGCTCATGCCTGTAATCTTAGCACTTTGGGAGGCCAAGGCAGGCAGATCCCTGAGCTCAGGAGTTCAAGATTAGCCTGGGCAGTATGGTGAGACCTCATCTCTACAAAAAATTAGCTGGGTGTGGTAGTGTGTGCCAGTAGTCCCAGCTGCTTGGGGGGCTGAGGCAGGAGGATCACTTGAGCCTGGGGGGTCAAGGCTGCAGTGAGCTGAGAGTACACCACTGCACTCCAACCTGGGTAACAAAGTAAGACCCTGTCTCAAAACAAAAAAACAACACAAAGCACAAGTTAGATTAATGGATTTTAATGTAACAGAGCATAAAACCTTCATTGATATGGCTTCAGATTCCACATTGCAAATAACCTTTAAGATATTACTTATTTTTTATTTTATTTTTTATATATTTAGAGGGTACAAGTGCACATTTCTTACATGCATACATGGTGTAGTGGTGAAGTCTGGACCTTTAGTGTATCCATTGCCTGAATAGTGAACATTGTACCCAACAGGTAATTTTTCAATCCTCAGCCACCCTCAACCCACCCACCTTTTGTAGTCTCCAATGTCTAATACTCTACTTTCTTACCACTTGTTGAGTGTTGGTGTTGTGTCAAAGAAGAACATCTGCAATGATATGAAAAGGCTATTAAAATGCTCCTCTCTTTTCCAGCTATTTATTAATATTTTTGAGGAACTAGATTTTCTTTATATACTTCAACCAAATGGCTTATCACAATGGGTTAAATGCAGAAGCAGATATGAGAATGTAGCAATCTTCTAAGCCAGATGCATTAAAGACATTCACAAAAGATTTAAAATATTGTCACTTTTCTTTCTAACTTGTTTTGGTTTTAAAAATGTCATTATTTTAAATAGAACAAAATTTATATTAATATGAATGGTTTGTTATTTTTAAATGAATTAATACTTAAAAATTTTCCTTGAATTTTAAAAATGGTAAATATTTTAAAAGGCTGATGTTAAAGGCATTCTTTGGTTTGAATTATCACTACACTATTATTGGTGCATCACTGATCAAATTGATCAACAAAAGTTAAATAGAATAAGATCTAGTGTTTGGCAGCACAACAAAGCAACTATAGTTAACAATAACTTATTGTGTATTTCACAATAGCTAGAAGCAAAATCTTGAAATGTTCCCAACACAAAGAAATGGTAAATGTTTGAGGTGATGGATATTCCAATTACCCAGATTTAATAATTACATGTTGTGTGTATGTATCAAAATATCACAGGTACCTGACAAATATGTACAACTATTATGTATTCATACAAATTTAACAAATAAAATGAGAGTATTGTGAAGAAAACAGTATAAATACATCTCACATTTTGATAATTATTAATTATGAAGAGCAAATTTTTATTGAAATTATATCTCTTCAGAAGATGTATGTCCCTGTTTTTCCTTCAATTAGTTCATGGGTCTATGGATAAATGTCACATTTGCTGAATGAGACAAGATGCAAGCAAAATTAACATTAAAGAAAGAGAAGTTTTTGGTGCAGAGTTTTAAAAAGCTGTGTTAATCAGTGCTTTTGTATTTGGATCCACAACATCTTCCTGTTGAGTTAATTTAAATTAAGTAACTGCATTGGGGGAATAAATATGTGATTAGAGAAATGGTTGAGAACAAGCTGGAGACACGTCTTAGAAAAAATTGAGTATACCTCTATGATGTTCAACATTCATTTGGAAAGGTAATGACAGTACTTCATGAATTTGAATACGCTGCAAGAAAATGGAGTCCTGACATGTGTTTTTTCTATGCAAGATGTAATGTTAAGCTGTCAGAGGTCATTGTGAAACTTTTCACCACTTTGAAAACATGCAAAACATCAACTGTAGAGCAGACCAATATCTTGATTAACAGAAACAGAAATTTACTAGACACCAATATCTCAAATTGTCCCTCTGCCACAGCAAAGATTACACTTTTTAAAGGCAATGCACCATAATTAGATTCAGAATGGGTAAGAGGTAGGCCTTTCTTTTGTAAAGAGGGCAAAAGACAATTGTGTTAGGTTGATGCAAACGTAATTGCAGTTTTTGCCATTAAAAGTAATGGCATTTTAATGACAAAAACAGCAATTACAATTTGCACCAACCTAATACAAGGAAGTGGGAAATGAGAATAGGTGTGATACACTGGCCATGGCTTGCTCTTAAGCAGAGCGGTTTTGGAGAGTATGTGTGAAATATGTGGGTCTGGGAACTGACTACCTTAAAACTAAAAGAAACTGCAACATTATTCTTCTAAACATGTCCTGCGGAATCTAAATATCAAAGCAATCTGTTAATCATTAATATCCATTTAAAAAAATTCATGAAAAAGCTCTTCTTTTATAGTTGAAACATCATTATTTCTCTTTTCACTTAAATTCATCTTTGATCCTTTATGTTTGAAAGCTTTTTATTAATCACTGCAATAAAAGTGCCTTCGACTGGGGAGTACTTGTACTCCTATTTGAAGACTTCCATCTTAGAAGTTCATGGTAGGAATGTGAGCTATACCTAGGGAGACATCTGGTTCTCCTGATGCCTTCTTGAAGGCTGCCAAACATTGCAATGGGATTCGTTAGTTTTGCTTTTACTTTTGGTGAGTTTCTTACTTTAGAATGAAGGCCAACTAAGGACTACTTATACTTTCTGCAAATTCCCTTGACTTCGATTTGTAGTTGAAATATCGAAGGCAAGTTTGTTTTCCTCTTCTACTTTAAGGGAGGGCAATAGATATGGATTCAACTTATTCATCAGTAGATTAATCTCAGCAGGAATAATATTAAGAGGTTAGTAGAGACTATCTTGATTTGAGGCTCCTTTAACACCAAATACCTCCCTGTTCAGAGCCTTGGTGACTAAAATTCTCCCCAAATTGACACATCTTCTTAGACTAGCAATCGCGTTATGAGTTTGTTTACTATGTTGCCTTTCTCTACCAATGAAGGGATGGGGTTAAAATAATCCAGGACAGCCAGGTGTGAAAAAAGTGCTGAAGGAAGAGAGAAGCTTAGAGCAAATGTAGCTGGAAAGTTTAAGAAGGGAGGGGAGGCCAAACACAAAGCAACCTGACTTCATGATTTGCCTCAAACTAACTTTGAAACCATTTACTAGCAATGAAAAGGCCTAGTTTTAGAGTCAAATTTCTATGGGGGAGGATAATGCAGAGGAGAAGTAAGAGACAATTGATTAAACACCCCAGGAAATTTTGGATGTGACTCCAAATACCTGAAAACCAAATTCAGGTAAGCTTTTATGTCAACATATTTGAACAGTTTTATATTTTAATACATTAACAATGTCTTGAATTCCTTATGTTTTATAATGAAACCTTTGAAAGGGAACTGTGTGGATTGTGGTTAGAGACAAAACCAAATTCACCATTTGACCTTAAGAGCTTCCCATCTCCATTGAATTGCCACCTTTTTAAAAGGTAGAAAGCCAGTGCAAGATGACAATCTTTAACAATAATTTTCCTCTGAGGGGCACATTTTCACGTGTCCCAATCTTCTTCTCTTTTTTTTTTTTTTTATAAATCCTAATTTAAAAAAATTGACATATAATAATGGTACAGATTTATGGGATGTATTGCGATGCTTTGATACATACAATATATAGTGATCAGATCAAAGTAATTAGCATATCCATCATCTTGAACATTTATCATTTCTTTGTGCTGGGAACATTCAATATCCTCCTTCTAGTTATTTGACCAGCCATTTTTATTGTTTGTATGAAAAATATATGCCATATAGCATATGTGTACACAGATACTGCTTTGAAGGCAAGCATAGGTTCTCAATGGCTAAGCCTATGGTGAAATTTATTTTAGTTCATGGTACAGTGAGTGGTGACCAAAAAAGACCATCAGATCCACATATCGCTAGAGATTCTCTTAAGTGAACTGGGTCATACATAAAGTTATTTTTGGCTACAATATTAAACTCAGAGAGTTTTAGAGATATAAGGAAAGTTAGCTATTTGTTAGCATTATCAATATTTCTTATTTTTATAAAATAGAAATGTGCAATTGTAAAATTACATCATATATTGGATGTCATTTAAATATATTAATATTAAATATAATAAAATTAGATTATAATTGAATTTGTGTATAAAAAATTTAAAAATTTAAAAATGGTCGAGTGCATAGAGGGTTTTGGAGTTCTGGGTCTGAATCCTGGCTGTGCCACCTGCTTTGGAATATCAACACGTTACTTAACTTTTTTATGACTCAATTTTCTTATCTGTAGAATGGAAACAATATAAACACTTCCTAGAGACGTTATAAAGATTAAATAACATAATATGAGTGAAGCACTTAGCACAGTATCTGACACTATACGTATTTAATACATATTATCTAAATTATGATTTTTATTTATATACTAAAAATAAGAAATCTTTTTTTTGAGATAATGTGGAGTACTCAAGTAATGAAGTATATGGGAAAGTAATTTGGAGATAGACTCAAATGCTTTATCTTTTTAATTGGTGCCTATTTCAAAGGTAAAGAAATACATATATATTACGTTATGCCTAAATAAGTGTGTCAGTATGAACTAGAGGCTTGGTTATGTTTAACGGACTGATATGTATTAACCTGATTATGACGATGTAGTTACTGTGCTGGAACAAGTCCAGGACTCACTGAGAGAAAATTAAATCTTAAGGTGCCAGGCTTTCAACTCATATAATATACAGTGACAAAACCTCCCTGGTATATTAATACCTAAAGGTTTTTAAAAATTTAATATGAATCCATCTCCTTTTCATTTTTAAAATATAAGCCAGGGACAATATTATAATAGCTCTTCATAGAATACTACATTTTAAAGACTTTTTGTAAATGTCCACAGGCGTCCTTAGATGAGAATGAATGTATTTGAATAAAACCAGTAATCTGAAGGTAATTAAAGTAGTTTTGTAAGGTGCAATAAACATCCATTGTTGGGTCTACAGAGCATTAGTTTATGCTATTGTGAAGAAGATGTCTTTTTAGTCCCTGAGCTGTTTTGAAAAATTTCAGAGGCCACAGGCCTGAAAAAAACAAGGACAAGATAATGACTGAAGACACAATTAATCCTGGTGCCATGGCATAGTACAAACTGTTACAACAATTTAAAAAAAAAAAAAAGCTATGCAGGGGTTATAAAAAGAAAAGTTAATGCATAGTCTTTTAAAAAATAAAAAGCTTAAATGTAGAGTGCTGAATGGGTGGAATAAACAATAGTTGAGAAACTAAAATAGCATAAGAAAAGACATTATGGTATAAAGAAAGGGCAAATGAATTTAAAATGTGTGTAGAAAATACGAAATCAAATGTGTGATGTGTATATAAAGGTGAGATTGCATTTAGGTAAACACTTTTGTTTCTTTAGGGGTGACCTCAGTTAGTGTTTAGTTCAGATTTCAAAAGCTTGTGCAAAATGTGACATGTTCCTAACTCAAAATTCTCGCCCACCATGTAAAGGAGCTGCACGTTACAAGAAACCTGGAAGAAACTGCTTGTGTAGACTCTGAAGGTCAGCTTTTATCTGGCAGCAGCTTCTTATTACTTTCGGCTCTTTCACATTTCCTTCACAATGATCTATGTTTATGAGAATAAACAATAATAAACAAGACTCTTCTGGGACTGACTCTTACCCTGGTGGCTTCTAAAATATGATACCTGATGTTGGAAGTTTAATTTCAACTTTTAAATATGAAATATTCAACTTCTCCACTCTGAAGCTGAATGCCCAAGCAGAGAGATTTCAACTGTGTCTGCTGCCTACTCCTTTTCCTGCAAAACAGATTCAGTCAGCATTTTAAGGAAAAACTCATTTTTTTATCAGTGGCCATTTCACACAGAATTTTAAAATAAAACAATGGAGTATTCAGTTAGCCCCAGTGACCTCTTCCAGATTCCAGGGTGGATATTTAATGCCTGTTATTTGAACCTACTCTGACTTCAGATGAGTAAGAAACATCTCGTGCTTCCCTAAGTTAGGGTGGAGGCATTCGTTGGAGCTGAACATGGCTAAAACAATTCTTCAATTTCTATGAAGTAGATGTATTCATCCAAGTCAAGTATCTTTCCCCATTCTCACCCCAATCATGTGCAATGTTTTACACATGGAAACAGTTGCATTGATTCACATATCTTGTGGCATTTCTTTCCTTATTTATCTGCATAAAGGTCATAGAATCCTCCATGATTCCTTTTAGGCTGGGCACAGTGGTGAATTATAGAGCCTCTGCAGAATCAGACATGGGTCTTACTGCAAACCTGCAAACAAGGATGCTTCATCTGAATGATTTACAGTTTGAAAACTCCATTTGCGGCCGGGCGCAGTGGCTCATGCCTATAATCCCAGCACTTTGCAGGGCCAAGGCGGGTGGATCACAAGGTCAGGAGTTCGAGACCAGCCTGGCCAATATGGTGAAAACCTATCTCTACTGAAAAAAAAAAAAAAAATTAGCCAGGCATGGTGGCAGGCACCTGTAGTCCCAGCTACTTGAGAGGGTGAGGCAGGAGAATCACTTGAACTCGGGAGGCGGAAGTTATAGTGAGCCAAGATTGCACCACTGCATCCAGCCTGGGCAACAAAGTAAGACTCCATCTCAAAAAAAAAAAAAAAAAAAAGCTCCATTTGTATCATGCAATTAAAACCTTTTTACACATAATACTTACACTTTTCAAAGTGAGTCTCTATGGTTTCTCAGTCATAAGGAATTTTTCATCAAAATAGCACTGAATCTGAGCTGAAGTCCAATATTCACGTCCACTTGGAATAGAGTTGCCAGATTTAGCAACAGACAGACAGAAAAACAAATACAAAACAATAATAAAACAAAGTGTGCAGTTAAATCTGAATATTGGGTAAATAATATATATATTTTTAGTGTTAGTGTGTACCATACAATAGTGGAAACATAGATATACTAAAAATATTCAGTTTATCCAAAATTCAAATTTAACTAGGCATCTTGTATTTCATCTGGCAATCCTATCTTGGAACCATTATGGATAACAGGAAAGATTGTGTTTTACAGCTAAAGTAATTGAGGCCCAAAAAGGAAAAAAGGTTTTCTTCAGTATTTCAATGAACTGCTGTGTTTTGGTTATTTTACTGTATGGTACTTCTCAGGCACAGCTGAGAGGAGGCAAGATTGTCAAGGGCACTTTCAGATGTTCTTGTTCTCTCTGAGAAGACATTTTCCCCTCAGTTTTCTGTTCTTGGCCTGCCATATCTTTCACGAAAGTACTTATTCAGACAACACCCAGTTGGAAAGGCTCCATTACCTTATTTTCTCATTGTGGGTTGATTATCGATTTACTGGCTTATTTACTTCTCCCTTGTGAAGTGAATCTAGATTGGTGGAATTTCAGGCATAATTTGTGATAAGTAAGAGAAAAAATTGGATGTTGGGATGTGGGTTCTCACAACGTTATTAAATTGGGACAAATTCCAGTAGGTCCTAAATATTAATTGCATCAACCTGTAGCTTATTGCTGTATACAAAGTCACTTGGCAAGCTTAACAAAATGTAGACAAATAACATGTTTGTATCTCAGTTCCCTGCTCCCGAGTAACTTGGGATGAAGGGTTAGAATATATACTCTACCCTTGCTATTTTGTCATATAAAATTTTCAAATACAACAAAGTTGAGAGAATCATACAAGGAACACTCATATACTGGCCACCTAGAGGCTACAACTAACATTTTGCTACATTTAGTTTATCACATATCTTTTCATCTTTCCATCCTTTTATCCATCCATCAGTCCCATCTCTGATACATTTAAAAATAAGTTAAACACATCAGTACACTTCACTCCTAAACACTTCAGCAGGTATATCATTAATTAGAACTCAAGAATTATTTGTGATTTTTAAGGTGAAAATTACACACAGTGAAAAGTACAAATCTTAAGTGTGCCATTTGGTACATTTTGACAAATATATATGTATATGTTTATGTATATATACACATATACCTGTGTAACTTACAGATTACACAGATTATATCCATGTAGATATAGAACATTATCATCACCCCAGAAAGTGTCCTTGTGGTCTATTCCAGAATAGGCAACTACCATTCTACTTTTCTTTTCCACCATAGTTTTGCCTATTCTGATCTGCATAGAAATAGAATCACACAATATGTACTCTTGCGTAAGGCTTCTTTCACTCAGCATCATGTTTTTGAGATTCATCCATGTAGTGTGCATCAGTAGTTTCTTTCTTTCGATTGCTGAATAGTATTTAATTTTATAAATATACCACAAAATGTCTAGCCATTCACCTGTTGAGGAACGCTTGAGATGTTTCCAATGTTTGACTATTATAAATAAAGCTGCTATGGACATTCTATTATCTGTCTTACCATGGACGTGTGTCTTCCCCCACCCTCTTCTACTCCCTTTTTTCTGTCCCCTCCCTCCAATCCCCACCTCTAGAGTAACCACTCAGGAGTGGAATCAGCCAGGTTTGGGAAGCATTTTACTAGGTTATGTTATTTGGAATATATTGATTATCATATCGACTACCTATTTAGGTTTGTTCTAGGGTACAAATCTAGACTGATTTTAGTTTTTCTCTTGGCTTCTTCTCATTTTGTTCTCAGAACTCACAGGATCCAAATCCTCTCTAAAGTGTTAGAACCAGTCTAGGACACTCTGCATCCCCAGAACATGCTTAGAAAAGTTCCTCATTGTATTCTGGATGTAAGGCATCTCTGATAGGATCTTTCTCAGAGTCAGATTACACCATGTGAATGAATGTGGCATTGACTTATTTTTCCATTCACTGAGCATGTATTTAGTAGATGCTATATGCTTTTCCTGAAAATACAAAGATGTATAAAATGTGACCCCTGCATTCAAAGACCTCATAGACTTGTGGGGAAATAGACGAGACAAATGGCCATTTTGATACAATGTGATAAATATTTTGGAAGATGTAAGTATAGGGTGCTGTGGGAGTACCTTAAAAATGCACTTGACCCAAAGTGGAGGGCATCACACAAGACTTTCCAGGGTATATGAAGACTAAATCATGTTGGGAATGGACCCAGGAGGAGTTAAATAGGCAGACAGGAGAGGGAAGTATGTTGTGGGTATAAGGGCTACAGTGAAGTACAGCAGGAAGGAGGTGGGAAGTAGCTGGGAAAGATGCTCAGGTGGTGATAGGTGAGGCTAGAGAGGTGGGAGGCTGATGGTGATGAGTTTTAGATTAAGTTGAAGGGTTTACTCTACGTTATACAAAGTTTCTGTGCACCTATATGTATACACATGAGAAATAGGTCACAGACTCTTAGTTATTTCTGTATCTAGTTTGATAAACTGAAAAGAGCCGCAGTTTAGTGCCTTGAGCAGTTTATTCTTCAAATAAGGTTCACAAAGAGGGTAAGGCATCCCCTTGGTGATGCTGGGTGAGATTTTCTTAAAAAAAAAAAAAAAAAGAAAAAAAGAAAATGACTCACTATCAGGCCACATTTGAAGGGAAATTTCAGAATCTTTGCTAAAACTGGGTAACTGCTGACCCTAGCATCCTTACACTAACCTCTCAGGAAATGCAAGATTTATAAGTTGTGGGCTTTTTTTTTTCTTTTGAAATAGGTCTTAATAATTCAAAGAACTTTTTAATGATTTTAAAAGTGCATGTTAAGTACTTGATGGATTGGATCAATTCAGTCTTTGTAGTGCTGTGTGTTGACATCCTCCTCTCTACATATGGAAATTCGACAGATGTACAGAAATGCTACACAGGACGGGATGTTTCTTTATGGCATTTCCCTGTGCATCTCATTGGAGAAAAGAAATGTGTATATGCACTTTATAGTGAGTCATTAACTATAAAAACAAGCTTATTCACAAACCCGCTTTGATCTGGATTTCCTGTGATTTATCTTTGCTGTCTTAGAATGTACTGAATTCCTGATTGTTATTAACTCCTCAAATATTTACATCATTCCAGATAATCAATGCTTATCACAGTCAATACAGATGTTACAAGACCCTAGAAGAAAGATGGTGTCAGCATAATAACATTTTAATTATTATAGCATGTGTTTTCAACTGTATCTTTTGTTTATAGCATCAGCTAACAAAGCTACTGTAATATCTGGTTCATAGAAAGTATTAAAATGATTGAACATATAAATCATAGCTTTCCCCACCAAAAACTTAAAGTAATAGTGTGTAACTGCTTGAAGGTACTAATGCTTGTTTAATTAATTTAAATCATGCTGATAAGACTATATTTTCACTTTCTATTCCCCTGAGCTTGCACTCTCTGCAGGGTTACTCAACTGTTAATGTAAAACAAATTTGCTTGTGGATGGTTTAATGATATGAGATATTTGATTTGAACTAACATATCAATTTTGTTAATGGAATCACTAGTTGGGCTGTTGTAAGGGAAACAACTTTTTTGTTTGGCAACATTCTGTTTGGTTTGTAAATTTTATTTACAAGCATTATACACTTCACTTTTGTCTATGCTGAAATATAAAATCCTGGAAAGTACTGTGAAATGTGGGATATATACTTTTCAAACTCTCTCCCATGTATTTCACAGCTGCTACTCCTGCAGAGTTGAAAACTACATTTTGGAGAAAGAATGAGCAAGATCAGATTGCTGGTGTAACACTGTCTAGCTTTTCCTCAGTAATATCTCACCACCTCCTTTGTAAATGGCACAGTTCTGCCAACATGTGTCCACATTCACTCTGTGTATAGGAAGAACTGTGGTTTCATGTCAAAAGGTTGCACCAAAGGCAACAGCACAAAAGTTATGCTGGATGGAGGGTGCAACAGCTGGATCAGCCACATCCTCTTCGGTCAACTCATCTTCACCTGAAAGCTAGATGCACAGGGAGAGTGAGAACTTGGCTCATGGTTAAAAATGAAAGGTCTGACTGTTTTCTCCTGCTTTTTACAATGAATATTTGCTCTGACACAATAAAATGCCCTTGCCTCTTCCCAGGTGTGAGACTAGGCAAATTGCAAGCTACATTGTCATGGAATAGGAGATGTCACAGAGACTGAGTATTTTTTAATAAAATACTAGAGGATGTATCTGGTAATATCAAAGCTGATGATAGTTATAATGGAAAGAGGCCTGTGATTCTAAAAATCTCTGTCTTTTTTTTTGGTTCTGCTGAAATGAGGGCTTATGGAAAGAGACCATGGCTGAGTTAGTAAATCTGGGTTCTGTGCCCAGTACTTCTGCTGAGACTTCAGGAAAATAGCCATCTCTAGAAAGGAGGGAACTCTAGCACAGAGAAAGAGTATCAGATATGTTCTACTTTCTAGAACTGTACTCTCCAAGGGCCTAACTTGGCTACACTGTCTTAACCAAGCAAGTTTGTAGAGATTTTTCTTTTTTCAGTTCAAGATACTGAATATGCTGGGCCTTCTCACAAGGACTCGTGCAAGAAGATCTAGGGTCAGTGAAGAATATCATATGGGGTCTCAATTTTAAAAACAGGATAGATAATATAAATCAGCACTAACTGCTTCCTCATGAGAACATTTTATTATGGTAATGCAAGGAAGTCTGTGAAATGCTAAATGTCCATGGAGGCATGTGGTAGCCTCTTAAAGTCTTAATGAACGCTTGATAATTTTATCTAATTCATGTCATTGACTTAAAGTAAAACAAAAAATACCATTCTGGAAAAAATGGGTATAGCATTTACTTAGAATTCTATCTAATTCATGTCATTGACTTAAAGTAAAACTAAAAAAAAAAATTCTGGAAAAAATGGGTATAGAATTTACTTAAAAAAAAAAAAGACAAAATCCTTCAGAGAAACAATAACACTCTCCACATTCTTCCTAGCAGGCCATCGTGTTCCTTAAAACATCATCATCACTCAATTCCTTTGATTGTCTTATAAGTATTACATGATAATTTCATTTCTAAGAGTTTTGCCATCTTTAAAATTTTGTTTTTAATTTCAATAGCTTTAGTGGTACAAGTGGTTTTGGTTACATGGATGAATTATATAGTGATGAAGTCTGAGATTTTAGTTCACCCATCACCCAAGAAGTGTATATGGTGCCCAATATGTAGTTTTTTATCCCTCACTTTCCACCCTCTTCTCAGTCTCCAACATCCATCATACCACTCTGTATGCCTTTGTGAACCCAGAGTTTAGCTCCCACTTATAAGTGAGAACATATGGTATTTGGTTTTCTATACCCGAATTACTTCACTTAGAATAATGGCCTCCAGCTCCATCCAGGTTGCTGCAAAAGACAACATTGTTTTATTGTGGCTGAGTAGTATTCCAGGGTGTCTATATAGCACATGTTTTTAATGCAATCATCGGTTAATGGGCACTTAGGTTGGCTCTATATCTTTGCAACTGTGAATTGTGCTGTGATAAAATATGCGTACAGGTGTCTTTTTGATATAATGGCTTCTTTTCCCTTGGGTAGATAACCAGTAGTGGGATCGCTGGATCAAATGGTAGATCTACTTTGAATTCTCTGAGAAATCCCCATACTGTTTCCATAGAGGTTATACTAATTTACATTCCCACCAGCAATGTATAAGTTTTCCTTTTTCACCACATCCACGCCAACATCTATTGTTTTTTGACTTTTTAGTAATTGGCCATCTTTTAAATCACTTATTTGTTCAACTTTTGAGCTTCCACAGATGAACAGATAAACAGATAATTATTATAAAATGTGGGAAGTAAAAGAGGTAGGCATGAGATATCACTGAGAGTTAGAGATCACATATCTAAACCAGTTTGGAGCAGAAGTCTCAAGGAAGTCTTCCTGGGAGATTGTCGGTTTTGCTGGAGGACAAATGGACTAAGGGGTGAAAAGAAATAAGGCTGCTTTTGTGGGCATGGCCATATATCAGTGTATGAGCTTTTTTAATGGCATCCATTTATAGAGATTTTTATAGACATAAAACTAAAATGCAAATACATTTTAAGGATTATATACATGTTACAATGAAAGGAAAAAGTTACGATTGTTTGACAGAATTGAAATCCAAATATATAAGGTAACTGAAAGGTTCTTTTGGTATTAATCTTCATTTTGTAGAACAACATTGGTGTACACCATTTAGATTATTACTCACTGCTTCTGTTTATATTAGAAAAGTGATTCAACAATCAAAGGAATCCAGGGTGTGTGAGCCATTTTTTTTTCTTTTTAAAAAATGTAGCTATGCTTGGAGAATCAATTAAAAAAAATCAATGCACGTAGAAATGCTATTTTTCTTCAATATCTATTTTGAACCAGTTATGAGAATTTACTAAATTTTTATTATTTTAAATTATGTTAATTTTGAATTAATACTACATTAGTACTTGGGGCAATTTTAAAAAAATGAATAATAGTATTAATGATAAATTCATTGAAAATGATTTATTTTCATTAATTTAAAATGATTACAATTTCATATATTAAAGTTAGATCCTCCAGGGCATGAATCCCAAATACACAAACTAGTTTCTTCCAAATACTAAATGTGCATTATTGAACTATTTCTTAATTTAAACTTTTCTCTAACTCAAATGTACCTTTCAATTTATTAATACTTTGTTCATTTCTCTTGAGCTCCAGGCCTCAAGCAGTCCTCCTGCCTCAGACTCTCAAAGTGCTGGGATATAGGCGTGAGCCACTGTGACCTGGCTAGAAAGGGGTATTTTCTAAAATATAAAATCCCTCACTCAATCATCACTCAAATACCCTCACTCAATTGGTTGTTTAATTAAATTTATTTAATTGTTAAACCATTTCTGAAACTCTTTTTGAGAAAACCGTAGTGTTAATGGGTATCCACAGATGTTACTGAAGTAAAAGTTTCTGTAGTCATATACATGTGGAAACCCTGGGATAAACAAGTTTTCTTTTTGTAGAATTTTCCAGAGTTTTAAAAATGCAAATGTGCATTGTGAAACTATATGTGAAGACTATGCTAGGCATTACATTCTAAGCTTATTCAACCAAGGAAATGGTTTTTGACCAACTTTGCAGTACTAATGTTTCACGGTCTTATTGGTCTAGTTCCTCTGTCATCACAGACGATCGAAATAATGGTCTATTTTCATGGATCTGAAAGAATAGGCAGGGGATATAGAATGGGAGACAATTCTGAGTAAGAAGGAAGGGAAAAGTGCTCAAATTCTCTAGAGTACATAAAACCAGAATAAGCATTCAACTATTTTATTCCCAAATCTTTTAAATCCTGCTTTTCTTAATGATTTTGTATTGTACTATAATGATATGCTTGTTTATACATATTTGAAGTAGAATAAAAAAAGCTTAATAAATGATCAATCCAGTGTGCTATTATTCAAGATAGAAACTTTACATTAAGATATATCTACATACACATATATGTATACATTGCGAATTATGAATAATTTGGATTAATATAACATTTTTGCCTGTAGTTCTCATATCAAAGATATATTTTTTGGTTTTTTTTTGACACAGAGTCTTAGTCTGTCACCCAGGCTGGAGCGCAGTTGCGTGATCTCGGCTAACTGCAACCTCCACTTCCTGGGTTCAAGTGATTCTCCTGTCTCAGCCTCCCAAGTAGCTAGGACTATAGGCATGCACCACCATGCTCGGCTAATTTTTGTATTTTTAGTGGAGACAAGGTTTCACTATATTGGCCAGGCTGGTCTTGAACTCCCGACCTCAAGTGATCTGCCCACCTTGGCCTCCCAAAGTGCTGGGATTATAGGCATGAGCCACCGGGGCAAGCTCAAAGATATCTTTATTCCCTGTTTCTGGGCCTGGTTTCTCCTCTCTTTCCCTGTCTGGTGACAGTAAGTATCTTCAACTGTTTAGAATACCAAAGGATTGAAAAATAATTTAGAAAATATGGGATTTCAATTCTTAAGCTTTGGTTTGTTAAATGGAAAGAAAGTTCCAAACATCCAGTCATTTTCATCAAGTGGACACTGCTGACCCAGAAGCTAGTGGTTATACATGTTGAAAAAATCCCCAGATGTTCAGCTAACCATGGCAGCGTTGACTTTGTATTTTTGCATTAGATCATAACTTTTTTTCAGAGTGGCTTAGAATTGAACTTTTGTTTTGAACAATCAATAGATATGTTAATTCCCAAATTCCATTATTTGCTTCCTAGTGCTAAGAAATAATTATTTTATGGTGGCATACTTTCATGGTTTTTGTTCGCTCCATCTTTATGGTTAGTTAGGGATAAAACCATTTCTTATCACTTAAAATGCCACATATATCTAACAATCTCAACTGTTTTGCTTCGACATTGTGAAATAAAACCCACATTTTTTGGAATTACACACCAAACTATTATAAAAGTGAAGTGTTAGAAATCAATTCAAATGTTAAATACAAAGGACATTCTTGGCTCATTAAGTAAAAATATCTCATTTAATGAGCAGGAAGGCACTGGAGCACACTGAACCCTGACACAAAGCAAATTATTTAAGTGATAAATTATATTTTATGGGGAGTGTAAAAGTTAATAATACTCAGGGGCATGGTAATAAATGCAGAGGTGTAACTAACTTCATTGACTGCTTTACTTACAAACATGCCATATGTACTTAGTTACTTGAGCTGATCATAAAAACACAGAACAGAAACCATAGAGAGATTAATACAGCTGTCTTAGTACAATTATTTTTCAGTGCATCTTTTACTTAGTCTTTTAAGAGATTTCTTTTTTTTCTCCTTTCTGTCATTTGCAACATTCTGCTTCCTTCATTTTTGTTTTCACTTTTGGTCAAGTATTTGACCTTGTAGCAGTTAAAGCTGCAGTCTGCGCCTTATCTCTCAGCAAGCCTCATAAAATCAGCCATGCGTTCATCCTCTCTGGTGCCCCACAAATGACCTCAGACCTCACTTCAAGAGGACCAACATGTCCTGTGAAGAAATGGGCGGGTTAGCTTTTGTGTTGGCACCTCCCTAGCTCTCTTTTCTTTCCTTTTTTTTTCTTTTCTTTTCTTTTTTCTTTTCTTTTTTTTTTTTGAGACAGAATCTCACTCTGTTGCCAGCGATCTTGGCTCACTGCGACCTCTGCCTCCTGGGTTCAAGCGATTCTCCTGCCTCAGCCTCCCAAGCAGCTGGGATTACAGGCATGCGTCACCAGGTCTGGATAATTTTTGTATTTTTAAGAGATAGGGTTTTGCCATGTTGTCCAGGCTGGTCTCAAACTCCTGACCTCAGGTCATCTGCCTGCTTCGGCCTCCCAAAGTGCTGGGATTACAGGCGTGAGCCTCTGTGCCCGGCCCTTAGCTTTTTCTTAAGCAAACGTTTCTCTGTAATGTGGAGTAGATCCATAAACAAATGTGGGCAATAACCTCTGTCCATGCTTTACTAACATGCACAGAGATCTGTTCACCAAGTGGTCTCCACAGAGCAGGAGAGCAGGAAGAGTTGCAGCAACTGTCTAGATAATTACAGGTACAGGCTGAGAGTGAAAAATGAAAGGAACTGCCTTCTTCTTCTTATTATTATTTTTTTTTAATTTAAATGATACATTTTTTTTTTCGGCCTTTGACTCTGCTTTGAAATAAAAATGTTTCATCTTTTTACTTGACCCCTGCCTGGTCTGGGATTACGACGAAATTCTAATGACATGTAATTTTGCTTCTGTTGAGTTTAATTCTAGACGAAAATATAGTTTATTGATGCTACACGAATGAGTTTTCCCCCTGGTTTTGGAAAATAATATAGTTTTGGATCTTTTCTTTTGAGTTGGGGTCTCACTATGTTGCCCAGGCTAGTCTCAAACTTCTCAGCTCAAGTGATCTGCCCATCTCAGCCTCCCAAGTAGCTGGGACTATAGGGATATGCCATTGTGCCTGCCTAGACCCTTTATTCAAAGCTGATTATAGTTTGTGGGACTACTTTGAGATTTTTTGCAGAGTGGCAAGTAGCAAATTCCTTTAATACTGAAGCAAAAACACCATTGTAAGTACAATGGTGTTTTACACCTCTGAGCTTTGATATTCTGTTTACTCCGGCTGGCTGCTCTTCTTTTTTGTCCATTCAGCAAACTCCAACTGACACTTCAAACCCAGCTTAGAGGTGGACTCCTCTGACCATTTTCTTCTTCTCCCTCTTCAGATTGAGTTATTCTTTCATGTTACTTGTTTTTTATGTTTGTAATAATGCATTCTTTTCTTATCATTTATCTATTTATATTTCCAGCTATGCTGTAAGATTCATGTATATTTCATCACATTCAGTTGCTTTTCAGAATTTGGTTCTCCATTTTTTTAATGGATGGTCTTCTTTGATTTAAAAAAAAAATGTAATTTATGTCTCTAGAAAACAACCTGTAAGAAATAATAACAGTTTTCCACAAAACTACAACAATTCTTGCACTCACTGCAGTGTTGTGAGGCCGCTCAGCTCAGCCTTCTAGTCCAGGCTGGATTTTCCACACAAACCTTTCTCCATTTTCCAACAATCCTCCTCCTTTGTGATTGTCTCCACTTTCAGTTCCCTGCTACATATAAAGCAACCTGACACAGTCTCTTAATATCAATAATTCAATTCAGTAAATATGTGTAAAGTACAGAAACCCTGTCTTGGTTACAGTTGGATATTCAACATCTGTTGTAGCACAGACAGTGACCAATAGTGATGGATGGAAAAATAGAAGGAAGAAAGGAAGTAGGAAAGGAAGAGAGGAAGGGATGAAGGAAGGAAGGGAGGAAGGGAGGAAGGAAAGAAGGCAGGAAGGAAGGAAGGAAAGAAAGAAGGCAGACAGGCAGAACTTTCTAATCACATATGGCACCTTTGTGCAAAGCTACTGCCTGAGAGAAAGATGCCCCTTTCTCTAGACCAATGGAGCCTTGCCAGGGTGCAGGTTTGGCTAATGGAAATGCGGTTGGATTTCAGTCCCTGCTTTTTTTCTCTTAATGCTGAGAAAGAAAGGAATAAAGAGGGAGGAAGGAGGAGACAGATGGTGAGAGAGAGGGACATAGTACTATCTTCACTCCTAGACTATGGACTCCTCAAGGGCAAAGACTGTGTCTCTTTGAGTCCCTACAGCCTAGTAGAGTGCCTAGCACATAGTAGCACTTTACACATATTTACTGAATTGAATTATTGATATTAAGAGACTGTGTCAGGTTGCTTTATATGTAGCAGGGAACTGAAAGTGGAGAGAATCACAAAGGAGGAGGATTGTTGGAAAATGGAGAAAGGTTTGCGTGGAAAATCCAGCCTGGACTAGAAGGCTGAGCTGAGCGGCCTCACAACACTGCAGTGAGTGCCAAGAATTGCTGTAGTTTTGTAGAAAACTGTTACTATTTCTTACAGGTTGTTTTCTAGAGACATAAATTACATTTTTTTTTTTTTTAAATCAAAGAAGACCATCCATTAAAAAATGGAGAACCAAATTCTGAAAAACAACGGGATGTGATGAAATATATGTAAGATATGAATTGGTTATCTTAAGAGGATGACATTCATTAGACTGGGTTCACATTTCAGATAGTTACTAACAGGAACTGGATTTATTGTTTAAGATTTTTAAGAGTATCTTTTTTTTTGGCCTGGATTATAATAATCTTTAAAAGCAAATAGGATTCATTTTGATAGAATAACCTGATCCTTTCAAAGTAATAATTAATCTACCACCTGGTTGCTAATCCCATCTCTACTACATAATTGGACAATTTCACTCCTTTGGGAGTTACTGAACTCTAAAATAGGCATAGAGTATCTATCTCAGATGTTGTCATGTAGTCTAGAAGGGATGATGTTGGTAGTATGCTTAGCAGAGCTTGGTATCAGAATTATTACCACAGCTTAATGACAAAATACTTTGTACATAACTTTTCCCATATGCTGTATATACTTTTGTTTTTGCTTACAATGTTCATTTGCCTTTGAAGAAGCATGTGTCTTCTATTCTCAGCTCACTGGAGCTGATATGTCCCTTGGCCACCATGGTGAACACATCACAAAGCCAACCTATTGCGAGTGAACACAGAATCTGTCCGGGACTTGCGTGTGTGAAGTGCTCCCTTTAGCTGGAGCCACTGATGACCATTTTTTTTTTCACTTCATACAGAGGATCTGCCTTAGAAATTTGCCGTTACAAAGATAGCAGAACCAACTGTTGTAGAGAGAGATTGTAGGTGACATTGGGCACCTGGATCCAGTCCTTACTGAAGCTAGAGCTAGAGGCTAGAATCATCTTTGTATTTTTCCATCTGTGAACTCTGATTAAACTAGTTTTTTTAAATGATTTACAAATGAAAGAGTTCCAACTACTTGTGATTTCATTAGGGTAATTTATAATAGAGTATTAGCAGCAATTGACCCCACCCCACACAAATGCTTATTGATTATGGGACTGTTCGACTTCTCCCCATTTAATGTTAATTAATAAGTCTATCTTTAGCAAATATCCTCTTTCAAGTTAAATTAGAGTTAGAATCCTTAATGAAAATAAAATTAAGCTATTATCAGTGATGATTTGTCTAAAATAAGGTATTAACAATTAGATTGTGTAGCTTAAAAAAAAACCACATTAAAACACATACTCATGTGCTTACCAGACTTCTGGGAAGTTGCTTTAGGGAAGGGGCTGTGTCTTACTTCAATATATCTAGCTCTGGGCACAGTGTCTGCCATATCACAGGTGGTTACTGAACACTTGTTGATTTTAACTGACTTGCTTACCTCATAGGTGGAGGACAGGCTGGCGGGCTGGTCTACCTTCCTTCCTTCCTTCCTTCCTTTTTTGAGGAAAAATTTAAAAATCCGGAAAAGTACAAAGCTTTATATAATAAGCACCTATATATCCACCTCACATTAACAATAATGTTTTGCCCTGTTTGTTTCCAGCTTTAAAATATCTTCCTCCTTTGACCTCCCCCATCATTTTTGTCACACCCTCTCTTCTAGGCAACCACTGTCATCACTTTACAATGTATCCTTCCTGCTTTTTCCTATAACTTTACACACCCGTACACATCTGCTAACTATATATATCACTGCTTTATGTGTGTGTTTAATAAGCTACATTAATGGTATCTTGCTGTACACATTGTCCAACGTGTATTTTTCAGTTAACACTGTGCTTTAGTGATCTATCCATTTTGATTCCTTTTAACTTCAATATAATATTTAATTGAATTAATTCACTACATTTCTTTATCTTTTGATGGACACAATCACTTCTTTGTATGTAAAGATCTGCTTTTTCAAGCAAAGTCACTATACTGTGTTTAAAATTAATACTAAATGCAATTTAAATTCTCAAATAGAATCACTGGGAATTAATTAGAAAAAATTAAACGGAACTTCTGTATGGTCTTTTTAAAATCAAATGTAGGTTTTTAATTCTGCTTCTCTGATGCATCTGTACTAAAACAGGTATGTCTTTTCCTATTCTTTCTTTTAAAATGCTTGTCTTTGACTCATGAAAAAATGACATGACCATTTGCTCTAGGCTCATTGACCTCTTTGTTGTTTTATGAATACTCAAGCACATCTGAGGTCAGAGCCTTTGCTCCTGCTGTCCCCTCTGTCTGCAGTGCGTCCCCAGATCTCCACATGGCAGCCTGTTAAACTCCTAATGGAATCTATTCAAATGTCACCATCTGAGTGAGGCCTCTCTGACTCCCCCATTTAAAGTTGTACTCTTCTCTCATTGGCACTCCTGAATCCTCTTTTTTTGCTGTCTTTTTCTCTACAACATGTAATTACTTTCTCTCATACTACATATTCTAATTTTTAAATTTGCTTATTGTTTATCTTCTCAGTGAGGCTGAGGCTCCATGAAAGTAGAAATTTTATCTGTTTTATTTTTCCCATTGCTGTATCCCAGTGTCTAGAATAATGAATGGCAAAAATAATGCTCGATAGTGTGTTGAATGGATAAATAAAAGGCAGGAAATATGAAAAATATAGAAAGTATGATGTAGAAGAAAGAAAAGAACTCAATTTTATATCTCATAAATAATAGTTCGTTAGATTGACTTTTAATGGTTTTAGAGATATAGTTTTTACTTAGTTGAGATCATGTAGCATATAAAAATTTTGAGCTGAGGCGGGAGGATCACGAGCTCAGGAGGTGGAGACCATCCTGGCGAACACGGTGAAATCCCATTCCTACAAAAATACAAAATAACAAAACAAAACAAAACAAAAAAACTTAGCTGGGCGTGGTGGTGGGCACCTGTAGTCCCAGCTACTTGGGAGGCTGACACAGGAGAATGGCGTGAACCCGGAAGGCAGAGCTTGCAGTGAGCCGAGATCGTGACACTGCACCTCCAGACTGGGTGACAGAGTGAGACTCTGTCTCAAAAAACAAAGCAAAACAAACAAACAAACAAAAATTGAACCACTTCAGCTGAATATTTTAAGCAGTTCTAAAATTATTGAACTTTGTTGAAAGCATAATATTCTCTCATATGGATATACTGTAGGCTATATACTACCAATCTCTGTTGATTGGAATTTAAGCCATTTAAAATTATGGATTTTGTCAATGACATTGTTATGAGTCTCATTCATAAACTTTCACTTGTGTATTTTAGTTTTAAAAACAATGTATTTGTAGAACTACTGAATTTGAGTGAATGATATATATTGCTAGGTTTTTTCTCCCAAAGAGATTGTATCAGATTACTCTCCTATCCATGCTACATGAAAATATTCATTTAATTTCATTCTAATTATTTTCAAATAAAACTAATTTACTATTTTGATAGGGAAAAAGTAGTTTTCTTGTTTTATTTTGCCTTTCTTTGGCACATAAGTCAAACAAGAAGAGAAAACATTTTAGAAGATTGGAATAAAGAACTGATTTGTGGGCATAAGGAGTATGAAGTGCCAATGAAATATCCAAGTAGAGGTGTTGAATAAGCAATAGGATACATGAACGTGGGCCTCAGAAGATAAATTTGCACTGGATTTACACATTTAGAAGATATTGACATATGTATAATACATAATGGCAAGGAAGTAGATTAGAAGGTCTAGAAAGAGATTGGAGAATGAGAAGAAGAAACCTTAGAACTGAATCTGGAGAAACTCCAACCATTAAATTAATGAGAGAAAGCAAAGCGGTGTAAGGGGAAAAGGCCAAAGGGTTAGGAGAAAAGCTAAGAGGATGTGATGTCGAGAAATCCAAAAGAAGACTGTTTAAAAGAGGAGGAAGTGGTCAACTATCAATTGCTGTTAAAAAGGTTGGGAATCATGAGCCCGTAGCATTTAACAACACAGAGGTCATTGGCCACCCAGAGGATGCTGTTGTGCCTCACCCAGATTCCCTTTACCAGGCAGTTGCATCTATGCTTCTGATACTTTGAATGTTGTTTGTGAAAGGCTCACAATAGCTATCTTTTCTAAAGAATTGTCCTTGTCCAAATGAGGGAAGTGCGTTCCCACCCCCACCTGCACAGTGTACTGGTAAATGTTTAAAAACCAGCTTTCTGGGAAAAAATTATTTTGTTTCTATCTATTTATTTCCTTCTTCCCTTCCCTTCCCCTTCCTTTTCCCCTTCCCCTTCCCTATTCCCTTCTTTCCTTCTTCCCTTCCTCCCTTCTTCCTTTTATTATAAATGTTACTGGTATAAAGGTTGTATAGTATACAATTTACCAATAATAATAAATTATCAAATACTTTATCGAAATTATATATAGCCAGTTGATTCGCATAGAATGCTCTCCCCTTCTCCCAAACTCTTATGTTCATAGCCTACTGATATATTCAATTGGTGAACAAAGTTCTTACACAAATCCTGGTTGATACTTTTGTTTATGTTAATGAGTAGTATAAAATGAAACAACATGATATATGTCAGAATTTTACTCATTCATTAATGATCTGAATAACTTTGCTGAACCAGATAATGTTTTTAAATACCTATGAGAGTATTTCCTTAATTTTTTTGTGCTATTCACAATGTAATTAGTTTAGTAACATTTTCTCCATCACCTTTTAAAGGCTAGATAGATGAATAATAAAACAATAAACAAAACCCCAATTTGTAGTGTTTGTCAATGTTTGTAGCATAAATACCCTCATTATGTTTAATTTCAAGCTACCAATGTGGTATCACTAAATCTGGAGTTAGAGAAACTCACTGGTGCATGACACACCATTATATGGAATTTTTACCTATAGAATACAATAGATGTAATTAACCTCAAGAACATGAGTAAAATATAATAAAATAGGAAGTGATGAGTTTTGAGTATCTATTACCTATGTTTTTATATACTTTATTTAATTGTACATTTATGTACCTATAATTTAATTTCTGATAATGGCTATATTTAACAGCCAGCTTGCAAAATTTTGAGAAATTTAAAAATTGGCTCTTGCTGGCAGTACAAGTCAGTTTCAGTATACTACTCTTGTCCATTCCATTCTCTCTGTTTTCTACAACCAATGCGTGACTTTTATGGGTAGAAAAGTTTACCTCTCTTGCCTCTGTATGGCGATTCATAGAACTCTCTGTGGATTTGGCTGAAGCTCGTCTCCAGTTGATAAGACATTCTTGCTTAGATTATTTTCTTCTCTGCCGTATTGTGTTTCTCTCACTCCCTTCTCTTGAGAGCATTCCATGAATAAACCATTTGTAGAAAAATACTCAACTCAGGCTCTACTTCTGGAGGGAATCCATCCAAGACATCATCTTATTAGGAATAGTTTTGGTAGGGTAGAAATCTAACTGAGAGAGTGAGGAGTGAATCCTAAAGTGAAAGTGAGGAAATGGAGACAGCTAGAGGACACAAATTATTTGAGAAGAGCAAAAACAGGTGAACGAGAAACTCTAGAGAATGTGGTAGAACTACAAAGCTGATTGATGTTGCTGGACCATGAAGATTAGAAGCTCTGTGAATGCAGGGACCTTGTCTTTTTATTCTCTACTGAAAGCCAGTGCCCAAAATAGTGGACATCCCAGAATAGTACTTATTAAATGAATGAATGAATGAATGAATGAATGAATGAATGAATAAATAAATAAATAAATAAATAAATAAATAACACATAGTCAGATGGAGTAACACAAGTTTATGTATTTTTGATCTAACATATTCAAAGTGAGTTCTTCAATGTAAAGCCAATCAAAACTGGGAGGAACCATCATTCATATTTACCTATATATTTAGTTTTTTTGACACTCTTTATTCCTTTGTGTAAAGCTAAGTTTCCATTATTTTCTTTCTACCTGAACAACTTCCTTTAACATTTCTGACAATGCAGGTCTGCTGATATAAAATTTTCTCATCTATTGCTTATCTCAATACATATTTATTTATTTATTTTTGAGATGGAGTTTTGCTCTTGTCACCCAGGGTGGAGTGCAGTGGCGTGATCTCGGCTCACTGCAACCTCTGCTTCCTGGGTTCCAGCGTTTCTCTTGCCTCAGCTTCCTGAGTAGCTGGGATTGCAGGCACCCACCATCACACCCAGCTACTTTTTGTATTTTTAATAGAGACGGGATTTCACCATGTTGAGACTGGTCTTGAACTCCTGACCTCAGGTGATCCACCTACCTCAGCCTCCCAAAGTGCTGGGATTACAAGCATGAGCTACTGTGCCCAGCCTACATCATAATTTAGCCTTTTTTAATAATAGGAAAATATGTTTATGGTTTAATAAAAAATTACAGACTATTAAAATATGTTTCCATTATTGTTATTAAAACTATAAATGTACAGAAAAAGATTTTATATAAAAATATAATTGTGGTAATCTTTAGATGAGAGGATTATGGCTAATTTTTTACTTTGTATTGCTTATCTAAATTGTTTCATTTTTTCATGTTCTTCTTTATTGTTTGTTTTTTGTTGTTGAGTTTTAGAAGTTCTTTATATATGGATATTAATCCCTCATGAAACATGTGATTTGCAAATATTTTTTCCTATTCATTAGATTTTTTTTCTCTTTCTTGATAGTACTCATTTATGCACAAAAGTTCTTAATTTTGATGAAGTCCAATGTATCTATTTTTTCCTTTTGTTGCCTGTACTTTTGGTGTCAGATCCATGAAATTATTGCCAAATTCAGTGTCATAAAGATTTTCTCCATAGCCTTCATTTTTTAAAGTTATCTTTTTCTGGACATTGAATTTTAGGTTGTCTTCCTGAAAAAAAATCCACTACTGTAAATACATTTTTCCATTGTCCTCTAGCTTGCATTATTTCTAATGAGAAGAGTGAGATTATTTTTATCTTTGTTCCCCTATGTGTAATATGTCTTTGTCTCTGCTTTTAAGATATTCCCTTATCACTGGCTTTCAGCAATTTGATTATGATATACCTTCGTGTGTTTGTTTGTTTACCCTGCTTGAGGTTCATTGAGATTTTTGAGCCTGTGGATTTATAATATTCATCAAATTTGGAAAAATTTCTTCCATTATTCCCCCATACATTTTCTGTGTCTTTCCTTCCTTTTCTAGTTGTATATGGGCATACCCCAGGAGATAGTGTGGATTTGATTCAAGACCACTGCAATAAAGTTGATATTCCAATAAAGCAAATCACACAAACTTTTTGGTTTCCCAGTGCATATAAAAGTTATGTTTATACCATAATATAGTCTATTAAGTATATAATAGTATTATGTCTAAAAATGATATATCTATCTTAATGAAAAAATACTTTATTTCTAAAATATGCTAAGAATTATCCAAGCCTTCAGAAAGTCATAATCTTTTTGGTGGTGGAGAGTCTTGCTTCAATGTTCATGGCAACTGACTGGTCAGGGTAGTGGCTCCTGAAGGTTTGGGTGACTGTGGCAATTTTTAAAAATAAGACAAAAATGAAGTTTTCCACATTGTTGACTCCTTCTTTCACCATAGATTTCTCTGTAGCATGCAATGCTGTTTTATAACATTTTACTCATAGTAGAACTTCTTTCATTATTGGAGTCAATCCTCTCAAACCCTGCTGCTGCTTTATCAACTAAGTGTATGGAATCTTCTAAACCCTTTGTTGTTATTTCAACAATGTTCACAGCCTTTTCACCAGGAGTAGGTTCTTTCACAAGAAACCCTAAGACACTTTGCTCCATAAGATACCATAAGAAACAATTCCTCATCCATTCAAATTTTATCATGAGATTGCAGCAATTCAGTCTCATCTTCAGGCTCTACTTCTAGTTCTCTTGCTGTTTCCACCACATTTGCAGTGACTTCCTACACTGAAGTCTTGATCTCCTCAAAGTCATCCATGAGGATTGGAATCAACTTCTTTCAAACTCCCGTTACTGTTGATCTTTTGACCTCCTATGAATCACAGATGTTCTTAATGACATCTAGAATGATGAATTCTTTCTAGAAGGTTTTCAATTAACTTTGCCTAGATCCATCAGACAAATCACTATCTATGGCAACTATAGTCTTACAAAGTGTATTTCCTAAATAATAAGATTTGATAGTTGAAATTACTCCTTGATTCATGGGTTACAGAATGGATTTTGTGTTCGCAGGCACGAAAACAACACTAATCTCCATCAAAGCTCTTGGATGTCCAGGTGCATGGTTAATAGGCAGTAATATTTTGAAAGAATTCTTTTTTTCTGAGAAGTAGGTCTCAACAGTGGGCTGAAGATATTCAGTAAACCAAGCTGTAAACAGATGTGCTGTCATCCAGACTTTGTTGTTCCATTTATAGAGCACAGGCGGAGTAGATTTAGCATAGTTCTTAAGAGCCCTGGGATTTTCAGAATGGTAAATGAGAACTGGCTTCACTTTACAGTCACCAGCTGCATTAGCCCTGAACAAGAGAGTCAGGTTGTCCTTTGAAGCTTTGAAGCCAAACATTGACTTCTCCTCTATAGTTATGAAAGTCCTAGATGATGTCTTTCTTCAAGAGAAGGCTGTTTTGTTTATGTTAAAAATCTGTTGTTTAGTGTGACCACTTTCATCAAGTATCTTAGCTAGATCTTATGGATAACTTGCTGTAGCTTATACATCAGCACTTGCTGCTTGTTTTATGTTATAGAGGCACCTTCTTTCCTTAAACTTTATGAACCAACCTCTGCTAGCTTCAAACATTTCTTCTGCAGCTTCCTCACCTCTCTCAGCCTTCACAGAATTGAAGAGAGTTAGGGCCTTGCTCTGGATTAGGTTTTGGCTTAATGGGATTTTTTTTGGCTGGATGAATCATCTATCCAGACCACTCAAACTTTATCCATCTCAGCAATGAGGCTGTTTTGCTTTCTTATCATTCATGTGTTACTGGCGTAGCACTTTTAATTTCCTTCAAGGACTTTTCCTTTGCATTCACAACTTGGCTAACTGGCATAATAGGTTTAGCTTTTGGCCTATCCTGGTTTTCAACATGCCTTCCTCACTAAGCTTAATCATTTCTAGCTTTTGATTTAAAGTGGGAGGTATGAGGCTCTTCTTTTCAACTGAACATTTAGACATCATTGTAGGGATATCAGTTGGCCTAGTTTCAATATTGTTTTGTCTCAGGGAACAGGAAAGTCTAAAAAGAGGGAGAGATGGAGAATAGCTTGTCTGTGAAACAGTGAGAACACACACATTTATCAATTAAATTTGATGTCTTATATGGGTGCAGTTTGTGGTGCACAAACCGCTTAGAAAAGTAACATAAAATAATCACTGATCACAAATCGTAACAGATATAATAATAATGAAAACATCTGAAATATTGTGAGATGTATCAAAATGTGACATGGAGACAAGATATGAGCACATGCCTTTGGAAAAGTGTGGCGTCACTTTTGACCTCCTATGACACTTTTGACCGCATACTTGACCTCAAGTATGACCTCCAATAGACATACTTGACAAGGGGTTGCCACAGATCTTCAATTTGTAAAAAACATAATATTTGCAAAGCACAAAAAGTACAACAAAATGAGTTATGCCTAAATACATTAGATGACTTAATATAATACGATTCCACAGGTCATTGAGGCATAATTAAGTATTTCTCCAGTCTTTTTTTTTTTCTGTGACATAGTTTGGATATAATTTACCTCTATATCTTTAAATTCATTAATCTTTTCTTCTGCAGTGTTTAATCTTCTGTTTAGTTTATGTAATTTTTCAATTTAGATATTTTAATTTTTAGCACTTTAAGGTTTATTTAGTTCTCTCTTATATCTTCCATTTCTCTCTTAATTATATACTTTTAAACAGGTTGTTTTAAACATGTTTTCTTTTCAATCCTAGGACATATTTATAATAGTTGCTTTAATGTCCTTGTCTGCTGATTTCATCATCTCTGTCATTTGAGGGTCTGCTTTTATTGACTGATATCTCTCCTGGTTATAGATTATAACTTTTTGCATCATTATATCTCTAGCTATTTCTTAAAATGCTGGACACAATAAATGTTGTTTATTTAATTTTGTGTCTTGTTTTAAAGAATGTTAAATTTTGCTTTGGCAGATTATCACAGTTCAGCTTGATTCTTTTGCTGTCTGGTTCTGTGCCCTTAAAACTCCAGCCACATCAGCCTTTCTGAACTCTATTTTCTGTCACCTCAACTCTGCAATACCACTATGATCTGCTTGAGTTCCCCCTTTCTGCATTACAATTCAGAAAGAATACCTAGATAGAAATCCGGGGCAATCATAGGGCTTATCATTTTTGTGTCTCTTCTCTTAGGGACACAGCCTTATGTTTTTTTGCTGTCCAATGTCTGAAAACAGTTGTCTCGTGTATTTTGTGCAATTTTCTATTTTTTTTTTTTTTTTTTTTTTTACAGTGGAAAGGTAACTCCTGTTCCAGTTACTCCGTCATGACTTGAAGCAGAAAAGGAATTTTCAATTTGGAAAATATAAATTACTTGAGAAGATCCTCAAACTGCCATGGTTAATCTGCATATTGAAGAGTTATTTTAGACATATAAATTATTGTTTTTGTTTTATACATTTCTATGTCCACTTACTAGGGATTACATTGTCTTTCTATATGCATGTAGAATCAGGTATTCATTCCAGCTTCTTATCTTCCACCTTTCTTCCTTATTAGATTTTCTTGGGCTCTGTGTTAATCCTCATATTTAGCTGCAATAAAAGTTCTCTTCTGCATTTGAATAGCATGTTAATATTATTCTACAGCCTTTGTTATGTAAACTCCTTTGCTACTGAAGTGTACTGCCATTTAGCATTCTACATATTTGTGTGCTCTTTCTGCGTACTAGGTTTGATTGTCCTTAAGTTTTCACCTTATGCTATATTTTGTTCTTGGCTGACTGCCCTCTGAGGAGTCTTAAGTTTGATTCCATCCATGATCAGAAGGCAGGAGCCTCAGCCTTTACTACTAATATTATTCTGTTTGAAGGTCTTCAAAGTATAATGGGAAAAAACAAGAGCACTGGAGCTGGATAGATGTAGGTTTCAATTATATATACATCACTTAATAGCTGTGTGACTTTTGGAGAATTATACTCTAAACATCAGTTTTCTACTCTGTTAAATGGTATTTATTCTACCCACTTCATAAGGTTACCGTGAATACATACTAGATGTTTAATAAATGCTAGTTCTCTTCTGCTTCCCCTTAAATTGTGCATCTGGTTATGCCAACAGGTATACTTTCTCCAGCCTTATGGGCTAGTAGGTGCTTAGGTCTTCTTAGCTACTTTGATCGTATACTGATTCTTACTCTTCTGCAAGTTTTAAAATTTCTCTGTGATTCTATTGAGTCTGTTAATATGGTGGACATAACAATTTACCATTAAGTGAAGTCTATTTACATTTCCAAAAGAAAAGTCACCCAAGTTTTTGGATCCCATTTGGAAGCTGGACCCCAGAAAACCTAGGCAGACCCTTTGTTCACTCAGTTTTTCTCTTTTATTTCTACTTTTTTTTTTTTTTTTTTTTGCATTGCATAAATTCTACTACCCTCATAAGTATGGTTCTCGAACTACATGCTGAGATTGGTGGTAAAATAACAAAGCAAAACAATTTAACTGTTTCACACCCTGCAAGAAACTCAGGCTTCAAGGAGCTGGAAGATCAGAACTACACAGTGTTCCTTGGTTAAGAGTGAGGATGGCTTATACCAAAAAAAAGAAAAAAAAAAAAAAGATGAGGTTTCATACCCAGAGATGTGAGCTGGGTCTCTGATTTCAAAGACCCTCAATAATAGTGCAGTCTACTGGAACTTTCTGTGAGGACAGACACATTCTGTGTTTGCACTGTCCAATGCAGAAGGCACTAGTCAGCTATTGTGTGACTAGTGTGGCTACTGAGCACTTAAAATATTGCTAGGCTAACTGAGAAACTAAATTTTCAGTTTTATAATTTTAATTAACTTACATTTAAATATCCACATGTGGCTAGTGGGTATCACATTGAACAATGAAGCTTATAGAAATTCTATTCTTATTATAGGAATAACTTGTGAAGGATCAATATAACTACCTATTGATGGTCTGTCCCATCAATCGACTTTCTACTGTAGATTTGAAAATGTTACATGTGAAAAAGGTATTTGGATGGTATATAAAACAAGAAAAAATATTTCGGATATTTTTTCCGAAGGAAAAATAGGAGGAAGTCCTATTAATACATATAGAGTGCCTTGAATTAGAGAAAGAATTCAGGTCATATTGCTTTGTCCCATGAAACTATGGGTGTTCACATTTTTAAGAGTAGTTAATGCCTTCTAAGGATTATTTTGTACTGTGTCACTGATTTTTGTACCTCCATCTTGTCCTACCATTTTTTAGACCTCAAATAAGTATTTTCAGGCTAAATTAAGTTATTGTTAACCACCTAGGAAAAATGGAGAAGATTTGTGATATGCTAAAAAAAAGTTTAGAATGTGTCACCCAAGGGAAAAAGGTCCTCCTTGTCATTGCATTCTTTTTAAAAATCATTTTTTCAAACATTAGGTTGATGCAAAAGTAATTGTGGTTTTTGCCACTGAAAGTAACAGCAAAAATTGTTATTGAAGTAAAATAATTTCAATAATGTATTTGAATAGAATTGAAGAATATTTTCAATCACTTTCATGTATTATCTCATTTACTGTATTAGCCCTATGGGTAAGTAGAGTGGGTGTTACTATTTCTGCTTTACAGATGTGGCTGTTGTGCCTTCAGAGAAATTAAGTGACTTGCTCTTGGTTACTGAGGATTTGAAGCCGAACATTTTTGTTCGTTGTCTTTTCTTTCTTGCCATATGCAAGTTATATTAATGAGGCCACTTGATTTTTAAAATCGATAACCAGTTCTTTCGGTATCTATAAAACATCATGACTTCAATCTTGTGTGGCCTCATCCTTATAATTTTTGTGCTTCAAATGGGAGAAAGCTTCGATTCATGTCAGTTGTTTAAAATTAATGGTACACTCATATTTTATTTAATAAATATTAATGGTTGGATTTGGCAGAGGGCAGTGGGCTATTTTAGACCTTTACTGTAAAGAGGATCATTAGCACATCCCCAAATTTGATTTCTAGAGTGCTTATCTATCAATATTTCTTAGACACTTCAGTTGGTTCTAATTATGCCTCCTAGTTCACCCTGCAGAACCCCTTTCAGGCAGAGCTGCTTCAGCTAAGTGTATTCCAGAGTGCACTTATTTAGCAATTTTGTCCTTCAGCACAGGTTTGTTCCATCTTTGAGATATAACTTGATTGTTGTTGTTTTTTCTGTCAGCACATGATACAATAGAAATCCTAAATCAATAACACTTTTTATTCCGACACAATGCACAACAGCCTTCTTCACATCGAGGTTTAATGTGTGGTAAATTAATTATCTGGAATGAATACAGGGTCAATGGACCTTGGTATGACCGGGATGTGATGTTAGAGTGTTCCATTTCCTCCTCCACTTCACAGTATGCTTACTGTTTTTTGTGCACGTCGGTTGTGTCATCTTCTGCAATAAACTCCCTAAGAGCAGTTAATGCCCTCTAGGGGGATTGATTGATAGAAAAATATTGCTTTATCATAAATTTGTTAAACATTTTCTGCCTCCAGGCAAAAAATGGGAATACTTTTACTTGTAATACATTCAGTGGCACTATTTTTTAAAGGGAAATTTAATTGAAATTTGGAATTGCCAAAGTGAATAATGCATTTTCTCTTAATTCAGAGTATCTAAAATAACTTGTGCAAATACATGTAGGTTTTATTATCTACTACTTCCTTTTGGAAAGGAGAACAATGGTTTATTTTCTAGAATTCAGTTCAAAAAAGAGAACTCTATCTGTCCCATAATCTAAATGTAGATATGATGCCAGTCCCATTTCCAGTGATATAAAATCAGGTAGGGTAAAGTGGATTTTCCATCAGAAGCAGAGCAATTAAAAAGCAGAAATTCACTAAGTTTTAAAGTACTCAATTTTCTATTTTCTTTAAAATAAGAATAGGAGAGGCAAACTCCATTATAGTTTCGAGGGTAGCTCTGCTATTAGTAGCTATAGAAACAAGGTAACTAGGTAGTGACTAAGAGAGAAAGAGGGACAGAGGGAGGGAGAGAGAAATAGAATATGAATAGGGAAAAGAGAACCCACAAACCTAACTGTAACAGTTAAATGCTCATATGATTTAGGGACTGGTGAATTGGCCAACATCTTTGTCAGTTTGTCAGTACGAACACTTTCTTGTTAATGCCTTCTCTGGGATTTAGGCAGAGAATATAGCACCCAAACAAAATGAATACAATCATCTTCAAAGTAGAGGTAGTAAAGAAAAGAGATACAAATACACAAGCACCAAACTGCAGCAAGCATACTGGGGTCAGCTTCATAATCCTTTTTTTTTTTTCAGGGGCCCTTTCCCTGCTGTCACATTTAGGGATGGAGAGTGGAACCAAATACCAAATCTACTTTACTTCCCTTGGCAACAAGGTCAACACCACTTGCAAATCCAACCTTCTCTCATTGCAACTATGTCAAAGGTGGGGAGCTCAGTGGGACACTGAAATCTTACAAGACAGAGAACATTTTCCAAACTCCAGCTTGCCACATGCCCGGTGGAAATGCCTCTGTTCCTAGTTTAAGTTCCCCAGGAATATTTTCAGCTTAGACTTTATCCCCACATCTGTTCTGGATCATCAGAGTGTAGTATATTGTTGCTTGATCTTTAGAAACAAATACCCTAACAACCAAGCTGGCTGCACCATGTGGGACAGGATTTTGAGTCAACAGAGTGCGTTTTCTTGCTAGTCAAGAGCCTTAGATGACTGAGCAGGTATAAAATATAGCCTCTGTGCTTCTATTTCTAAGAGATAAGTGATGAGATGCACCAACAGATGATTGGTAAAACCTAAGCTTTCATAAAAGGAAGCCATACATTTTCAATACATCATCGTCTTGGGCTACTTAACAGAATAACAAAGAGGTCAGTGTGTACTAAATAACAACCAATGTACAGAAGCAACGAAATAATTTCAGCTTGAAATTATATATAGTAAGAGGTAGTATCATGTAATAATGATCAATAGCTGGGGTTGACGCATTAGGGCCAGGAGCCAAATCCAGGTAACCACCTACCTGTTTTTGTAAATGAAGTTTTATGGACATAGCTATGCTCGTTCATTGCCATATTGTCTGTCTACTTTCTCACTGCCATGGCAGAATTGAATGACTGTGATCTGCAGGCTGTATGACCTGCAAAGCTGAAAGTATTTATGATCTAGCCCTTTAACGAAAAAGTCACAGTATCTGTATTTGAATTCTGGCTTCAGCATTTACAGGCTATGGTATCTGGGCCATATTCATTATGCCTCAGTTTCCTAATCTATTAAATAGGTACACTATTAGCATTTGTTTTAGATTACAGTGAAGATTACATGAGATAATGTATACGATCTTAGGAGTCTAGCTGGCATGAAGTGTCAGTCCTCTTCTGCTGATCCCATACTCTGTGACTTCCCAGAAAGGGTTCTAGATCCCTAGTAAAATTATGTTTGCTTTCTGTTATGCAGAAGACAACTTTATTTTTTTCTAAGAATATTATTTGTAGGTACTGATAAAAGAAAAACTTCAGCTGAATGAAATGTAAAGGAGTTTTATTGAGCAATGAAAAATTTGCACATCGGGCAACCCCCCCCCCCCCAAGAATCACAGCAGATTTCCAGAGACTGCAGCACAGCCACTAGGTGGAAGAAGATTTATAGACAAAAAGGGGAAATGATATACGGAAATTGGAAGTGAGGTACAGAACAGCTGGATTGGTTACAGCTCGGGTTTTGCCTTATTTGAACACAGTTTGAACACTCAACAGTGTAGGAGTGAAGTATGGCCACTGGGATTGGCCAACACTCAGCTATTGTTACAGGTGCATACTACTATGTTAGATTTTCAATTTTGTCTGCCTATTAAGCCAGGTTATGGTTCTTCCACAGAGTCCTTCTCAGGCCATATTTAGTTTGCTTTAACAATACCAAGACTCTAATTTCTTAAACATATACATGTAACCAGCCTGCTCTTATTAGCCTGAAGAGGCTACAAGAACATCAGTCCCATGAGGTTTTCACTTATTATTTTAAATCCTAGCATTCCTCAGATTCGGGCATCAAATTTGCTTAACAAGAAATTTACTTATTTGTTCTCAAAATGCCCTGGTAAGAGTGGCAGGAGCAGGTCTCAATCATTCTACCTGGCAGAGGTACAGGATGAGGCAGGCAAAAGAAATGTGGCAAATGGACTACTCACACTGAGAAAGCCAAGCCCAAGTCTTTGAACTCTTAACTTTGTGTTCTTTCAAAGTAAGAGTCAGTATCCTACCACAATGGAGACCAAGGAATCACGGAGAATAATGTTCAATGCCCCTGGCCAGTTGTACTAGAAAATATTGCCTGGTTGATAAAGTACATCTCCCATGGTTTGACTCCCCTTCCTCTTCCTGGTGCCTCCTCTCATTGCTGCCCTGAGCTGTTTACGGTCCCTTAAGCATTACATCCATCAGATCTGGCTGCCTTTAAAGTGACTCACGTTCCAAATGATCTTTCCTCCCATCACTCCACCAGTCCCATAGCAAAACTCCTCTCAGTTTCCGACCCATCCATATCAAGCCAGAAATTGAGCTGATCAAAGTAACTCCTCCTCAAGGAATATTTGTATTTTACAAGGAGAATGTTTAATGCAAATGAAACTCAAATCAGAGAGGTGTTTCTTAGCAAAGGGACCTTCTTTGTGCCTCTTCCTTTCTCTAGTTAAACTCCTTTCCCCCAAGGCCAGTACTCAGCTACTCAGCAATTTATCACTCCTCTCTTCTGAAAGATTGCCAAATCTTGCACAATCCCACACTGCATTATAGTGTACTATCTCATTTAAGAATATATCCAAAGCCATCATGTGTATGGTCCACTCTCCCTGTGAATTGATCAAATGTGGTGATACATTCGCTTTAAAGAGTCCTCACTCAAACCCCCAAAAGGCACAGAACTGTACCTAGTACATCTTAAACACATCAGTGTGGCAACTAAATAATATCACATAAGGGGCACAAAGCAATAAATTCTGTACTGGACTTCCTTTCTATTCCCCTGTAGGTTTGGAAATTCCTTGTTTTTTTTTTTTAATTTTTATTTTTTATTTATTATTATTATACTTTAAGTTGTAGGGTACACGTGCATAATGTGCAGGTTTGTTACATATGTATACTTGTGCCATGTTGGTGTGCTGCACCCATCAACTCGTCATTTACATCAGGTATAACTCCCAATGCAATCCCTCCCCCCTCCCCCCTCCCTATGATAGGCCCCGGTGTGTGATGCTCCCCTTCCTGAGTCCACGTGATCTCATTGTTCAGTTCCCACCTATGAGTGAGAACATGCGGTGTTTGGTTTTCTGTTCTTGTGATAGTTTGCTAAGAATGATGGTTTCCAGCTGCATCCATGTCCCTACAAAGGACACAAACTCATCCTTTTTTATGGCTGCATAGTATTCCATGGTGTATATGTGCCACATTTTCTTAATCCAATCTGTCACTGATGGACATTTGGGTTGATTCCAAGTCTTTGCTATTGTGAATAGTGCCGCAATAAACATACGTGTGCATGTGTCTTTATAGCAGCATAATTCATAATCCTTTGGGTATATACCCAGTAATGGGATGGCTGGGTCATATGGTACGTCTAGTTCTAGATCCTTGAGGAATCGCCATACTGTTTTCCATAATGGTTGAACTAGTTTACAATCCCACCAACAGTGTAAAAGTGTTCCTATTTCTCCACATCCTCTCCAGCACCTGTTGTTTCCTGACTTTTTAATGATCGCCATTCTAACTGGTGTGAGATGGTATCTCATTGTGGTTTTGATTTGCATTTCTCTGATGGCCAGTGATGATGAGCATTTTTTCATGTGTCTGTTGGCTGTATGAATGTCTTCTTTTGAGAAATGTCTGTTCATATCCTTTGCCCACTTTTTGATGGGGTTGTTTGTTTTTTTCTTGTAAATTTGTTTGAGTTCTTTGTAGGTTCTGGATATTAGCCCTTTGTCAGATGAGTAGATTGCAAAAATTTTCTCCCATTCTGTAGGTTGCCTGTTCACTCTGATGGTAGTTTCTTTTGCTGTGCAGAAGCTCTTTGGTTTAATGAGATCCCATTTGTCAATTTTGGCTTTTGCTGCTGTTGCTTTTGGTGTTTTAGACATGAAGTCTTTGCCCATGCCTATGTCCTGAATGGTACTACCTAGGTTTTCCTCTAGGATTTTTATGGTATTAGGTCTAACATTTAAGTCTCTAATCCATCTTGAATTAATTTTCGTATAAGGAGTAAGGAAAGGATCCAGTTTCAGCTTTCTACTTATGGCTAGCCAATTTTCCCAGCACCATTTATTAAATAGGGAATCCTTTCCCCATTTCTTGTTTCTCTCAGGTTTGTCAAAGATCAGATAGCTGTAGATGTGTGGTATTATTTCTGAGGACTCTGTTCTGTTCCATTGGTCTATATCTCTGTTTTGGTACCAGTACCATGCTGTTTTGGTTACTGTAGCCTTGTAGTATAGTTTGAAGTCAGGTAGCGTGATGCCTCCAGCTTTGTTCTTTTGACTTAGGATTGTCTTGGAGATGCGGGCTCTTTTTTGGTTCCATATGAACTTTAAAGCAGTTTTTTCCAATTCTGTGAAGAAACTCATTGGTAGCTTGATGAGGATGGCATTGAATCTATAAATTACCTTGGGCAGTATGGCCATTTTCACGATATTGATTCTTCCTATCCATAAGCATGGTATGTTCTTCCATTTGTTTGTGTCCTCTTTGATTTCACTGAGCAGTGGTTTGTAGTTCTCCTTGAAGAGGTCCTTTACATCCCTTGTCAGTTGGATTCCTAGGTATTTTATTCTCTTTGAAGCAATTGTGAATGGAAGTTCATTCCTGATTTGGCTCTCTGTTTGTCTGTTACTGGTGTATAAGAATACTTGTGATTTTTGCACATTAATTTTGTATCCTGAGACTTTGCTGAAGTTGCTTATCAGCTTAAGGAGATTTTGGGCTGAGACAATGGGGTTTTCTAAATATACAATCATGTCATCTGCAAAGAGGGACAATTTGACTTCTTCTTTTCCTAACTGAATACCCTTGATTTCTTTCTCTTGCCTGATTGCCCTAGCCAGAACTTCCAACACTATGTTGAATAGGAGTGGTGAGAGAGGGCATCCCTGTCTTGTGCCAGTTTTCAAAGGGAATTTTTCCAGTTTTTGCCCATTCAGTATGATATTGGCTGTGGGTTTGTCATAAATAGCTCTTATTATTTTGAGGTACGTTCCATCAATACCGAATTTATTGAGCGTTTTTAGCATGAAGGGCTGTTGAATTTTGTCAAAAGCCTTTTCTGCATCTATTGAGATTATCATGTGGTTCTTGTCTTTGGTTCTGTTTATATGCTGGATTATGTTTATTGATTTGCGAATGTTGAACCAGCCTTGCATCCCAGGGATGACGCCCACTTGATCATGGTGGATAAGCTTTTTGATGTGTTGCTGAATCCGGTTTGCCAGTATTTTATTGAGGATTTTGCATCGATGTTCATCAAGGATATTGGTCTAAAATTCTCTTTTTTTGTTGTGTCTCTGCCAGGCTTTGGTATCAGGATGATGTTGGCCTCATAAAATGAGTTAGGGAGGATTCCCTCTTTTTCTATTGATTGGAATAGTTTCAGAAGGAATGGTACCAACTCCTCCTTGTACCTCTGGTAGAATTCAGCTGTGAATCCATCTGGTCCTGGACTTTTTTTGGTTGGTAGGCTATTAATTATTGCCTCAATTTCAGAGCCTGCTATTGGTCTATTCAGGGATTCAACTTCTTCCTGGTTTAGTCTTGGAAGAGTGTAAGTGTCCAGGAAATTATCCATTTCTTCTAGATTTTCCAGTTTATTTGCGTAGAGGTGTTTATAGTATTCTCTGATGGTAGTTTGTATTTCTGTGGGGTTGGTGGTGATATCCCCTTTATCATTTTTAATTGCGTCGATTTGATTCTTCTCTCTTTTCTTCTTTATTAGTCTTGCTAGTGGTCTGTCAATTTTGTTGATCTTTTCAAAAAACCAACTCCTGGATTCATTGATTTTTTGGAGGGTTTTTTGTGTCTCTATCTCCTTCAGTTCTGCTCTGATCTTAGTTATTTCTTGCCTTCTGCTAGCTTTCGAATGTGTTTGCTCTTGCTTCTCTAGTTCTTTTAATTGCGATGTTAGAGTGTCAATTTTAGATCTTTCCTGCTTTCTCTTGTGGGCATTTAGTGCTATAAATTTCCCTCTACACACTGCTTTAAATGTGTCCCAGAGATTCTGGTATGTTGTATCTTTGTTCTCATTGGTTTCAAAGAACATCTTTATTTCTGCCTTCATTTCGTTATGTACCCAGTAGTCATTCAGGAGCAGGTTGTTCAGTTTCCATGTAGTTGAGCGGTTTTGATTGAGTTTCTTAGTCCTGAGTTCTAGTTTGATTGCACTGTGGTCTGAGAGACAGTTTGTTATAATTTCTGTTCTTGTACATTTGCTGAGGAGTGCTTTACTTCCAATTATGTGGTCAATTTTGGAGTAAGTACGATGTGGTGCTGAGAAGAATGTATATTCTGTTGATTTGGGGTGGAGAGTTCTATAGATGTCTATTAGGTCTGCTTGCTGCAGAGATGAGTTCAATTCCTGGATATCCTTGTTAACTTTCTGTCTCGTTGATCTGTCTAATGTTGACAGTGGAGTGTTGAAGTCTCCCATTATTATTGTATGGGAGTCTAAGTCTCTTTGTAAGTCTCTAAGGACTTGCTTGATGAATCTGGGTGCTCCTGTATTGGGTGCATATATATTTAGGATAGTTAGCTCTTCCTGTTGAATTGATCCCTTTACCATTATGTAATGGCCTTCTTTGTCTCTTTTGATCTTTGATGGTTTAAAGTCTGTTTTATCAGAGACTAGTATTGCAACCCCCGCTTTTTTTTGTTCTCCATTTGCTTGGTAAATTTTCCTCCATCCCTTTATTTTGAGCCTATGTATGTCTCTGCATGTGAGATGGGTCTCCTGAATACAGCAGACTGATGGGTCTTGACTCTTTATCCAGTTTGCCAGTCTGTGTCTTTTAATTGGACCATTTAGTCCATTTACATTTAAGGGTAAGATTGTTATGTGTGAACTTGATCCTGCCATTATGATATTAACTGGTTATTTTGCTCCTTAGTTGATGCAGTTTCTTCCTAGCCTCGATGGTCTTTACATTTTGGCACGTTTTTGCAATGGCTGGTACATGTTGTTCCTTTCCATGTTTAGTGCTTCCTTCAGGGTCTCTTGTAAGGCAGGCCTAGTGGTGACAAAATCTCTAAGCATTTGCTTATCTGTAAAGGATTTTATTTCTCCTTCACTTATGAAACTTAGTTTGGCTGGATATGAAATTCTGGGTTTAAAATTCTTTTCTTTAAGAATGTTGAATATTGGCCCCCACTCTCTTCTGGCTTGTAGAGTTTCTGCCGAGAGCTCTGCTGTTAGTCTGATGGGCTTCCCTTTGTGGGTAACCCGACCTTTCTCTCTGGCTGCCCTTAAGATTTTTTCCTTCATTTCAACTTTGGTGAATCTGGCAATTATGTGTCTTGGAGTTGCTCTTCTCGAGGAGTATCTTTGTGGCGTTCTCTGTATTTCCTGGATTTGATTGTTGGCCTGCCCTACTAGGTTGGGGAAGTTCTCCTGGATGATATCCTGAAGAGTGTTTTCCAACTTGGTTCCATTTTCCCCCTCACTTTCAGGCACCCCAATCAGACGTAGATTTGGTCTTTTTACATAATCCCATACTTCTTGCAGGCTTTGTTCATTTCTTTTTCTTCTTTTTTCTTTTGGCTTCTCTTCTCGCTTCATTTCATTCATTTGATCCTCAATCGCTGATACTCTTTCTTCCAGTTGATCGAGTCGGTTACTGAAGCTTGTGCATTTGTCACGTATTTCTCGTGTCATGGTTTTCATCTCTTTCATTTCGTTTATGACCTTCTCTGCATTAATTACTCTAGCCATCAATTCTTCCACTTTTTTTTCAAGATTTTTAGTTTCTTTGCGCTGGGTACGTAATTCCTCCTTTAGCTCTGAGAAATTTGATGGACTGAAGCCTTCTTCTCTCATCTCGTCAAAGTCATTCTCCGTCCAGCTTTGATCCGTTGCTGGCGATGAGCTGCGCTCCTTTGCCGGGGTAGATGTGCTCTTATTTTTTGAATTTCCAGCTTTTCTGCCCTGCTTTTTCCCCATCTTTGTGGTTTTATCTGCCTCTGGTCTTTGATGATGGTGATGTACTGATGGGGTTTTGGTGTAGGTGTCCTTCCTGTTTGATAGTTTTCCTTCTAACAGTCAGGACCCTCAGCTGTAGGTCTGCTGGAGATTGCTTGAGGTCCACTCCAGACCCTGTTTGCCTGGGTGTCAGCAGCAGAGGCTGCAGAAGATAGACTATTTCTGAACAGCGAGTGTACCTGTCTGATTCTTGCTTTGGAGGCTTCCTCTCAGGGGTGTACTCCACCCTGTGAGGTGTGGGGTGTCAGACTGCCCCTAGTGGGGGATGTCTCCCAGTTAGGCTACTCAGGGGTCAGGGACCCACTTGAGCAGGCAGTCTGTCCCTTCTCAGGTCTCAACCTCCGTGTTGGGAGATCCACTGCTCTCTTCAAAGCTGTCAGACAGAGTCCTTTGCGTCTGCAGAGGTCTCTGCTGCGTTTGTTATTGTTTACTATGCCCTGTCCCCAGAGGTGGAGTCTACAGAGACAGGCAGGTTTCCCTGAGCTGCTGTGAGCTCCACCCAGTTCGAGTTTCCCAGCAGCTTTGTTTACCTACTTAAGTCTCAGCAATGGTGGGCGCCCCTCCCCCAGCCTCGCTGCTGCCTTGCCGGTAGATCACAGACTGCTGTGCTAGCAATGAGGGAGGCTCCGTGGGTGTGGGACCCTCCCGGCCAGGTGTGGGGTATGATCTCCTGGTGTGCCTGTTTGCTTAAAGCGCAGTATTGGGGTGGGAGTTACCCGATTTTCCAGGTGTTGTGTGTCTCAGTTCCCCTGGCTAGGAAAAGGGATTCCCTTCCCCCTTGCGCTTCCCAGGTGAGGCAATGCCTCGCCCTGCTTCAGCTCTCGCTGGTCGGGCTGCAGCAGCTGACCAGCACCGATCGTCCGGCACTCCCCAGTGAGATGAACCCAGTACCTCAGTTGAAAATGCAGAAATCACCGGTCTTCTGTGTCGCTCGCGCTGGGAGTTGGAGACTGGAGCTGTTCCTATTCGGCCATCTTGCTCCGGAAATTCCTTGTTTGATAAAGAAGTTAGAGTATGGTTTCTACTGGGAATCTAGAATTTGTGCCCCTTAGGGATCCTTTCAAATGTATTGCAATCCAGCCTATCCTAAAAATTTAAACCTCTATCAAGACACTTTTAAGTAATTTCAACTTGTCTTGAGATAAAGGGACTCCATATACTACTTTTCATTAATTAGCCTGGATGGTGCTAGATACACTATTGATCTAACCTGTTTTTAATAACATCAATTAATACTTGTTAATTGTATTTGAATCCTGAGTTTACAGAGCTCTTTTCTTTCCTAGAATCTTATTTTCTCAAAAGGTCATTGTGTTTTACATAAAACACCACTGTGAGAAGGCTAGAAGTCAGCATCCATTATTGTCAGCATTTTAAAGGAGAGGCTTGGTCCTGAGTGACTGACTTATCTGAGGTCAATCATTTTTCAGATATAGACATGGGATGACAACACCGGCCCCTTCCAGCTCCAACCAGTTCTTCACTGTAGGACAGGCTACTTCAATGTTGTGTGATCTGGGAGTGCTTCTGCAGCACTGTGCTGTCAATTCACACATGGATCACTTTTCAATAAATCATTTAGTTCGATAACTAAGCCTTGTGGATTTGGTTACAGATGAACCAATTTGACACTGAATGCATCCTTATAGTGAGAGGAAAGGGTCATGGCTCCAAAGGAAGGCCTCCTCATCCTCAGTTACCAACTCTGAACAAGTTTCCGACACACTTGCTTCCGTGTGGAGGGCCTTTTTTCTTCACCCAATACATACAACACAGGACAATAGCACCAATGCGAGAGAAGAACACAAAATGCCTGAATTGAGACTCTCTTTGGCATTACAATTAGGCGTGAATTACCTGGGCAAGAAGGTGAACATCTTGGATTTTTAAAGACTGGATTAGAAAGGCAGTGTTCTTCAAAAGAGCAACCAGTGCTTGAGAAGGACCCTAGCAGGAATGGTGAGAATAAAGCAACAGTCTAAGATGGTAGGAGTTCTTCTCTGCCTGTTACCTATACCACCTACTAAGAACTTTTATTTCAAAATACATTGGTTTTACCTTTGAGAAAAGAACACAGTTCCTTCAACATTACTCTCTATCTTACACCCCACCTTGTGCCATCTTGAAATGATCCTGAGAAGCAGGGTCCATTTGGTCACCATGTGGCTGCTTGTTGGTTTGTGTGAGTCTGGCATCCCCACGCGGAGTGAGCAGAGTTTAATGGCTGAAATAGATATTTCCCAGTTTGAACCCACTGAAACCTAACTTTTCCTGGGTGTGCTTGGCTTAAGTTGGCAACTATGTAAAATGCAAAATGCAAATAAAAATGTGTTAAAATGGCCTGGAGAGGAAAAAGGAGCTTTTATGGATGGTTCAAATAAGTTTTTTTCTATGTATTTAATTTTTTCATTATGTGTTAATGTTGTCCTTACATTTAAGATGCTTTCTTGATGATGAAATTTATTGTGACATATTATGTCACAAGCAAGATGCTTCAAATAAAGAAAACATGCAATAAAAGAATAAAAGAAGGATTTATTTTGAGACAGAAACCAATGGGCAGACTGGTTGCATGGTGTGGTTATCAGGAATGACATGAGATGAGAAGGTGGGTTCTGAGATGATGTAAAAGGAAGAAGAAAATTACTGAAGTTTTGTGAAGAATAGCAACTGGTTCTAAGGAGTGTGTTTGTGAAACATAAATGATAGTTTGGCTGCTGTTCTTATGATTTTGAACACAGTTGTTGGTTTATTTTCCTTACAGTAACTCTGACTGTGATGGTGATTCGGGCCAATGCATCAGTAGCAAGCAAAACAGGAGAAAGAAGGCAGAAAACTCAGAGTGCAGACATGGGATGGCCAATGCCTAATAATTGAAAGATTGTGACCTGAACAAAAACCCTTGGGAGCTTTGGAAATACACATTAGAAGTAAATTTTTTAAAAAGAGAAAGAGAAGAACGTTATAATGTTTGAGAAGTGTTTTCTCAACATTTATAAACTAAATCTTCCCCTTATTCTGCTGTTCTCTCTCTCTTTTTATTATTCCTATTTTGCAGGTGAGAAAACTGAAATTCTGCGGGCAAAGTAGCTTAACTAAGGTCACAGAGCTGCTCGGTGGTGGAGCAGGAATTCAGGAGGAAATCTGTTTCTGAAACCTTTGATTTTTAAAAACTGAAATAGAAAGGCAGTTTTCTTCAAAAGCGCAGTCAATGCTTGGGAAGGACCCCAGCAGGAATGGTGAGAAGGCAATAGTCTAAGATGGTGGGAGCTCTTCTCTATCCGTAGAAGAGAAGAGCTCTTCTCTTCTATGTAGGTATCTTCATAGATACCTACAGCATCTATGAAGAACTTCTATTTCAAAATGCATTGGTTATACCTTTAGGATAGGAGCACAAAGTACTCTTTTTATAATACCCTCTTGATGGCAGGGAGGTAGGATTTGAGGGGAGAGGACAGGCACATAACACATACAAGATATGTTATGGGGCAAGATGGAGGGGAAATTAGCCAATTCTAGAGACCATGAGGCTGTGGGCTTCTCAAGGGCAGAGGCTTAAAATGTCTTGGAACTTTTCCACATTCCCCCAACCCTTGCAAATAAAGCAGTTATTTACAAATGCAGTAGAAATTCGTATAGCAGAACATATTAACTATTTAGGAGAAAATTAATTTCAAGAGAATCTGTTATAATAGCAATTATTTGTCTAATATGAAAATTAGAGTTTCCTATTATTCTGCTGTTTTCTAAGGAGTCTTAACATTAGGCTAAAGATAGATTTGAAAAATACAAACGAATGCACTGCTTATCAAGTACTTTTCTCACTGAAATATACAATATGTTTTTTTCTCTATTTATCCTGCATTCTCCCCCTTTTTTCTGTTTTACATGATTACTTAAGTGGAATTAAGACATTATACAATACTTCATACTCCCTTTCCTCTCTCTTCCCCTTCTTTAACTACTTAGTATTGCAAGATGTAGTATTATTAAATATGTCAAAGTAATTCCTTTAGGAACTTTATATTATTAATTTACATCACAGAAAATATAGAGTGTAATATACTCATGCCTTAAAATAACTCATCTATACTTTATGTTACATGAAGAGAAAAAAATCAATAATTTCCTTTTTTTATCCATGCCTTCCCAGATGAAGGCAGTCTAGTAAAAATGTGTGTATGCACTGGGAAATTCATTAACCTGACCATAAGTCTGCATTAAATGGTACATGTAACTGCAAGCTGTTTTTAAACAAAGGCTCTGCTTTCCTAAGTTCTGTTCTAACAGTAATAGCAAATGATAGCACCAATATAGCTGGGTCTCCATATCTTCAATTTGATGAAATATCTCGATGAGGTGGTTTAATTGTTAATAAATCTAAAGTATCCTACCAGGATGCTTCATTAATTAAGACAGGGAAATTTCATTTTACAATGTTTCTTACACTGTATCTCATGAACCATATGCTATCCAAAAGGCTTTAAAAGAGAGCCATAAATAAAATACATAGGTAACTTAAGTTTATATTTAGGGAAACATCAGTGATATTTGCAGTGATGGAAGCTTGTTTGTTAAAGGACTAAGGTTCTAAGAAAGATTCCTGGCCTATAAATTTTGGTTCAAAATAGGAAAAAAGATAAAATAGTTGAAATATTAAAATAAATTCACCTATATCTACCTATTAAATTTTTTTAAGTTGAATTTTTTGCTTTTCTTTGGCTTGCAGACTAAGCCCAGAGAGAAGAAAACATTATTTTGCAGTAGTTTTAAATGGCAGGCTATGGCAGGTGCTGCAGACCTGTCTGTAACCCAATCCCAGGAGCTGCTTGCTGATGGGGAACATTGTTGGAGGCAGCTGGAGGAGCCTGGTGAGAAATGGTCCATGCAGCTCAGTAAGAAAATGGCCCATTTTGGCTGTTTTCATGTTTAAAAGTGCCTATCAATTTTAAAAGCATTTAGAGGAGACTGAATTTAAACGGGTACCTCTGAGAAACGTGAAATTAAACTCTTTGACTTATAACCGTACTACTGTAGGCTCCCCCTTTAAGCTCTCCCTCCTTCATTTTTTTTTGTCTTTCCTCCTTTTCACATCTCTTTTTGCCCCACTTCCTTTCCTGTACAGGCTCATGCCTACCTGCTGTGATACAGTTAGTAAAGCTGTCTGCATGTGCTGATGTGTATGAAGCATCTACGAACATGATTCATTTACCAACACTGCTTAGAGCGAAGCATATCTCTACTACTTAGCAAACTCTTGACAAGTGGTTTCCATATTTCATATTCCATGTTGGGTGTCTCCTATATTCCAAGTTCTCCATGAAGAACAGGAGAAGAACTGGAAAAGTCTGATCAAGGTGACCAGTGGAAAGGGGAAGAATGTTGTTAATCCCTAAAGGGGAGCCAGGGAGCTCTGTGGTGATACTGGGGCTTCTTGTGTTCTTGTTGTGGAGACTCAGCAGTTACTGCAAGGGTGCAAGTGACAATAGTACAAAGCAGTATTTCCCAGATCTGTGAGTAGATCTACACATAGGGATATCTAAGAGATTACTTCTTGGGTGTTTTCAAGTTTTTAAATAATGAGTTATGTGGCAAGAATTACACATTCTTACATATATTTTTATACAGGTGATCAGACATAATCATTAGGATATAGAGTTTAGAAGTAACATAAAATAAAAGCAGTCAAAACAGTCTAATAAGTTATTTGCACAGAGGTCGAGAGATACAGTTGGTCATTGCTTAGTTTTTAGTGAATAAATAGGAATGCTTTATTCTCTTCTAGTCATTTAACAAACATTTATTGAGTATCTACTGTGAACAGAAAATATTTTACATACTGCAGATAAAACAGTGAACAAGATAGACAAGGACTCTGCTTTAACTGAGCTTATATTCCAAATGTGTGTGTTGAGGTAGGAAGAAGGTTGCCAAGAACTGTGAAGAGTCTGAGATTTTGCCACACTTGCAAGCTAATAAATAGGCCAGCTACAGTTTCATGACCTCTGGATTAGTGACAAAGTGTAGTTTATTATTCACAGCCATGCAGCAGCCAAGTAGCCATTATTGTCCTTGTGCTGGTTCCGTGAACCCCAATACTCACAGGGCAATGTGAAGAGGGCCAGTAAACACCTACACCTGCAGTGAGTTATGTTACAGGACTGTGATTTTAAGCTTAAGGAACCCTAATGTTTTATAATGGGCAGTAACTATGCATGTCCTTTCCTTTTAGGGAGACACGCTTTCTCTCTTCCTGTTTATAAGAAAATCTGACCTTTGCTCTGCAGGGGGACCCTGTTTCTAATTTCAAAATTTATTCACTACTTTTTTTTAATCTGCACGTCTGTTTTATTTCCATTAGAAAAATATTATCTATCTACAATTATCTATCCCCTTTCTTCTTGGCCTCTAACATTCTAACTTAAATACTTTAATTTTACTCAAATAAAAGCAGAATCGCATATCTGACATGAGAACAAAATGTTTCATATCATTAAATTAGTTTAAATTAGGTGTGCTCTTGATTATTTCTTAGAAACAATGACTCATCTTTCCTACCTGTTATTTTCCTTTTATTTATTTGAGTCACTCTTGAGTAATAAGTATCTCTTTCCTACATTCAGTAATATGGGTGTAAATAATAATAATTTATTATATCAGTAACTGAATTAATCATCTAATCTTCATTTCATGCTTAACTCTCCATATTCTATGGTATTTCCATAATAACTTCAGCTATTTTAGTCAAACTCACATTTTCACCAGTTGTAAAAATTAAGATGTGAAAAATTTCAGACTAAGTAACACTGGGCCACTTACAGTCATGCTGTTGTGAGAGGTCCTTCGACAGTTACTTCCTTAATTTCAACTCAGCCTCCTTTGAGCAAAGCAGCAACCAGGTAAACAGCACTTGCAGGAAAACTACTCTTGATTTCATGGACAGTAGGGAAGTCATTTATGTCAACCAACAAAACAGTTGTTTTTACTGCATTAGTGAAGTCACAGCCTGCAGCTTTCAGAATTTTACTCACATTCTTGCTTAGCTTCTTTTGCTAAACAAGCTGTCCACTTGAAGGATCCATACCTACCTGTCCTGAAATGTAAGTTTGTCCTGACTAACACAGCTTTACTGTAGGGTCCAGTGGCCCCTAGGGCTTTCGTGGTGCTGATCGCCTTTCTGATTAAGGATGACCTGGCTAACCCTTCTCTCTTGTGGCCCCTTCAGGAGAACGCCCTGCACCATTCCTGCTTGCTTCTTGCCTGACTGGCCTATTCACTGTTCTGAAAAGATTGTAGTGGTTCTGCTTGCAAGATGTGCAGAAACATGAGAGAGAGACCCTCTGACAGTGGACAGAGAGGAGATGGTCATATTTATACTGAAATATTTATGTGAACCATGAAATGTATTGAACTCAGGCAAATCTCAGTTTTGACTTGTGATTTACATCAGCGATGCTGGTTCCCAGTATCAGTGTCTGCAGTCTTGTGAAAGAGCATGAATTCCATATTACCTGGTGGACCGACCCAGTGCTGTGTGAGCAATGTGGATCATAACAATGTGGATCAGGATTCACTTTTCCACTCTGTGTCTCACTGTCTGTGTCACTTGGACTGATTGCATAGATTCTCTAAATCTGTTTCTTATAAACTGGGAATAATAAAACCTGCCTGATGGAGTTATTGGAAGATTAAATAAATAACATTTGTAAAATATTTAGCATAAAGTCTAGATAAAATAAGCATTCAATAAAGGGTAGATAGTTTTGTTTACTATCATAGGTATCATAGACTCTGCTTTTAAATTTAATCCTTATAACAACACTGTAATATGATCTTCATTTTATAAATTAGGAAATGGAGACTCAGAGATTTGTCTGAAGTTACCAGCTGATAAGCAGTAGAGCCACAATTCTAACACAGTTCAGTCTGTGTCAAAGTTCACATCATGAACTACCCAGTAGACTTTAGGGGTGAAGTCTCTCTACTTCCCAGTTGAATTTCCTCATTCAGAATCCACCTCTGCAGGTGCGGTGGCTTCATGCTTGTAATCCCAGCACTCTGGGAAGCCAAGGAGGGCAGATTGCTTGAGCCCAGGAGTTTGAGATCAGCTTGGGCAACATGGAGTAACCCTGTCTCTACAAAAATTAGCCAGGCTTGGTGGTTTGCCTCTGTAGTCCCATCTACTTGGGAGGCTGAATTGGGAGGATCTACTGAGCCCAGGGAGATGGAGGATGAAGTGAGCCAGTAGAGCCACTGCACTCCAGCCTGGGTGACAGAGTGAGACACCATCCCAAAACAACAACAACAAGCAGACAAAACTCCCAAATCTGCCTTTGCCATTTATTATCTGTTTGATTTTGAATAAAATCCTTTATATAAAAAATGGGGATAATAACAGTACCTACTAGGTAAGGGTAGTTATCAGGATGAAATGAAATAATATCTGCATAATGCCTGACAAATAGTAATAAAAATCACATTTATTGATCTCATTATTAGTTTTTATTACTATTATTATGACAGTAACAAGGAGGCAAGTGACATTACTTATTCCAGATGACCATTCGCCTTCACAGAAACTTGGGCCACAATGTTTAGCCTTCTGTGATGTAAATTTCCTATAAACTGTATATTAGAATAGTTTTGAGGATCAGTAAAGATGTTGATTATAAAGTATGGTGGATGCTTGGTACATAAGCTTAGATTTGATTACAGGAAAGAGGAAAACATAATGTTCCATTAGTATAAAGATAATTTTGCTGTTCTATTTTCTTTTCCATTCCCCTAATAATTTTGGTACAAAATACAGCAGTGCATATTGACCCAAAAAATGAATAAAACATCACTTAATTTACTTCAGCTTATACATCGGTTGCATGGGTTAACTCACCTTACATACATTTTATACAGTACTTAACATTTATGTTATTTTATTTTATTTTATTTTATTTATTTATTTATTTATTTTTTTGAGACAGAGTCTTGCTCTGTCGCCCAGACTGGAGTGCAGTGGCGCAATCTGGGCTCACTGCAAGCTCCGCCTCCTGGGTTCACGCCATTCTCCTGCCTCAGCCTCCCGAGTAGCTGGGACTACAGGCGCCTGCCACTACACCTGGCTAATTTTTTTTGTATTTTTACTAGAGACGGGGTTTCACCATGTTAGCCAGGATGGTCTCGATCTCCTGATCTTGTGATCCGCCCACCTCGGCCTCCCAAAGTGCTGGGATTACAGGCTTGAGCCACCGCGCCCAGCCTTAACATTTATTTTAGTGGAAAAAGTTAGCAATATGACTTTTCATTAATGCTTAGTAAATATTTGCCAATGCGCTAAACAATTTTAGTTTGGATAAAAATAGCATTGTGGACAAGTAAATGAGACCAAAAATACTATCTTCATGATTCTTTAGCTTCTAAAGACAAATTGCTACATGTAAAGGTTATGCCAGATTTCAAAAACAACATAGGATAATGGGAAAGATCACAGATTCTAGAGCCAGCATTCCTCGGTTTGAATCCCAGCTTTGGTACTTTACTTGTGTGAATGTGGGCAAGTCCCTTAAGCTATTGGAGGCTCATCTCCTTATCCAGAAAATGGGGACGATGAAAGTATATACTTCATAGAGTTGTTGGCAGAGTTTGTGGGTGCATGAAGTAATATACATGAAATGCTTGAACAACCTCCTGGTACACAGTAATATCATACAAGTGTTAACGATTGCTATTGCTATCCTCTTAGCCACTTCACATAGGAATAATCTCCTATACCACGATCCTCAGAGCATCAGGATATGCAGGGACTGGGGGCCAGTGCTCTGCATCATGGCCGCAGAAGACCCTAGAATACTGCCTTCAGTAGCAGGACTTATAAGAAATCACTACTCTGATGGGAATGTTTTGATTGGGCTTGTCAGAAGACCTGGTATTGCTGAATGCTTTTTGAAAATATGTTAACAAAATATCTTCGGATTATATTTTCCTTTTCCAATATTCTTTGTCAATATATGAGTATTTCTGACTTTCACAGCATTTATCAATTACCAGTTTCACTATTTATGTTGATCAGCTATATTGGTAAAACAAGAATTCATTTTTTTAAACAACTTACAGCATTATATTCAATGATGGTTATTTACCTTTTAATACACTTTCTGAATCTTAAAGCATACCCATTAAATTCAAAAGCCAAAGATATCTAAAGCCAAAGAAGCTTTTTGTCTCTTATACTGTAGTGTTAGTCTTAACGTATTTACTTAATAATGAAAGCTGACCTCCTGGTTCTGGAACCTCTCCCATCTTTCCTAACACATCACCTCAGCCCACCCCTGGGGCTCAGTCCTTGCCAATTTCCTCTTCCCTATGCCATTTCCCATACTTTCAATATTTTCTTAAGCCTTCTTTAAAGAGGCTTAAGATTCACCCCCAATGCACCTTACCTGTTTCTGACCTTCTCTGTAGCTACTGGAGTATTTCTATCTTGTCCTCTAAATTAACAATGGGAAAGCATAAATAATCCCATTTTTTAAAGTTATTTTTCTTGGAAGAGGAATAGATGATAGCACTTCTATAACACAGAAAGGACACTGTAGGGTGAAAAAAAGAAGAAGGCTGAAAACTTGTTGAAAACCACATTCTCCAGGAAATAATCATGATAATAGTAACATGTCATAGGAACACTGATGAAGAAAAAAATTACGGCAAAAGGCAAAAGGTACTTTGTTTTTTTCAACCATTTTAATGATGAATGCTTAAGATAAGCTGATGTATTTCTAAGTGCTAATAATTTAAAGCACTCCCTTCTTCCCCAAAACACATAGATCCTTTCTCTAGGGTACTCATGGCAAATGGAAATTTTGGTGGACAGAGTCTCTTTAATGTAACCCTCCTGAGAAAGGTATGCTAAAACATGAAGAAAAGCAACCTGATCATTCAGAAAAAAAAAAAAAAAAAAAAAAAAAAACAAATGAAAGTGAAGTTCACATTGTATCTATAAGATACAAACTGATTTTTTCCTCCCACAGCCAGCTACAGTGATTTAAATAATAATTTATATATTTACTAAATTTCCATAGAGATGTACCTGCTGTTTTGATCCTTTCTTTTTAATAGCAATACATCGTGATATATGGAAGCCCTTTGAAGAACCTCAGCCTGTGCTAAAAATCATGTGTTGGCTGACTGGATGCATTCGAGGAATTTATGGTCCAAATTAGTGTGAAATAATCAGCAAACGCTGTGTCCCTTTACCAGATCCCCCAGTTCCCAGGTCAGCTAGAGCAATTATTAAAACACCCAATGGTCAGACACATTTCTGCCAGCAGATGATTTTAAAAGAATGCTAGAGAATCCGTTTGAAAAGGCCTGCAACCAAGCACCACGTTCTCTAGCGAGTTTCCAGTACAGGTTAAGGTGCAGCATTGCCTCCCACTGCTTTCCGTTGTACTAGCATATCAAAGGAACCTAAAAGGCACGAGGACCTGCTACTGGTGGGAAGAAGGCCTTAGAAGGCGAGAGAAGTGCTGAGTGGTGGCGTGCAGCGATCAGTGCGCCAGTCTGTCTTCCGGGAGCTCATTGCGGTGCAGTAACCGGAGATCCTCACCTGCCCGCCACGACAAACGCAAGCACATTCTAAAGCCAGGCCCCTGGGAAGAAAACATGCCAGAGCAGAGTGGTGTTATTTTTAATGGAGCATGTGTTTGTCTTGCAAGTGTGTCGGAAGGAGGGGAGCAGGTGTCGGGTTCCTGACCAGTGCTTCTGATGCAGGATAAGAGGCCAAGGTTGGATTTCCCATGGCCTCACAAGATCTTTGATTTTGCAAATGGGATGTAATCGTCCAAATGGAGTGTATAACGCTATCCCGTCTCGGTGCGTTTGTACAGTTGTTTTCAAAGCAAACTGGCCTCAGGGTGCAGATTTCATGAGTAATCTTAGGGATGGAGCCAGGTCTTGTTAGGTAAAGATTAACAGCCCGATAAATAGAATCGGTGCACCACCATAAGATTAACACAAGGCAATGGCAGAGTTGATCTAAGATCTTCTTGGAAGGCAAACATGCGCACCCCCCCTTTTTAATTTTTTTTGAAGAGTAAGAACATGAATTTGTCAATAATAAATTAATAACCCTCATGTAAGAGAGTTGTCAATATGAGAGACTCTATCTCCCATGTTCAGTAATAAAGCTACCTATTATTTTGGTAAGAAATGCCTAAATTGAAATTCCAAAGGGTATTATGAACTTGAATTAAAAAGGTAATGGATTTTTTAATAAGTTCTGGGTCAAGATGTATTATCAAACTATTTTCCATAGGGCATAGAATATACCGTCTATCCTTTTAATAATGCCAGATCTAGTCTTACATCCAGCGGCCAGCTGAGGCTGCTTGCCTATTATAGCTCTCCCACCATCCCTAACAATGAACAAATAACTAGATGGCCTATGAAACATTTAAAATACAACTGTCTCCTAGAGAAACTGTTACTAGCAGAGACAGGTTTGATCCAGACCAGGATAACCTGCTTTGGGAAAGAGCAGATCAATATTGTTTGGGAGTAAGTAGTGGAAGTGAATATTATGGTGAATTAAGTTAATCATAAAACAAATCATCTGTGCACTGACATGCAGCCTGATTCTACTTAATTGTTCTGATGCAGTGCTATGCGAAGGATAATTCTGTGTGCTTTGAAATTCAAAGGGCTTTCAAAAAACTGTTTTAATTATACAAACCATTTGTTAGTCATGAAAGCACTAAGTCTGCAAATCCTTAAAGACTGGCAAAGAACTTGACCATGCATTTGAAAAGTGCTCTGCATATTCTAAGTTGTAGGAGAAGAGTTTTCTTCTTTCCTGATTTATGGCTTGGGTCCAAAGCCAAAGTTATGTCTTTAAACCATTCTTTCCGTCATGCCTAACTGTCTGACTCTGCGATACTCTACAAACTTACCTCTTTTTGTGTGCTCTCCTAGAATATTTTCTTGCTGCATCCCTCATCCTTCCTTCCATCTTTGCTGGGTCTGGAGACAGGTAGTATTTCTGTATGCAGCCATGGTGAAAAGGGGGGGTAAACTTGTTTACTAAAATGTAGCTGAACTCAACAGACTTAAGTGTACTCTAAATGAAAAAGTAAATTATTGAGTTATAAATGGATGGAAAAAACTGCTTCATTACATGTTTGGATAACTTCCGGTCAGGCATGAGTTAGTGTAGGACATTGTCATAGCTATCTTCATAATTGCATTAATTTTATATGGTTTTTAGATTAATGCTGGAATTTACTTTACACTGTAGCTTAATATTGGAAGCATTAAATTCACTGTTACAAATTGTCTTCTGTTTTTAAATATCTTCTATAAAACAAAAATCTCCGTAAGATAAAAGAATGCCTGCCTCTCTCATCATGGACACATGTAGAGAGAGAGAGTGGATCTGGAAAACAAATTTATACTTTTTCTGGAAATGGGAACCATTCATAAACCATTTAATGAGTTCAAGGTCTCCTTGTTCTCATTCTGCTTCCTATTCATATAGACTGTTGGCAACCAGAGGTAGCTGGACTAGTGATGCATTATTGGATGAATCTGCTTCAAACTTGAAGATTTATGAAAACCCTGAATGACAGACAAAAATATACATTTTCCTTTTTAAAAGGGTGAGATTAATATTCAGCAGTCACAATATATAATTAAAGAGAAAAATGAAATGAACTGTTTATGCAGGCACAAAGAGTTGGTTTAATATTACAAGAGACCAGAAAGTCTGAGGCAAAATTTTTAAGTTTTGCTCGAGGGTTTAAAGCCCCTCGGAGGTGTTCTCGCAGGTATAACCCCATTGCCATTTTTATGCATGTCGTGAACTTGTTTACCAGCTGCATTTATGTGAGATGCTCAGATGTCTCCTGATGCCGCCTGCCTCCCTGTGTGCATCTTTATGTACTATATGTCCTCATTAATTTCGGAAAGAGTTTTAAAGAGTGCTCAAATAACACTTCCAATTAGTAACAGGTATTTTTTTTCTTTAGGTGTTGGAGTGCAAAGCTCACTGAAGCAACTCCCATATGGTTGAATTGTATCCTAAACACAGTCCCAGATAAGAAAAAAGACTAACTGATGCCTAGAGGTCTCAATAAACCTAACTCGTTTAAAATTTTGTTCCTGCTTCCTTCCAGCAGCTCTAGGTCCCAGTTTTAAGTTCTGTTCTTCATCTCCAAACTTTAGACATTGGGCAAACCGCTGGTTTCCTTTTTGTGAAAACTTCACCAACATATGTTTGGTTGTCACAGAGTAGTAGCTTGGCTAAATTTGTGTCCACAGTTTTTTCCCCCTAAAGGAAGTCTACGGTAATCTCATAGGGTGGGGTTGGGGAGGCTCTGTATTGTTTGAATACTGTGTATAGGATAATGCTGAGAAAGGAGGATGTAAAAAAAGAATAGTCACTAATCATTTCTATATTCTCAGGAAGTTTCATGGAATGGAGTAGAGAAATACAAAAACTGGGGTTTCCTGGTCCATGCTATGTGACGCAGGCCATCAGGAAGAGAGTTATTGAGGCATCTAGGGTATGCAAAGATGACTGAGAGTTAAGAAATGAATAGTTGAGAGTAGGGAGTGAATTAGAAGTTGTCTTGATTGCTGCTGTTTCTTGTTCTCTCCCATGAAGATGGGCATCTTTCTATTTCCAAGTCTTTCTACCACTGGGATGCTCTGACTTCTAGGTGTCTACCTTGGGATCTCTATTCCCCAACAGCCTACCGTCACTCCACTCACAGGTGGCTCAGCACATGACCCGGCAGAGTGAGACACAAGATTCTTCATCCCATTTTGGTCCTTTCATTGCTTCTGTTAGCTGGACCCCAGGGCTGCTCATTGTGCCCTGCCTCTTCATCAACCACAACCCAAGAACCTCCCCTCCACTTCAATATTTATGGGGATGACACTTTTGCTTTCCTTTAAAAAAGGAAGTCTATCTCTTCATTTGCTACTTGAAAAAGTAATTCACATTATCAGGAAAATTGGGGGTAACTACAAAGGCCATTTTTTATTTCTGGTTAGGAATATTTAATAATTAATGGACACAAAATTGAACAACACAGATATTATACAGAGAGAAGTATTCCCTTTTTAAGTCTCTTCTACTCTTTATGGTTAAATCAAAGAGAAATTTTCAGTTTGGTGTTAATGACTTTAAGTCTTCCCTTACTCTTACTAATATACCTTTTTAATGCAAAAAGTAGACCTCAGGCTCAAAGCCCTGTTGTTGGTAGGACCTGTCCCACTCTGACCCAGCTCAAGACAAGACTCTAAATGATATGAACTTTAAGTCAGAAGTGAAAGGAGAAAAAAAAATCTCAAGCATCTTGGTGAGAAAGGATGTCACTCCTTTATGTTAAGCCCAGGCCCAGTTGGAAAGAAGACCCAGAAGGAAGTGGCTCTCTCATTCATTTGTGTCTATTATTTCACTGATTTCTGAGCAAATTAGAGGCTCTGTGGAAAAGGGCTGGCAAGGAAATATGGAACAGCGTGAATGTTGCATTCTACTTAACACAAGGAAATGTGTTATTAATATATTAAACACGGGCTTCTTCAGAGAAAATTTTGAGTGTAGCTCTGTGCAAAGTTCTTTGTGTTGATTTGTAAGTTATTAAGGTAAAACCATTTTTTCCCTCCTGAAATTCTACAAAAATCAGTTGTTTAAAATACAGATCATGTTCTAGAAGGAAGTTTATAGGGATGTAAAATGCTGAGACAACCAGAAATCCCACATTTTAGATGTCAGGGCATTTGATTCATTCCTGTTAAGCCTTGGACATCAATAAATAAAATCCTGGCTGACTGAATGTGTAACCTTATAAATTTAAGTGCTCTTTACTCTGAAGACCTGAAGTTCTTCTTTTTCAAAATCTTTTAAAGAAACTGAGAATTCCCTGAGTTTCTTGACTCTCGATGAAGTCCACGGGGCAAGCCAGGTTCTAACTTTCACTCTATACATGTTAAATTTATACCAACTTTATGTTGTGGGTGAGCCTATGAATAATACAATTTGGGGATTCTGAATTTATGAATGAACAGGCAGCTTTGAACTCCTTCTGGGAGCAGGCACCATATACTATTCAAAGGTAATTTCCCTTAGATTTACATTTCATTTACTCATCTTGCACCTCTAATGCCAAGTGCTGTGTCAGGTCTTGAAAGGAAACGTAACAGTGAATAGTAGTCCAGAGAAAGAACGATAAAGTTGACAAGCGGTAGACTCCTCCATAAATCAGAGATTCCGTTGAGAGTAGTTGACAGTCGAGCCTATACATTAGAAAAAGAAATGTAGAAGGAGGAAAAGAAAACAATAGTATGAAACTCAGTATGACTCAGTGAATGAGAAAAATGAATCACAAGGAAATCTGGCAGAATAAAAATTATCTGATTATTGTATGAAGCAAAATCTTTTAGAAATAAGTTTGTTAACCAGTTCTGAAGAAAAATGAAAATGAGAATTATTATATGTAATCATAAGAAAAGAGGTGAAAACCAATCTAAGTTTAAAAAATGTCAAGGTCAGACCTTTCTAAACAAGGCAGAATTGAATTAGAAGAATGAACACAGATGTGGCCAAGCAGGTAAGAGGTCAGAAGGTGACAGGTACAGGCACGTTCCAAAGCGGGATGGGTGACATTTACTTTTTTCAGTTTGTATTAGGAAAATTCCCACTTCAACCAGGTTTGTAGAGTTTTAAGATGACTAGATTTAGTAATTGTGGATAGACGGTTAAGCATGGAGCTTTAGAAGATGTCTGAAATTGAGGAGCCCTGTTACTTAAACTTTGTTAGCCTCACAGTAAATCTAACTCTGGTCCCCTTTGCAGAATCATGCCTTATGTGACGGAGGAGAAGAGGTGGGCTTTGTGCTGCTGTGTTGGGCAAGAGGCTATGATTCATCTTCCTGCATGGATTGCCTTGAGTCATGCTGTCATCATCATTAGAATGGTAAGCTAGAGAGAGAGTTGCGATTAGGGAGTGGGTTTAAAATAAAAAGAAGTTATTTCTGGCTAAAGTAATGAAGACCGTATTGTTACTGTGTTTCAGAAGTGTATACGCCTCAGTGAAACCACTTTTGTCTCTTTTTGAATGGCAAGATATACCAGAGACTGTACTGGATGCTTGAGATATACAGATGAAGAATGAATGACGAATGAAACTTGGTTTCTGCTGTTAGAAAGCTTTTAAGTTGGAGATGGAAGGGTTGGAGGTAGGATGACAGAGGCAGAAGGAACACAGAGTATCCATTTGGGATAGAACCTCACATTCATTCTTTTTTTTTTTTTTTTTTTGAGAAAGGGTCTTGCTTTGTCACCTAGGCTGAAGTGCTGTGGCATGATCTCAGCTCATTGCAACCTCCACCTCCTTGGGCTCAAGCGATCCTCCCACTTCAACATCCTGAGTAGCTGGGCCTATAGGTGTGTACCACCATGACCTGCTGATTTTTGTCTTTTATGTAGAGACAGGATTTCGCCATGTTGGCCAGCCTGGTCTTGAACTCCTGAGCTCAAGTGTTCTGCCCACTGCAGCCTCATAAAGTGCTGGGATTATGGGTGCAAGCCATTGTGCCCAGTGGCATTCATTCATTTAACAAATATTTGTTGAGTACTATATTATTTTAAGAGCTGTGGCAGCAAACAAAATAGCTCCAAATGCCAGTATACATGGCGCTTTTATTCTAGTGGTGAGAAACAGACAGTAGATAAACTATGAGTATAGATATAGATGTATATATACACATACACATACGGGCAGATGATGGTGAAAACTGTGGAGTAAAATAAAGCAGGTTACAGGAGATAGTCAGCTGTTTCTTTTCTTTCTCTGTATGTGTGTGTTCGTGTATGTCTGTGTGTGTTCCCGTGTGCATGCGTACACGTGCAGGGAGCTATTGCTCTTTCATACAGAATGGACAAGAAGAAGCCAACAATAAGATGACATTTAAAAAGGGGCCTGAAAGAAATTAGAAAGATGCATGATGGGAAGAGCTCTCTGGGCAGAGAGAATAGCAAGTGAACGCATCTGGAGGCAGTGGTGTGAGAGGTGTGTCTGAGGAACAGCAAGGGAGGGCTGGTGAGGCTGGAGTGGAGTCAGCAATGGGTAGAGGGGAAGGTGATAAGGTCAGAGAGGTAGCAGGGGCCAGTGCAAGCGTCGTCTCAGGCCATGGTAAGGACTCTGGGCTTTAAGTGTGGTGGGCAGCCTCTGGGAGGAGCCGTGTGGGCAGAATCAGCTCTAGAAGGGCAAACCTACAAGCAGGGGGCTCAGCTGGGAGACTGCTGGAATAATCTAGGTGAGAGATGATAGTTGCTCTAACTGGGTTGGTAGCAATGGAGGTGAGAAACTTTGGTTTCTTGTTATATTTCAGAAAGGAGTCAGCAGGATATCCTGATAGCTCGGGTAAGGAGGTGAGAGGCAATGTTTTGTCTTGAGCAACTAGAAGGTTGGAGTTTTAATTTAATGAGATGAGAAAAACAATAGGAGAAACAGTTTGGGAGGTGGTGGTGGGATTTCTGTATTGGACTTAAGTTTAAGGTCTTCATTCGACATCTGATTGGGAATATCAAGTAGGCAGTTGGATGTGTTTGGAGTTCAGGAAACAGGGTGAGGCTGCAGATGAATATGTGGGAGTTAAGACCATACATATGGTGTTTAAAGCCATAAGATTAAACACAGTCACCTAGGGAATAAATATAAATAGAGGAAAAATAAATATGGCATGTTTCTGTTCTTGAACTTTTGGACATAGTTTGTTGAACCTCTGGAGGTGGGATTGGGCATTTGTGAGTGTAGGTTCCTGCCATTTCTCTCTTTCTCTAAAAATACATGACATGATTTATACATCCCAACATTTCATACAATGCTTTTCATAATCTGATGCATAGCTACTCACTTCTCCAGTTTCAGTTCCACCAAACAGCAAAAGCACTGTGCTGTTTCATGTCTGTATGTGCCTTTTGCTCAAGCATTTCTACTCTGTGGAAAAGCCCACCCTGCTCCCAATCTCAGTTTATATCCACACAAACACACACATACACTTCACACTTCTAGGTAATACCTATTCATTTCTAAGACCCTAAGTGTCATGTCCTTCAAAATACCTTCCCCTCAGCTTGTCTCCAGGTGGGTTGAGCCCATCTTCTATGCTTTATCATCCCGTGCTTGGGAATAATTCTTTATCTCATTGCTTTATAATTATTGTCTCTTACTGTCTGCCTAATCCTTGGTAAAGGGAATACTCAAAGCATTTATGAAAGTTTACCAACATGTTAACAGACAAGACAGAGAAAAGTGATGAGTGAAATAAACCTCTTAATCCCACAACAGCAGAACAACAGCAAAATAAAGCCCACTTCAACCAGTAGCTACTGAGCCAAATTCCTCAATGTCCTCTGCAGGGTACACTCTGCACTCAGCTAGGTCTTAATGAGTGTGAAATAACAGGCCCTAAATGATCAATCATGGGAAAAAGAGGAAACAAATTAGAAAATAAATCTTTGCAGGAAGAAGGATGAAAAAGGCAAAAATGGGCTAGAGGATTTTATTCGGAAACAAATGAGAATATTTCTAACTGCAATCTCTCTCTCATTTGACGAATGAGAGTGACAGTCTCAATTGGAGCTTTAAAATATGAAACTCTTTGAGTTAAAGAGATAATTAACGATGTATAAAGAGATATGATAAACCCTTTAAAATGTACTACTTGATCCAATCAAATAATTAATTCCATAATTTTAAAATTATTTTTAAAAGTTGTTCTTTAAAGAAATTTAAATTAGATTTTATTAATATTTTCTCTGTGTTACAAAAGCCATCATTTGTAAAATGCAGATAGACCAGACTTCAATTAGACAATACCATGTACATTAATTGTTTTCCTAATGCAAATGAACTTTGACATCTTTTATTTATTACATCACTCAATTATAAATTCCTTAAAAGCAAGAACTATAGCTCCTCAACTAATGTGTGTTGCATTTAAACTTGAGAATGTAATTGTATGATTTCATCACATTTTTGTCTTCTTGTATAGGGCATATACACCATTCCATAATAATATACTCTAATAATGGTACAGTCATGATTTATTAGCACTTACATGTTGTACTTGCTTTATCTCCATTTTATTCTTACCACATCCCTATGGGAGAATATTTTTTTTTCAGTTGAAAAGAAGTAGAATTTATATGAAATGTTAAGCAGTTCACCCAGGCTCAGAAACACAATTTTGTCTAATAAAAGTGCCTAAGTTTTTTTTTTTTTTTTTTTTACTATGCATTAATATACTTAAGGAAACCCTAAAAGCTTGTGTATTTGTGCTACACAAATATTTAAGAATGCCATTAATTGGGAACATCTAAGTATATACGTGGATTTGAAAATCTTTATTAAAACACCATTCTGATTTTCTCATTATTAAATAAAAGTGACACACTAGAGTTATTACCTCAAATGTACATCAAATTTATAATGATCACAAAGTAGCAGTTGTCATTGAATTAAGGAAATATCTGCTTCAGATTATTTACTGAGTAATAGAATTTTAGAGCTGTTTAAGTTAACTAGGATAACTAAAATATGTAAATGTGCAATACAAATATGAAATATGTAAGTTTGGTGACATACTTTATCTCTGAGAAATAAATTAATAAAACATAAAATTGCCAGGCGCGGTGGCTCTTGCCTGTAATCCCAGCACTTTGGGAGGCCAAGGCGGGTGGATCACTAGAGATCAGGAGTTTGAGAACAGCATGGTCAACGTGGCGAAACCTCATCTCTACTAAAAATACAAAAAATTAGCTGGACGTGGTGGTGCATGCCTATAGTCCCAGCTACTTGGGAGGCTTAGGCATGAGAATTGCTTGAACCCAGATGGTAGAGGTTGGCAATGAGCTGAGATGGCACCACTGGACTCCAGCTGGTGCAACAGAGTAAGACTCCGTCTCAATTAAAGAATAAATAAATAAATAAAATCATAATTTAATGTTTTATTCAAGCTAATCAGGTTTCTAATGCTTTGTTATTTCTTCTCTTCACCTAGGAAATACATCTAATGCTTCTATCATGATGAAATCTAAAATAAGTCAAAAATCCTTCTTTTGGTCAAATTGATTTCTTTGCCTGGGATGCCCTTCCATCTTAGTCAACCTAGACAATATTCCACTCTTTCAAGAATAATTTGGTGACTCATAAATCTATATTTCAAGCCCAGACCTCTGTCCTTCAGATCCTAGGTCAGGTATCCCACTGCTCACTAACCATAGCTACAGGAATTCTTCTGGGGCATCTTGACTCATCACGTAATATTCCTTCCATGGCTCCCCCACAAAGAGAATGGGTTCCTCTTTTTTTCGTGCCTCCACTGTTCCTTGTGCAAGCTTCTGTAACACTGTCTGTAATAGTTTATTCAAGGTCTTTCTGTAATCACTTATTCAAGGTCTTCAAATACTGGGCACACAGACCACCCTCCCCACTCTTCACTTTTGGGAACTTATTACTATAATAATAATAATAATAATAATAATAGCCATTGTTAATAGTATTATTTGCTGAACGTGTATGAGTATGGTAGGCAGCTAATGCCAACAGATTGGAAGCTATTGACCAGATAAAACCTATAAACCATTCCTGCAAATAGAAATTTTTATATTCATTTTAATAAACCATGTCAATTTATCGTGGCACTTGTAGATAAATTAATGAATCAATCAATAAATAAATGTATAAATGTTGTATGCATTAATAAACAAGTCACATCATTTTCTTAGATAGGATTTTTGGTAGCAAAAGTGAGTCACTTTAGAAAACTCAAAATCTGTCTCATCAGCTTCTAGGTAAAAAATTTCATATTTGATGACAGCCAATCTAACAATCCAGTTTATGTTATTAAGCAGTGAATCAAATTAACCTACCAAAGTTTAATGCCAAAAAGTTTCTCTCCTGTGAGTCCGGGGAAAAGATGCATAATAACTACCTGTGACAAGTATGCAATATTAATTATGTAGCTAATTAATTTTTAATATCATGCCTGTTTAATTAGTAACCAAAGAGTCAAAGAATGATGGCTGCCTCCTACAGTTAGAGCTTAGCTTGTATATTTTGCAGGTGTGAAAGCTTAAACTGCACTATGCTTGATAACTTCACATGCAGTTCAAGATTTATGAGGCCTACATGATACTTTAAAAGTTTTCTCAAGCCAGATTATGATTATTAAGTAGTTAGAATTTTAATTACATAATATATTTCCTCTTTATAAAGGGAGATGTTATCTAAGATAATTTTGACTTTGGGAGGCTAATACAATCAGGGCCTTTATGGAATTTTGTTTTTCCATGTACTACAAACATATTTTAAAAATGCCTCTAAAAGAGAAAATATAATTAATCACTAATCAGTGAATTGCTTTGGTCTTCATATCCACAGAACAATCTTGGTTCTGTCCTGGAAAGTCCTGAGTTAATTTTATTTATTTGTCTAAATGTTTTGAGATGATAGAGTTGGTAACTCCTCTGTCTCTATTATTTCCTGTTTCCTATGTTATGGAGCCTCTATATCATTCTGTAAAGTCAGGTGGAAGAAAAAAGGGAAGCATTGTTAAACTGATTTTCAAAAAGCAAGAGAAAATAACTCTTCCATTTCATATCTTCTAAAGAGAAACTGGCTAATAGACTTCAAACATAACTTTTTGCAGTGTTTTTGTAATTATGCTCTTAGAATATATGATGTGTTTTTATTTTCATAATTAACAGGAAATACATGTTATACATTAAATGTGACACAAGAGATATGAATTATGCAGTCAACTCGGTATGTGCTGATGAGCACAAAGCCCAAGGCACGTTCAGTCGAATTTCTATGAAGATCTATAATGAGTTTCAAGTACATCATTTCCTGATGGAGGATAAGAAAACATCCATCAATGCAAATTTCTGCACATTTTTTTCAGCTTTTATGAATACAAATTCTAAAAAGGATGAATTTCCAAAGTGCAACTTGAGCTAAGTCTGCTAGTAATCTTATTTAGATGGTTCAGGTTGTTTTGTGACTAGATTTTACAAGTTAAGCAATAGAGCACATTCTATTAATGCTTACTAATATCATCCTATTCAAATTCCAAAGGGATTCTCAAAGATGTGTACATATATATATACACAAATATATTTATTTAAACTGGTTATAGAGTGCTATCAATGAAGATAACTAGTGTAAGATAATTTGATACCGTACAACTTAATAAAGATCCTAGTCAATATCTAAACCTATGACATTAGTTTTATATTGGAAAATAAATTATACTATGGAATAGGAAGCAAACAAGTGTTTATATATCTTTTAAATTCAAAATCAAGACTTCCCTATACACATGCAAAGTAAACATGCATATTTTATTCATTTAATTACTTTAGAATAGTTGAGAGCACCATAAATATCTTAAAGTTTATGTTGAATAAAATATTTTTATTAGGATAGCATTTAAACATATACTAATGAGGAGTGAAGGAAAATGTTTAGGAGTAAAATTGTGTTAAATATTAAATAAACATTAAAAGTTACAACACTTTGTGGTCCTTAGAGACACTTTACAGAATAACATATAGTTATTGTAAAAGAAAGCCCAATAAGGCAACAGCCTCCTAATTGGTTCTCTTAACACGTCTCTCCCCCCACAGTCCATTTTCCACAATAAAGAGTTATCATCCTGAAAAGCTGATCTGATCACATGACTTCCCTGCTTAAAGACCTCTGCTGGCTCTCTGATGCCCAGAGGATGAAGGCTAATCTCCCCAGCCTGGCCGGAGCCTGCTCCTCCGGCCTCATTTCCTGACAAACTCCTCCGCACACCTTAACCTCTGGTCCCTGAACTGCAGCAGCAGGGCAGAGTAGGGCGGGCAGGGCCGAGGAGGCAGGGAAGAAGTTTCATGAACACCACCTGAGCAGTGCTTCTCTCTTTGGGGGGCCTTGCCCTCTTTTTAAAACCCAAAATGGTCTGCAGTTTCGTTATCCACTCTTTATCCGTTTACTTCTTCATTTGGCCCATTCCCTATACTCCTGCAGAGAAATGACAGAGCAACAAGAAATCAAAACATTCTCACAAAATAGTGCAAAATATAAGGAGAACATTTACTCTCGCTCCCTTCTCTTGTTGTAAATTACCTCATGGGTAGGGAAAGTGACAGATACTAATTCCTTACGGAAGTGGAAAAAGGACACATCGCCACGAAGAAAATGTCCAGAAAGCCGCCTCGATCTGCTGAGTCAGGATTGTTCAAGGGTCTCCAAGCACAGCTCCAGCTTCTTGAGCTGAGTTAGGCACCTAAGTGCTCAATAGATGTTTGCTAGTAAGATGAGTTTAATTGACTGATAGATGTTAGTAAGTTGAAGGAAGGAGAATCATCTTAAGGATACTATATATAAATTTATTTCAGAGACTATATTTCTTTTTCTACCAATACACCAACACTTTCCTTGATAAGAAATTTTGTTTTTAGTTTAAGTGAAAAAAAGAACGCAGATTGAGCACCTGTTTACTAGTAGGAGCTACAAATTCTTACGGGACTGAATGTGTTGGGTCATTTACGGGCATTTTCTTCTTGATGCCTCCACACAACCCTGGAAGTTGATATTATGAACCATATTTGTACACACAGAGGGATGAAGTAAAATCTCTCAAAGCACGCAGATATATAAGTGACAGAGTGGGGATTTGAGCTCATGTTTATCTGATCCAAAGGAAATGATCTTTCTATTATGCTTCCTATTTATATAGACCAGAGGCTTTAAAAAAAATTGTCTCAAGCTCAGGAAGTCATTGATCTGAGGCCCCTTACCAAGAAGGCATTTTTCTCAATTCCCTGAAGTTTAACATTAAGGACCACTATTTCAGTTGTTGTGAAGTGGGCAAGGGGGAAATAGATGATTTCCTATGTAATCTGAGCCCGTCCCCTTCAAGATCTTTATATATTGTGTTGCAGACTCAAAAATGAAAATAACATTCTTAATATCTTAAAGTATTTTGTCATTCTTATAATTGAAAGAAATATTACAAAAGTATATTGCAAATTAATTGACACAGGGACACGGCACTAGTCCAAATGACATTTCCATGTAACTGTCGTCGTTTATGCAAGGAATATCACTTCACAAACTATTAAACCCAAACTATGGCAGAGTATAAAAGAGCTTGTACATCAAGCACTTAGTCGAAAGTTACATTATGCTAACTAGCTGAAGAGCTTGTCAACATCTCCTGGGTTAAGTATGCCACCTCTTTGATCATCCAAAAAGGTTTCCAACACTGTAGGTGGTCCTAATTAACAGGAAACTGTGATCTTCTTTTACGATAAGATTTTACAAGTCAGGCAGTAGAGCACATTCTATTAATGCCTACTAATATCGTTCTATTCAAATCCCAGTATCTCCCCAGATACGCAACTGATTATGAATGTGTGTCCTGTTTTAATAGTATCTTTCAAGAGAAAGTTTGATGCTTCTTATCTAAATATCCTCAGGGTTCCTGTAGTCAATTATATTTTCTCATCATGGACTAAGAATGCCCACCCTTAGAGTAAGCTTCATATCTGAATAATCCACATCTGAATTCTACCTTTGATTTAATTTACATGATCTTCCTGGGGAGGAGGAGGAGGAGATGAGGGTGTGTGTGTGTGTGTGTGTGTGTGTGTATGTGTGTGTGGTGTGTATGTATAGATGGTGTGGTTTTATCTGTATTTAAGACCTCCTATTTCAATAGCCACAGGAAAGAAGCTGTTTGCTTTAAATACATAAATCACTTTTAATAGTCATGCCAACCCTATAAGATAGTTATTTTGATGTTCATTTTAGAAATTAACAAATCAAACTCCATCTGTGGAAAGATGGTAGATTGAATACATACATCTAATTTTATTTCTTTTGAAACCTCAGTGAAAAATACAATAAAGAGATTTGTAAAAAATATAACCAACAAGATGGAGAGGATTAGAGTAGCCAGAGTCTGCGTGAATGTTAGAAAGCAAACAGATGAGGGACAACTGACTTATACCCGACAAAGCCACATCTTACTCAAAACATGGACGCTCAGACCCAGTCACAGGTAGAATTCTCAAAAGGCTCAGAAGTGCTCAGTACCGGGTATAAGGTGGAAATAAAAGGGCATAGAGAGCTAAAGTAAGAATGTACTGAAAACTGTTTAAGAAGAGATTTCAAGATGCCTGTCTCCGCCCTTTGCTGCTGGGTAACTGTCCATTTTCAGCTCCCACAAATACTCTTATTTGGCTTATGCTCTGAAGAGGATGACACCATGCCTGGGCAGGAGGACTCCAGGTGCATCTGTGAAAGTGGATACTCCACCATCGCATGGTATTTAGTAACCCTATGCGCTCTGAATGCTGACAGTCTTCAGCTCTCCTTAGCTTGCTTGGGATCCCAGAATCCTGGTAGCCTAGGTGTCACCCCTCAGGCAGGAGGTTGGAAGAGTCTTTGCTGGAGAACCAGAGCAGCCCGAGAGGAAAGACCTAAAGATCCTACATAACAGGGTGTCTCTAAAATGGACCAGCAAATCACCCCAGAGTAAAGCTCATAAATGACAAGTAGCACCACCGAACAGTGCTTAGTAAGTCTCCACACTTTTTTAAACCTTATTTTACTGTGAAAATTACATAACAGTATAGAATATATATTATAAATAAACAGCTGAAACAATTATAAAACAGACAATTATCAGAAAATTGCCAGCACTTGGAAGCTCCCTGCGTGTCCCTTCCTAATCCCAATACATTCCTTTCCACTAAACGAAACCAATGATTCCAACTTTTATGGTACTTGCTTATATGCTTTTCTTTGCCAATGAAATGAAGATGCCTAAATACTTATATATATGTTAATTAGTTTGATTTAACCATCCCACAATGAATACTTATTTTAAAATGTCATGTTGTATACCATAAATATATGCAGTTTTTGTCAATGTAAAAATAATTTTTCGAAGCCTTATAAAGTAATCATAGGAAGGCAGTGTGGTATTAGAACAAGAATAGACAAAACAAAAAAACAACTGATTCAGTGTTATCTGCCTTTGGACTTTATATAAATGGACTCATAAAGTATGAACTACTTTGTGTTTAAATTTAGTTACGTGATTTACTCATATATATTGTTAGGAATAGCTGAAGTTTGTACATTATTATTGCTGTATAGTATTCTAATATTTACATGAGTATCCCACGATTTATTTATCCATTATACTCTTGGTTAATGGATGCTGGAGTTGCTTCTAGTTTGGGGCTATTAATAAAAATGTTGCTGTGACATGTTTGAACAATCTTCTGGTGCATATATATGCACATGCATTTCTTTAGGGCATGGATTGGCAAGCTTTTTCTGTAGAGGGCCCCAGAGAGTAAATATTTTAGGCTTTGCAGGTCCTATGGTTTTTTTTTTTTTTTTTTTTTGTCACAACTACCCAAATTTGTGAAGAAGCACCCATACGTAAGTGAATAGGCAAGGCTGTTCCAATAAAACTTTATTTACTAAAACAGACTGTAAGCTGGATTTGGCCTGAGGGCTTTAGTTTGCTAACTCTTATTTTTAGGGAATCTTCTAGGAATGGAATTGTTGATTATAAGGTAAGTATATTTTCAATAAAACCTAATTGGTGTTCAAAGTACCACAAGCAAAGTATGAGATTAGTTATTACTCTATATCTTCTACTTCAGCTCTGGGTATTATCAGCCATTTTAATTTTAGCTATTCTGGTGGACCTGCAGTGTTATCTTATTGTTAAGTCTCAAATCAGTGATCAGTTACGAAGTTTTCATGTCAATTGACCAGTGGGATATTTTTCTTTTGAGAAGTACCTGACAAGATTTTTTTCTTTTTTTTTTTTTTTTGGTGGAGGGTTGAGGGGAGAATTTTTCTATTAAGTTGTCTGTTATTTTCTTATTAATTTATAAAATTTGTTTAAATATTCTGGATAGGAACTTTTAAAAGTTATTCGTGTTATAAATACCTTCTCCAACTTTGTGGCGTGTTTTTACACTCTTTTACTGTTTTTTTAAAATGAATAAATGTTCCTTATTTAATTGGTGTCATTTATTAAATTTCCTTTTTATGTGTTCCATTTAAAATAAATATTTCTCTGCTCCAAAATGTTGAAAATATCCTACATTTTGTTTTATACACTTTATTATTTTGCTCTTCATATTCATGTCTGTAATCCATTTGAAATCACTTTTAAAAAATATATGGTTAGCTGTTAAGCTGGCTGTCAAGTTTTAATTGTTTTCCATATGAATACCTAATTGACCCAGCACCATGAATTGAAGACATCATTCTTTCCATGCTGCTCTGCAGTGCTAATTTTATAATAAATTAAGCAGCTACAGCATACGTGTTAGTCTGTCTCTGCTTTCTCTTGTCTGTTTCATTGTTTTGTTTTGGCTTTTTTTTTTTTTGCTATCCTTGCTCTAATATCACACTGCCTTCATATTATTACTGCATAAGTCTTTGAAAAGTTATTTTTTAAGTTGACAAATAAAAATGGTATGTATTTATGATATACAACACGATGCTTTTTTTGTTTGTTTGTTTTTTTGAGACGAAGTCTCGCTCTGTGGCCCAGGCTGGAGTGCAGTGGCGTGATCTCGGCTCACTGCAAGCTCCGCCTCCCGGGTTCACGCCATTCTCCTGCCTCAGCCTCCCGAGTAGCTGGGACTGCAGGCGCCCGCCACCTCGCCCGGCTAATTTTTTTTGTATTTTTAGTAGAGATGGGGTTTCACCTTGTTAGCCAGGATGGTCTGGATCTCCTGACCTCGTGATCCGCCCGCCTTAGCCTCCCAAAGTGCTGGGATTATAGGCGTGAGCCACAGCGCCCACCAACATGACATTTTAAAATATGTATTCATTGTGAGATGGTTAAATTAAGCTAATTAACATATATAACCTCAAATGCTTATTATTTATTTTATGGTGAAAGTGCTTTAAAAATCTACCATCTTAGCAATTTTTAAGAATACAGGACATTATTATTAACTATGGTCACCGTGTTTGTATCCCGCTCAAAATTCATATGTTGGAACCTAATACCTAATGTGATAGTAGTAACAGGTAGGGCCTTTGGGAGGTGATTAATTTGGCTCTATTAAGCATTATTAAGATATAATACAATATTTTATTAATAATTAATATGAATTCCCTGGCACTTTAGGCCTGCCTTGTACATGAGCAGAGCAGCCTTCCAGTGTTGGAGGGATGCCATCAGGCATGAAGATGTGACAGGCACTGGCAGTTGGAAGTCAGAGAACACTGAGAGGCCCAAGGAACATGAGAGGGGACAGGACAGTATCTGCTACACTGTACATGCGTTAAGGCGCGCGGTTCACTTGAGGTCGGGAGTTTGAGACCAGCTGGGCCAACATGGTGAAACCCCATCTCTACTGAAACTACAAAAATTAGTTGGGCATGGTGATGTACACCTGTAATCCCACTCAAGAGGCTACTCAAGAGGCTGAGATAGGAGAATTGCTTGAACCCGGGAGGTGGAGGTTGCAGTGAGCTGAGGCTGCGCCACTACACTCCAGCATGGGCGATGGAGAGAGACTCCTTCTCAAAAAAAAAGTTACTTAGCATCTTTCATTTGTATTAATAAATAAAATAATTATTAATAAACAATAATATTAATAATTCTGACTAATAATTTTCCTGAGCATAGAAATTTTTCCTCAAATTATTTTTTTTTGTATCTTTTTCTATTTGTTTTATTCTCTGTTGGTGACACCAATTATGTATAATTTATCTCTTCTGTCTCTCATAGTGATTGTTTCTCTTCATTTTTTAAAACCGATGTCTTTATTTCCATTTGATTTTGCACACTTAAGGAATATTTGGTGGCCAGGTGTGGTGGCTCACCCAGCACTTTGGGAGGCCGAGTCAGGCGGATCACCTGAGGTCAGGAGTTTGAGACCAGCCTGGCCAACATGGTGAAACCCCGTTTCTACTAAAAATGAAAAATTAGGCATGCACAATTGGGCATGGTGGTTCATGCCTGTGGTCCCAGCTACTTGGGAGGCTGAGCCAGGAGAATCGCTTGAACCCAGGAGGAGGAGGTTGCAGTGAGCCGAGATCATGCCACTGCACTCCAGCCTGGGCCACAGAACAAGACTCCTTCTCAAGAAAAACATTTGGGACCCCATGGGCCCTACCATGTTCTATGCAGTGCATATTCTTCTATCTTCTGTTTCCATCATGACTTTCATTTATGTGATGAATGTTTTCCTTCCAATTTTCCCTGAGTGCTCTAAGTGCTCATCTTTCATCTTCTTGATGTGTCTTTTCTGAACCCTGCTTTAGTTCTTGTTTTCCAGAAGTATTTTTTTTTCTTTCGTTCTTAGTGAATAGAAATACACTGGGTCTCAATTTTCATCTGTGACATGGCAACATTTTTCTGGTGTATTTTCTTTCTTCACTATTTATTTTTTCTGCTCCTTTTTAACCTTTTTTTTTTTTCTTGTATTATCTGTGTGCAGATATTGCTATGGTCTGGATGTTGGTGTCACCCTAAAATTCATATGTTGGAACCTAATACCTACTGTGATAGTATTAACAGGTAGGGCCTTTGGGAAGTGATTAAGTCATGGGGGTTCCACCCTGATAAATGGAATTAGTACGCTTATAAAAGAGCCTCAAGAGAGCCGTCATTCAAGAAGTGAGTGAGCCCTCACCAGACACTGAATCCACCAATGCCTTCATCTTGGACTTTTCACACTCCAGAACTGTGAGCAATAAATTTTGTTGTTTGTACATTATCCCGTCTAAGATATTTTTGTTATAGCAGGCTGAAAGGACAAAGACAGATCTGTGCCTGTCCCATTCTTTTCATTAATATTTAAATGAAAAGAATCCTTCCTGATTCAACTCTTTTTAGATTTGTGGGGAACGGTCTGGGGCAGTGTCCTAAGCTAGCAGTACTCTCCATGGCTCTTAAGAAATTTTCTTATGGCACAAGTTTATGTGGTTGAGTGAGTTCTTAAACTGATTTTCCCACCATTGAAGGAGATCTACACTTACATGGAGGCTTTCTATAAAGAGTCCCTAACCTCATACCCTGCCTACTGGCAGGTGCCCTTCAGCAAAGAAAAGCATCTGTGTGTTTCCTGTTCAGCTCCACACTCTCAGCTTCTTCACGTTGCCAAATTGATCCGAAGAGGTTCTCTCCACCAGTCTCCGCAAATTCTCGTTCAAAGACAGGGCTTATTGGATTCATCCTTCAGCGTAGATCACCTACTTTGAGCACTAGGCTCTATAGGCTTTCTTTGACATCTGCAGCCACAGATGTCCTCTCTTGGTGTCTTCCCACATACACAATAGATCCTTGCTGACTTTCCTCATGTATTGTGGTTTGGGGATATGGCAGCTCATAGTTTTACCAATGATGGAATTTACATTTCAGTTTCTCCTTTTTGGCATTGTTTCAAGAATGATTGCTGAGAGAAGGGAGCATAAATGTCTTTTTCTTGCTGTCTTAAATATACAAGTTGATAGTTTATTGCAAGAGAAGTGTTCCTCTTGCCTCTCTTCTTCTCACAAATATTTTGTCTCTGCTATAGTCCAGCACTGTCCAATACAGCATATATGATGATGAACGTGTTCTGTATCTGTGCTGATTGATACAAGTAGCCAATAGCCACAAGTGACTATTGAACACTTGGAATGTGGCTAGTGTGGCTGAAGACTACATTTTAAACTTTATCCAAGTTAATTTACTTAAAATCAAATTTAACTAGCCTAAATCTAGTTCTTTAGGTCTCCCTAAAGATATATATATATATATATATATATATATATATATATGTATCTATATATATATATATATATATTTTTAAAGGCATATTTCTTCCTAGGTTTTATTTTTTTCTCCTGCTTGTCACATCCCTTCCCTGAGGCAAAGAGCACAGAGCCCAAACTGCTTGGAGGTAAAAGAGAAACTGCTGGGGAAAGAAACATGAGCCAATAGCTCAGAAATCTTATCCCCCGTTAGCTGGTGTCTGATTTGCCTTCTTAGATGGCACTAAAGCCCAAGGATTAGTTGGAGGCATCCAGCAACATTTCTGGATACAGATGCCCAGCACCTTTTAGCCTCAGCTGTCACATTTGGTACCTAAGGCAAATACTACTGCAGTGACCTTTGGAATTTCTAATCATTTACAGTGAAAACAGCTCATGGCTGGGTTGCTAAGTCCAAAGGAACACAATGATAAGGGAGAGACAAGATATAAGTCAAGTGTGTCCTCATTCCCAGGGAGCAGATGGCCCACAAAGCCATGCACTGGCCACTACCTGTATCTCTAGTGTCCTCTTGAAACTTTCACTTTTGTTCTTTGTGGTCTGGCTTCCTCTCAGACTCTAAGAATGTGCCATGTCCCTGCTCACTACGGGACTATTGCAGATCTTGTTCTCTATATCTGGAAATCCCCACCACTCCTTTGTCATCTTTTACTTTTAATTCCTGCTCGTTGTTCAGATCGTGAATATCACTTCTTCAGGGAGGCCTGTTTTGGTTCCTTAGTCCAGATCGGTTATACCTTAATAAATAAAGTGGCTGAGATGTCTGCCCCAGGTATTTGAAAGTTGGCTGCAGATGGGAACACATCTGAATCTCTCCAGGAGCTCAGGATACTCCCAGGATATGGAGCTCCCACCATCCATCTCTAAGATGCATTGATATATGTGGTTTATCATTTTACGGTGCTTGAATGGATGGATTCTGGCTTCAAAGTGCTTGTCTAAAAGCATAGGATAGAATTTTCTATTTCCATTCTATGCTGTAAACTATTACCCAGCTGTAAACATATTAAATAAATTCTCCTCTCATGCAGTGTAAAACACTGAACATTCTAGGTGATTTGAAACTGAACTCGTAGACTCTTTAGTCATAGTATAAAAAAAGAATAAATATTTTTATTCATAGAACTCACAGAGAAGGAACATTGCTTTAGATTTAGATATTTTCTAGAAATGCAGGCTGGAATAATAAAGAGTCACGGCACAATTTTCTCCAAGGGGGAAAGGTAGTGCTTTTACCTAATGAATAAGGTTATTTCCCAGTTTGCTTGGCTTACAAAGTACGTTCATTGTTCTCTGCCAATTTAGTGCTTTGCTATTCATGGAGATAGGCCTGGATAGTGGCTGAACAGAAAGCAGGGCAGTAAAGAAAAGGGAAAATAAGAGAGTAAGATTGGCTTAGGATAGAGTGAAGGAAGTCCCAAAGACTAATTTTCTCAATGTAATAGAGCTTGTAAAAGCAATTTCTCCCTTTCAAAAGCTACACTGATTATGCTGAGTCAGGTGAATTCTAGGTTAATATCTAAGCCATTTTGTACTGTTGTCTACAATGCTTATAGAATTATTCATTGACAAAGGCAACTTACTGACCAAATAACGTGACTTCTTTGAGTCTCCCAATATAGCAACTATAGTGTGAAAGGCCAATTGCTACTCCCCGATTGGAGTTAACTCAGGCTGCATCAGGGGAAAGCAGGATAGTCAGAAGGAGCTTGCTAGGGTATTAGGCCATTTCCAAATGTGACCTGTGTCAAAATCAGCTTCATTTTTCCCTATAGACTAAATTTAATTTTAAATTTATAAATGCACTCAAATTTCTGAGACTTCGATTGTGCAGTAATTTATATTAACTTACCAGTAGCAGATCCACAGAAAAATCCCAAAGGTCAAGCATTAACCTGTAATGGCAGAATTCTCAACTCCTTCACATAGACTGTGATCCAGAGGAAAGCAGGATTAGCAGGGGTACCTCTTTATACATGAAAACTTGGTCTGAGATTTCTCCGAGATGACTAATATGAATTAGTTATGTAACTGTTTCAAAGTAGCCTGAAAAAATTAAATTCAGATGAAGTTATTATGCAGGCTTAACAGCCTTCTGAGAGCCCAGGCCTGAGGCTAAGAAAATAAAAGTGGACCTTATTTGTATTTAATCAACAAATGAATGAATTAGCTCCTTAAAAAGCTTTAAAATTGTCATGTTTGACTAGACTTGCTCAGTTAGAATTGGAGAGGCTATTTTGAGAGTGAATTACAGTCAGTATCCTGTGAAAATGGAAGTCCGATATCATACACATGTAGATTTTTTATTCTCTCTTCCGGTTTATCTGTCTGAGCAACTTGCTGCTTTTCATTCTTCAACAAAGGATACATATTCAGTAAAGGAGACATTCTGTAGCTAAGTGTGGCTTTTTTCTTTTTTTCTTTTTCGGTTGATCCGTGGCCCCTTTGATAAAGGGCAGAGTGGAGACAGAATAGGAGAGACTCCACTTCGGTGGTATCACAATGCTGGGTGAAAATTCACAAACTCACAGGAGGGGTCTCCAAGAGCCTCTTGGAAATGTGAACGGCATCGTTTATTGTCATGGACACAACGTCATTAACGTGTCAATAAGACAGCATTACAATATAGATTATGTTTGTTTTGATTGTGGATTTTGCAATATAAGTAGACAATGATACTCAAAGTAATGAACCTGAAACTATGAAGGTGTTTTCATATAGAACTAAAATGTACAGGCCGGGCGTGGTGGCTCACGCCTGTAATCCCAGCACTTTGGAAGGCCGAGGTGGGCGGATCACAAGGTCAGGAGATCGAGACCATGGTGAAACCCCGTCTCTACTAAAAATAGAAAAAATTAGCCGGGCGCAGGGGCGGGCGCCTGTAGTCCCAGCTACTCAGGAGGCTGAGGCAGGAGAATGGCGTGAACCCGGGAGGCGGAGCTTGCAGCACTGCACTCCAGCCTGGGCGACAGAGCGAGACTCCGTCTCAAAAAAAAAAAAAAAAAAAAAAAATGTACATTGTCTAACATATACTTAATGAAATTTATAAATGCCATTGCAATAACTTTTAAATTAGTGTAAATTAAACACTATTTGGTGGGAATCACCACAGAATCTTAGAGGCTAGCTGGGTTCAAATAACTCTCATTTTCTTGGAGTCCCAGAGAAGATAAATTTTTGCCTGAGAACGCACAGCTACTAAAAGGCTTACACCTCCTCTCCTCCAACAAACCACCTCTTGTTGTTCTTTATATGTGGTAACAGTACCCAAGTTCTGAAGTAAATGTTTTTAATTAAAATATAAGATTCCCCACCCCACTTTGTGTGGGAAGCTGAATTAGACAATTTCTACAATTTTTTAAAAATAAAAAAATGAAATTGTGAAAATTTTACACAGTCATACTGTCACTATGTAGCTTTTTCTTCATAATCCAAGGACATTTTCCAAATAACCTGTTCTATTTCATCCTCACTTCCACCATGACTGCCACTCAGGTATATTTTGTGTGTACTTTTTGGGGTATAATTTTTATATTACTCTTTCACAACAGGGGCTACTTTGACCTCAAATACGTTTTTATGATCTGAGGTGTGAACTTGTCTGCCTCCATCTTACAAATCTTCTCCTAGGCGCCTCTTCCCACAAATGAGAAGCTTTTGAGCAGACCCCAGGTTGTTCCTTTCTTTTTTCCCTACCTTCATCTACAGATTCATTGAGCTCTAGAGCATTCGAAAGAGAAGGAAAGCCGCATGATAAAATATGAAGGTGAAGCTGAGAGTTACAAAGTGCAGACTCTGCTGTAGGAGAAGCAAGACCCCTGTCCGGATGGCCCCTGGAGAGGCGAGTTAGCATGAGGAAGCTGGCTGGGGAATAACGGGGAAAGGGAAGGGTTAAGATTTGCTTCATGAAAGTATTTAGGGGACCCTCTTTAAGATCTGGCTCCTCTAGCTCCCTAAAAGAAGCAATGTATGTCTACTTTGCTTTCTGGAGTCAGAAAGGAATGCTTGATTTCTCAGCAGAACTACTGTTTGTTTGTTTTTCCTCTCTAAATACTGGCATCATTTTAAAAGAAAGCAAAGCTTTTTATTTCACAGAATTAAAAGTCTTAACACACCTAGAAGAGTTTAACATCTTAGTATAAAGGGATACGTGTGGGAAAGTAAATACAGATATCAGATTCGTCCTGCTTTTGATAGGGGCAAGGCTCTGGGAATAGAGAGGCACAGCTCTTCTGCAGTGAGAGGAGAAGATGCCATTCTGGGAAGTGTGGAGCAGGAGTAAGACAAGGCCATCAAAGACCAATTCCCTTATTTTATGATTTGCTTGGAGCTGTTCTAATTATCTTCATCTGAGTGCAGACAAATAAAGCTGTGTGCAAAAGTTTTACAGCTCTTGACCTTACTCAATATCCACACCTAGGTGAGAACCATGAAGTATTTTGTAACACCCTTAGCATTTTGCCATCTTTCAAAATGCATCTTTGAGACTTTTCCTTTATTTTCTCAAAATGTAATCTTCCCCAGCTCTACCCAGCACATTTAAATCATGATAAGACAGATGACCGTAAAGATAATTTACCTTTGCTAAGGTTTCACTTAGAAGACTCCCCTTGATGCTTTATTTTTCTAAGATCGACCATTAGCTAGTGCACTCTGTCACAGGATAGAAATTTGTAGCATTGGTTGTGTCAAAATAGCACAAGTATGAACCCACAGTTTAAGAGGTTGTATTTCTTGATCTAGTTAAAAAATCATCTCATGTTGTTCTTTAAAACATATAACACTACCCAAAAGTTTCTGGCTAATGTTAGGATCAGACAGAGGGTTGATGAGCTGTAATGTCGATAGTGCAGACGTCATAAAACAACGCCTACTGCCTTGTAAAACAGAGAGCAGGAGCAGCGGATGGGGAACTTGAGAAGTTCTCTAGCGCCACCATTGATTTAATTCCAACAACATGCAAAAAAATGTGTGAAAACTTTGTATGCTACAAAATGATGGACGAAAATTCCAACTGTTTGACTGTTGGTTTGTAGAACATAATGGACAAGATGATGTGATATTTTGGGAGTCTGATTGTGTTACCTGAAACCAAGAGAAGATGAACATCCTGGTTTTGGCTATAAATGTTCTAGCCAGAAGTAGCATGGCTAAAAGGCGTTGATACCAAAGAAGAGCAATAGGAAAAGAACTTCTGTGTTTCTGATATGACTCTCTTTATTTGGTTTCCTATCAATAATGACATTTTGGAATTCCTCAGGAATTTTCACACTGCTGTGGCTTTTTATTTGCAAGTGCTTAGGATGTGTAAATAAAAGGGGTGGGGCTTTCTGTTTCCTGGAGGTAGCACTCCGCCAGCAGCCAGTTAGAACACAACTGCTTCCCACTTTAAACAGGTTTCCTCTTCCCTTTTTATGGGATTGGAAGTGAACTCAACTCAATTACTTCAGACTCAGCAAGTAGGATGTGGCAAATTAAGGGAAAAAACATTAATGAACTTATTCAGCTGAGGTTAACCTCCCTGAGATGGGCAACTCTGGATTGAGTGGTCTAAATTATACAATGTCTAATATGATCACTTAAAATATCTATGGCTTTTTCTGTGATTTCATTGTTTTACAATTTTGACTTTTCATTTTGAAGTCTGAAATAATTTTAGACTTACACAAATGTTGCAAAAATGGTACAAAGAATTCTCATATACCCTTTACCTAGCTTTTCCAGATGTTAACATCTTACTTAAGCCTAGTACAATTATCAAAATCAGGGAATTCACACTGATTTAATTCTATGGCTCATCTTCAGATCTCAGTTAAATTTGCTGCTTGTCTCACTAATGTCTACTTTCAGGTCCAGGATCAAGCCCAAGACACCTTACATTCACTTGTTGGATAATGACTTTTGAACATTGCTGTACCAGGCCAGACGTGGTGGCTTACACCTGTAATCTCAGCACTTTGGGAGGCTGAGGCTTTTGCAGATCACTTGAGGTCAGGAGTTCAAGACCAGCCTGGCCAACATGGTGAAACCTCAACTCTACTAAAAATAAAACAATTAGCTGGGCATGGTGGTGGGTGCCTGTAATCCCAGCTACCAAGGAGGTTGAGACAGGAGACCCTCTTGAGCCCAGGAGGTGGAGGTTGCAGTGAGCCAAGATTGCGTGACTGCACTCCAGCCTGGGCAGCAGAGTAAGACATAGTATACCATCTGTTTTCTGTTTGTTTGGTTTTTGTTTTTGTTTTGTTATTTGTTTTTTTTTTTTCCTTCCTTCCTTCCTTCCTTCCTTCCTTCCTTCCTTCCTTCCTTCCTTTCCTTAAACCCTTCCCCTTCCCCTTCCCCTTCCCTCCCCTCCTCTCTCCTCTCCTTTCTTTTCCTTTCCTTTCTTTCTTTCTTTTTTTTTTTTTTAACAATTAGCAACCTTGAGTATAATGATGTCATAATTATAAGATTAGCCCAGTAAAAATGCACACTTAATAGAATACAGTATGTGTAAACGTCATTTTATATGCACTGGGAAACAAAAAAAAAATTGTGTGACTCACTTTATTACCCAATGTTCAGTTTATTATGGTGATGTAGAACTGAACCTGCAATATCTTTGAGGTATGTCTGTAACTGCTTGATGTACTTATTCTAGCTATAATAGAAAGTAAAAGGGTCAAACTTTTCCTAGGCACATTTACTTCTTACCCATTTCAAATAGGAAATGTTATTATAGTCTTAGAAGCATTTTACTAGGATAACACTTCTCATGGTTAACTGGGTCAGAAGTCAAATTAGAATATTTTTAACCCCTCTTGATAGAATTCTAATATCAACTGCCAGCTTTATCTAAAATTAGCCTTTGCTTTATCCCATCTAAAAGCTTTTTAATCCCTTTTATTTTGACATATCAACTGTTGAAATTCTCATTGTAAGTCAATGTAGTGTATTTTTTTTTTTTGGTGCCAAATGTATGAATAACACTGAGCTAATTAATATCCTAAGAAGCATAAGAATGGTTCCAGCCTCAAAGGGCTTATAACCTTATTGGAGAAGTAGTACATACATTTTGCTAAAAGTTAATTAAGGTATGTATATTAGGGTTTTCCAAGGGAAGCAGAACCAACAGAATGTGTGTGTGTGCATGCCTGCGTGTATACATATATATGTGTGTGTGTGTGTATATATATATATATACACACACACACATTTATGATAAGTAATTGGCTCACATGATTATGGAGGCTTTAAGAGCTACAGTTTAGGGCTAGGGGCAGTGATGCACACCTACTCAGGAGGCTGAGGCAAGAGGATCGCTTGAGCTCAGGCATTCAAGACCTGTCTGTTGACTCTAACAACAATCAAAAAGATCTGCAGTTGGCAAGCTGGACATGCAGGAGGAGAGCCAATGGTAAAAGTTCCAGTCAGAGTCTGAAGAACCAGGAGAGCTGAAAGCTGGCAAACTCAAGATCCAAGGAGAGCCAATGTTTCTGTCCAACTCTACAAGCTAGAAAAGGCCAATTCGTAACTCAAGCAAGTCAGGCAGGAGGAATTCTTTCTTATTCACCTTTTTCTTCTAGGGCCTTCAATTGAATGGATAAGGCTCACCAGTAATTAGGAAGGCAATCTGCTGTACTCAGTCTACCAATCCAAATGTTAATCTCATCCCCCTCAGAGACACACCCAGAATAATGTTAGATCAAATGTGTGGGCACCATGTGGTCCGGTCAAGTTAACACATAAGAGGCAGACCAATGTGGATTGGAATAGTGAACCTGACCTGAGCCTTAAAGAGTGGGCAATATTAGAACAGGAATGGAGGTGCTTCGAGAGAAGAGTAGGAATTGAGTCAAGGTAGAAGAGATCAACAACAGCAGCAAAACTCTAAAGGCTAAAGCAGAGGGTTTGAGATGAGCAGTGTTGGCACACAGCAAGAGATAGTGTAGTATCACCCATTAGAGAGTGAAATTGTAGAGTAGTGAGCTGAAATGTGATGTAATTATGTGAAAAGCAATGGGATTTAATGTTAGCAGTTTTAAAAATGACTCAAAATGAGTGATTATTTTGAAGGTCAATCTGGTGATAGTATGAATTTGAGTGGATTAAGAAATGGAAACTGGTTAAAGACAATATTAACAGTAATTCAGACAAGAAGTGATATATTAGAAGGAAAGAAAGTGGTTAAGAAAAAGAGGAAAAATCCAAGAAAAATGACTGTTGCTAGGTAGCTGATAGAATAAAGGAGATGAAGAAAAGAACGGGGCCAAAAATCCTAATCAAAATCATTTATATATTTCTTACTGTGTACTAGGGAAGTGCTAAAACTTTAACCTGAATTAGTCATCACAATAATCTTTGTCAAGTATCCCACATCTCTGCAGAGTAAAATCTATAGAGGATGGCACACAGCCTATCACTCTAAAATTTCACTTTCTAATGGATGATATCACCCCACCAATTTCTGTGTGTCAACACTGCTCATCTCAAACCTTCTGCTTTAGCCTCTAGAGTTTTGCTGCTGTTGTTGATCTCTTCTATCTTGGCTCAATCCCTTCTGTTCTCTCTAAGCAGCTCCACTCCTATCCTAATACTGCCCACTATTTAAGGTTTGGGTTAAGTTCACTATTCCAATCCACATTGGTCTGTCTGTTATGTGTTACCTTAACGGGACCACAGAGTGATCATGCATTTAATCTAACATTATTCTGGGTGTGTCTCTGAGGGTGTTTGTGGTTGAGATGAACATTTGGTTTGGTAGACTGAGTACAGCACACTACCTCCTTAATATAGATGAGCCATATCCATAGACTCATCTGTTTATGTGTAGACCTTGTATAACTAGTTAAATTCACCTCTGTCCAGTAGTTCCTCCAATGTTAGCTTTCAGCCTTTGGACTTATTTGTAGTTGTATGCACAGGCTGACTTCTCATAATGTATTTCTTTGCCAGCATGCAAACTCCTAGTTTGTTCCCTTGAAAAGTTACTTATCTTTCAAAATTTAGTGTGTACATTGCTTTCTCTGGGGTAGCTTTCTTGCATTTTTCCAGCTGGCTGAGGTGTTGTTGGCTCCTTGTCTCTCTTATTGGATTACCAGATGATTTAACAAGAGAACTGTGTTTTTCATAATGCATTTTCAGGTTCTAACAGTGTCATGTAAAGTAGGGTTGGACTTAGATTAATTAGTATTGTTGATGAATGAATGACTGAATGAATGGTGAGTGTGTTGGTCAATATTACACCCTTATGTTCAATGATTTTATGAGTTGATTGCTTAAGCCCCTTTGTTCTAATTTCTTTTTCCAGTGCCTAGAAATCATCCTTAATTTTGCTATAAATTTCTTGTTTGTTAGGATCTTTTCAAATGCTCTCTGGAATAACCAAATTAGTAGCTAAATAGTTTCAATTTCACCACCTCACTGTCAACTTAGACACAGTCTTCTGTCCTGCTTCCACCTTTTGGTAAGCATTAAGAATAGGATTTTTTTTTTTTTTTCCATTTTAAGACTGTATGTCAGAAGAGAGTTAATTTTAAAACTTTTAAGTTGGTCGGGTGCAGTCGTTCATGCCTGTAATCCCAGCACTTTGGGAGGCTGAGGTGGGCGGATCATGAGGTCAGGAGATTTTGGGTGGAGAGTTCTCTAGGTGTCTGTCAGGTCCATTTGATACAGTACTGAATTTAGGTCTTGAATATCTTTGTTAATATTCTGTTTTGACAGTCTGTCTAATACTCTCTGTAGGGCATTGAAGTCTCCCTCTATTACTGTATAGGAGTCTAAGTCTTTTTGAAGGTCTCTAAGAACTTGATTTATGAATCTGGGTGCTCCTGTGTTAGGTTCATATATATTTAGGATAGCCAGGTCTTCTTGTAGAATTGAACCCTTTACCATTGTGTAATGCATTGTATTGTTTAATCTTTTTCGATGTAAAGTCTGTTTTGTCTGACATTAAGATTGCAACCCTTGCTTTTTTTTGTTTTCCATTTGCTTGGTAGATTTTTCTCCACCCCTTTATTTTGAGCCGATGGGCATCATTGCATGCAAGATGGGTTTCTTGCAGGCAGCATACCATTTGGTCTTGCAACTCTGTGCCTTTTAAATAGGGCATTTAGCCATTTACATTCAAGGTTAGTATTGATATGGGTGGATTTCATCCCGTTGTTGTGCGTTAGCTGGTTATTATGCAGCTAACATATTTTGTTAGTTGCATATTATTGTAATCATATTTTGGTTATTGCTGGTTATTGTTTGTATGGTTGCTTTATAGTGTCGTTGGTCTGTGTACTTAAGTGTGTTTTCGTAGTGATTGGTAATGGTCTTTCTATATAAAATTCCTTTTTAAGAGTATAATAAAGTCAATCATTTTCAGCATCTGTGTGATGAATTAAATTTCTCAAGTGATCTCTCCTAATGCTGTATTTTATCATCTGAATAACACCTGGGTTCACAGGTTGAATCAATCAGGGAACTCAGTAGTAGGGCAGAAAGATGGCAAGAATACTAGCAGAGACCAGTTAAATTTCCTGGGCAATGAAGTAACTATCTTCTAAATAACATAGGTCTTTAAAGTAGCTCACGGAGACTCCAGAAGCTGCAGGCAGCGAAGCGGCCCTCCATCCTCCTCCTTCACTGAGGAGCCCTCCTCCACAGAGCTGTTGCATATTCTGGTGCTCTGACACTGCTTGTCTTCTCTGCCAGTGTCTGTGGTTTGGAACACCCACTACTGATGTACATATACTGTTTTACTGCAACTAGTGGTGTCCTTGTTGTTGCTGCCAATCCCAGAAGCATTGCTGATAAATGAAATGATACTGTTTTGGCAGCTGAAGTAAGAATGTGACTATGGGAAAGCCACTAAATGGATCTAGTTTCCTGTTGTCTGAAAAATGAGGGAACTAGAGGAGATGATCTCTCAGATGAAGTCTCAGAATTTTAGTTCTCGAATTCTGTGATTTTTCTTCTCTCATCTCTTTGGCCTCTTCTGTGTTTTGTCCATTATCCTACTAGCTTTGGTAGTTTTGGGTCCCACTGAAAAAACTGTTTTCGTGACAATACATACTGGTTGTCATGACAACTCATTCTTCTTCCCCCAGAGCAAACTGACCAAACTCTGTGTCAGAGAAACACCTCCTGTCATGTCCTCCCTGTATATGCCAGCTTTAAAAAATTTGTATGGATTTAGGGGGTACAACTGCAGTTTTGTTCCATAGGTATATCGAATAGTGGTGAAGTCTGGGCTTTTCGTGTAACCATCATCTGAACAGTGTACATTGTACCCTTTAGGTAATTTCTCAGCCCTCCTCTCCACTCTTCTGTGTTTCCAATGTCTATTATTCCACACTCTATATTCATCAGCCCTCCTCTCCACTCTTCTGTGTTTCCAATGTCTATTATTCCACATTCTATATCCATGTGTACACATTATTTAGTTCCCACTTATAAATAAGAACATGCGGTATTTGACTTTCTGTTTCTGACCTATTTCACTTAATGACCTCCAGTTCTGTCCATGTTGCTGCCAAAGACTGATCACATTCTTTTTTGTGGCTGAGTACAATTCCTTTGTGTATGTATACCACATTTAAAAAACCCAATCATCTGTTAATGTTAGGTTGGTTCCATGTCTTTACTATTGCAAATAGTACTGCAATAAACATACAAGTACAAATATCTTTTTGATATAATCATTTCTTTTCCTTTGGGTAGATACACAGTAGTTGGATTTTTTAAAGTTCATTAATTGTTGGATGTTTGGGGGTTAATTTGCCACAAAGAGATTCTTTTTCTGGGGAAAATTTTTTTCAAGTTCTTCTGGAGCTTGGGGGTTCAATAATATTAAGCTCAGGCCGGGCGCGGTGGCTCAAGCCTGTAATCCCAGCACTTTGGGAGGCAGAGACGGGCGGATCACGAGGTCAGGAGATCGAGACCATCCTGGCTAACCCCGCGAAACCCCGTCTCTACTGAAAATACGAAAAACTAGCCGGGCGAGGTGGTGGCGCCTGTAGTCCCAGCTACTCGGGAGGCTGAGGCAGGAGAATGGCGGGAACCCGGGAGGCGGAGCTTGCAGTGAGCCGAGATCCGGTCACTGCACTGCAGCCTGGACGACAGAGAGAGACTCCGTCTCAAAAAAAAAAAAAAAAAAAAAAAAAAAACAACAATAATATTAAGCTCTAGAAAGATAAAGATACGGTTTTACAACAATGCCAATAACAATACGTTTTCAAGGCATTTTTCATGACTTCTTTCCACCTTATGAAACTAAAAGTTACTTATAGGAAAAAGAAAGGAAGAAAGAACATGGTACATTTATTCCGAATTACACAATAGCATTTTTTTGAAGCTTCCCCAGAGGAATTTTAAAGCTGTTAGCGTCACCCTCTCACTTCTTAAAGTGGTTAACTCAGCTCATAAACTGGACTCAAGTAAATTTTTTAAATGCCTATGAAATGTAAAAAAATTTAAAAATCTATTTTCAGCATCTATTAACAAAATGTTAATTTTTCTTTAGGATTAGTTTGTTAAATTCATAAAAAGAGAAATAGCTTGACTACCAAAAGACACAGTGCCTGTCTTCTGCGGTAAGCACAGAGGCGTTGACGAAAGGATCTTAACTGTTAAGGATCATTTAAAACCAATGAATTAAAAATCAGGAGGTCAGGGAGAGCTGTACAGAGATGATCAGGCTCTCTGTATTTGTCTTAACAAAGAAAGTATTAAACCAGAGTGATTTTCTCCTTCGTTCTTTTCCCCCCACCAGGAAGAAATGTGAAACTTAATTTTACCCTTGATTGAAAAGGTGCTAATTTGTCTGACAAGTTGTTGGAATCCGAGGATGCTCAAGGTATCCTTGATGTCTCAAACCTTCATGCTGAGTGAAGCATGCCTCTAATGTGTCAATATTTAGGAGATATTTTATATCTCATTAGGTAAGAACAGTATAAACCACCTGAATGCAGATGGGACAGGAACTTGTCCTCTGTCAAAGAGAAAACCTTCAGCTCGTTATAACCAAGGCAATTTTTGAATCGCCCTCATTCAACTAAATATTTGATTAGAAATTAACTTTATTCTTTTACATTGTAGAGAACCTAAGTGAACTTTCTCCCCATTTTCTGCCTTTTTTTGGCAGGTGTGATCTCCAAATCCTTCCCTTTATTGATTGCAGTATCAATGAGTATTTATCAAGAAGGTTCCTAAGAGAGATGGAAATGGAAATATGAAAACTCTAATTCCTTTTCTTTTTAATTGTGTATTTATTGATTGTTTTCATATACTTTCTAAAGCCAAGAATTAGCTGTATGAATGACCTTTGCATGTTAACTAAAGCCTAATTGGTAAACTGATGTATCACTGAGAGGAAATTTCTACTGGAGAAAAAGACATTTTCCTAGCACATAAGTCACCCCAGGTTGCATGGCTGTTAATAATGGCTAACACATATAACTCTTCCTATGGGCTAGATACTGTCCTGTGTGCTTTTATCCATATTAACTCTGGTAATTCTCTTAATAACCCTGTGAGGTGAGCATTATTATCTTAGCTTTACAGAAGCAGAAAAGTGACTTGGCAAAAAATTGCATGGCTATAAAGTGATGGAGTCAGACTCAGACTCAGAGTCCAGCTTCTAACTCCTATGCTGGGCTGCTTCTTTTTCTCATATATGGAACCTTATCTAGCAGTGATGAAGTGTGCTAGATGGGACTACATTGTCAATGCAGGAAAAATGCTCCTACAGTCAGTAAAACCTTTTGTGAGATCTGCTTGCTGCTGAGTTTTCCAAAAGAAAAAAACTACAAAATAAATGTTAGTACTTGCATTACCACTTACTTGCTCCTCTTCAGATTAGCATTATATAAATGCATGACTTGTTTCCTTAGCAACTTTAAGATAAAGTATAGGCTATCCATGTACAATATAATGGCTTGATTCAGATGATGTTGACATGGAGAGTAAATAAAGGGAAACTGGCAAGGTTCATGTAGTAATTTTAATTTATTAAATGTTCAGTTAACTAACCATACAGTTAATTGCCTTCTGATTAATTTTGAAGAGGACAAATGTCTTACTGAGTAAACAGGAACAATAAGATCATATTGTAAAAGGCTGATAAAAAGACCACCTGTTAGTTATCATTATGGACTAACTCAGTGGCTCTCAGACTTGATTGCATATTAGACTCTGCTGGGGAACATCTAGAACTTCTGTTGCCCCAGCTGGAATTCAGACCAGTTAGAACAGACTCTCCAGGCCTGGGTCCCAGGCATCAGTAATTTTCAGAGCTCCCCAGGTCATTTCAATGCGTAACCAAGTTTATAATTCACTGACCTAAATGGAAGTTTTCATGTAAAACTCTATTTCAACCTATTTCAAAAATCCTTCAAACCATTAAAATAAATATCAAATGACTTTTCTTGGAGTTTCTTTTGTCTGAATCAGGAGTTACAACATAATTACTTGAATATCCTAGTACCTGGCGTATATATTTACTCTGAAAGTATAAAATGTCATTTGTTAAGGTGTATTTACTAAGTTCAAGTGATCTTCTGTAACAATCTAAAAGATTCCATATAAGCCAGGGGCATATTTTAATGATGATTTAAATCATTTATTTCTGAAAAGTTGACAATGTACAGAACAAAATTGTGTATAGATGTACTAATATCTTCCTTCTGCCCTCCTGACCTGCTGACTTACAGAGACAACAACCATGGTGCTTATGCCATATGGTTTCTGGTTCGCTTAGGCCAATAGGAAGTCCCGTCCCCAACACCTAGGTTTAAAGGTGGGGGAAAAAATCAGGTGTTTCCTTATTCCCTTGGCTCCTTTTAAGTGTCTGTTTCCTTCCACTGAAGGTCACTGTTGTCCTCAGGGTCACCTCCTGTACTGGCTCTTCTTCATTTTTGGGTTCTTCACCTCTCCCTTTCCTCACACCTTTATGCAAGGGGGGATGAAATACTCCATTGCTGTTAGTTCCAGGTTCCTGCATTGTCCCTAGTGGTTCCTCCACACTCTACCCACAACTTTATAATAGATTTATGAAAAAAAAAACTCTTCTCAAGCCATCCCATTTTGACTGTGCTGTTTGTTTTTTGTTGGGGCCTTGACTGATATGGTGCATAATAAAAACCGAGGCAAGAAAATCTGTCCCAAGAGTATGCCAGTGACAATGACAATGACTGGAAGACACTGGACAGCCATGTCACTAAAATGCGCGTTAGAATCAAGCTCTAATGTGACAAATGTGTTTAGTAGTTTTTTAAAAGCACGTTTCCCTCTGTTTTTGTAGGTGAGTTATACAACTTAAATTCTGTAGCCCACTTACCATTATGTTACACAGTAGCAATGATTGAAGGATACTATGAGGATAGAAATGTATCTAGTATGGTCTTTATTAATCATACACTCAGTCATGGTTTCCTCTGACCTATTTACTATTCTCATTATTTGCCCTGGGTTTTTCTACATTAATGTCTTAGCTCATTTTATTGCCTTTTCTTATGATTCAAGGTCTTGATCAAATGCCATCTCTGCCACAAAGATTTCCCTAATTTTTTTTTTTAACTGAAGAGACACATTTTCCTTTACAAAATCTGCATATCTTGTGGCTCTTTCCACCTGACTTTGTATCTCAGATCTACCCCATCATAGCTGGCTGTCTTTTCCAAGCACCCACGCTTTCCTGTGTTTGGCTTTTCTTATCGATAAAATGGGGATCACAGTAGTACCTACCTTGGAGTTATCAGGTTTATATTAGATAAGATAGGTCAAGTATTTCAAACAGTATCTGGCACATAATGAGCAACAAATGTTAGCTATTTTATTCTAGTTATAGTCTTGTAATGAAGCTATTTTGGCACATGCTGTTATTCTGCGATGTACTTAAGAATTGGGACAATGAGAGAGTCACCTTTGTATTCTCAGTATCAAGCAAAGAGACAGGCACAGAGTTGGTGGGTGGGTAGCTGGCTAGTTCATTCGCTTGTTCCTTTAATGAAAAGGAGCCAATCTGGTGCAGTGGTTACGCTTATAGGTTCAGAAACATATTTCCTGGGTTCAAGTCTGATTTTTACCACTTAATTTTTATGTGATCATCATCAAAATCACTGAAGCTTGCTTTATCTCAGCCTTCTCATCCACGAAGTAGAAACAATAACAGAACTACCTCAGTATTGTTGGGGTTTAAATGAGATTAATGAAATAAATCACTTAGCATAGTGCCAGAATATTGTAAGCATTCAATAAATGGTAATAATATTAAAGGAATCACAAGATTAGAAAGAAAGTAGTCCAGGGGAGAAAATAATATCTGAGGCAAAAGTACTGTAGTTTAATGATTATTATATTGAAGGCCTAATGTATTGAAAAAAATTACAGTGAAAAAATATATTCCTGATAGATAAGAAAAGCATTTGAGGTTGAGAATTATGTCAGGACAGGGTATCCTTGTATAAAACTGCTCTAGTGATGTGAAAAAGATTCATAAAGTCTATCTCTTGCCAAAGGGTATGTCAAATATGAGATTTACACTTCCTAAGAGTTGTGGATTGTGATACATGCCATTTATTTGTGTGTCAGTGACTCTATAATCATTCCTAGAGAGGGCCCATTCGCTTCTCGCTGACCTCCCCTTTCCACTCTGTACATTCCTCATTACATACCAGATGTGTTCTCTGATGTATGGCCAAAAATCTAGGTGAATCAAGAGTGGCAGTCTAGAATAGACAGGAGCTGCGTCTGGCAGTGATTCATTCTAATTACACCAAAATCTAACTAATGGAGAAGTCAGTGCAGTCAGAAGAGGGAGAGGAATGTGGCTTCTCTTTCTGCCTTTTCTTTTTCCAGAGACTGACCCCAGTGAACTGTTGAAATTTGATAGCCATAATCAATAGCTTGTAAAACAATAAGGTCAGCATTGTAAAGATTCAGATTTTCTGCCTCCAAATGTAATGGAAACAAGAGTGGTGTGCTGAGCCACTGAGGTGAGTCTGACCTTAGCTGACTGACTGATAAAGGACCCAGAGCAGAGGAAGAGATAAAAGAAGAACACAGAGAAGATGCAGTTGTAAATATTACATCAGCACAATCCTTGTTTGTACTCTGGGAACATGCTGAATTGTTGTTTTGCTATTGCATTAAAAGTAGAAAATCCCAGCTCTGGAGAAAATAGCTTAATTAAGAAGGCTCAGAAATGGAGTGCCTGCATACGTAGTGCCCTCTGCTTTAGGGGTCTCCATCATCATATTCAAGTTTCTTTATACATTTGGGCTAATTCCATTAGCTCACCCACATTTCCTAAATACTAGGTTTTAAAGTCTAGGGATTAGTATTGTTTATGTCAAAATTCAAACTGGAACTGTTAGTTCAGAAGTCAGATTTTTCTAAGTTTAAAATGCATACGAGAGGGGTATTGTAGGTCTGCGTGTTATTGAACGAGACTGCTCTCAAAACAGTAGACAGATATTTCCACTGTATCTTTGCACAACACTTTAGAATTTGATTAGAAAATAGGGAGAAAAGAAATAGACTTGTGGGTTAAACAGATTCTTGCTTACAAGTTTAGAGATTATTTTATTCATAGGGTAGTGTCATGTGAACTGGGTTTTGAAGTTTCAGAAAAAAAGCAATTTCCTGTATTAAACATCTTTAAAAGTTTTCTGAAAATATGCCAGTGACTCAAAAGCCTTCCTGATGAGTAAATAACCTTTACCATTTTTTTCTCTTTGGTAATTTGAAGGTAAACAATTAGGCACATATAAAGTTCTCTTTTTAATAAATGGAATATTTGGATTTAAATTTTAGAAGAAAAAAGTCTTCTTAGCAGGTGTTACGCATTTGCTGAAGATAGATCATTCAAGAAAGAGTTCAAGAGATTTACTGAAGCTGAGATGGTCAGAGGTAGCCACTTTGAGGTATGAGGTTACTGAAGATATAACACCCCTTCTATATACTGAAGATATAGAACAGAGGCTCTAATTTAGGTAAAAAACAAACAACATGGAATATGAAACAAAATTGAATCTTGTATTGACTATAATTAGAATTGAATTTATAGTAAAATCCTGCTGAGTATTATATGATTGGGGTTTATTATTTGCAAATGGAAGTTACCTTTACAAAGCCAAACACAGCTCCCTTTTGCTGGGTAACTTTTGGGTTTCAATTGTAAGTGAGTACTCAAGGAGACCTGACAGCATGGGATGTAACCTGCCATGACGAACAGCTAATGAGGATTGCCTTCTACCGCACTTGATTTTCTCTAGAATTATTGTTATGCTGTCTATGCTGAAATCAGTGATGCTGTTAGTATCCTGTTTCTCTGAGTTGCTGCAGTTGCAGGCGAAGTTTTTAAGTTATAATTAATCTTGATGTGTATTTCATGTAAAAAAGCATAGTGATTCAATGTTTGCTTTTCAATCTACTTTTTTTTCTATCCCAGTAGGTATTCTAGTATCAAGCATAAGATCTCGATTAAAAAGAAAGCTCCAGAAAATGAAAGCATAAATTCTTTAGTGCATTTTAAACCAACAGTTGCATAAAATCTCCACTCAGAAACTTTTGAAACTCTGTGCTTAAAAGAATTTGGTTTGTGTGTAGCTGAAGTGATTGAAGCCTATCCTGTTTTCTAAATTCCTATGTAGATATCCTTTCTAGGCAAAGGAGATAAAATAGGAGTCACCAAAAAGACTCATGTTGTGGTGCTCACTGATTGGGGGGCCTTAAAGCTAAGGCATTACAACAGTTCTGATATAATCAAAATAATATGTGTCACCAGCATTACCTCTCCTTGCTCATATCTCATTGTTGATCTTCAGAGCCTTATGAGAATGTGGCTGCTTGTAATGTAAGAGATGGGCATTTCTAATTTTGGAGATTTAAAAAAGAACTACTTGGCCCGATCATTATAATGTGAACTTGAAATTGATACTCTTCAACAATCTTTCTACACAGAACCAAATATAACACTTTGAAGGCCACAGAAAGATTTCACTAGTGACCTTCGTCAATACTTGGGAGAGTAATTACAGGAGTCGCTGTTAACAGAAATACTGATCATTTCTGCATAACGTAATATAACAGGCCAACCCAATACAGAGAAACAAGCTCAAGAATATCTGCAGATCAAGTCAGAGATGCCAGTTTCTTAGCAGGGTTTGTAGAGTTATAAAAATGACTTGTTTAAATGCTTAGGAAAATGAGTTAAAGATTCAGCAAGAATAAAGACCACCTAGAGAGATTTTATACTACAAATTCATTAGCATAATTTTTATTACCTGTCTGTCATAGCAGTTCACATCATTGCTGTTAGATGATCTTGAACATTTACAGAAACTCACAGCCTGGGAATTGTTTAATATTCTGGGGATTGAACTAAAGATACCCAGGATACCAAAATATTTGCCACAGTACACATACATGCCCATAAGTAAGCGATAGACTCTGATTGGACTGTGTTAATAATTCCATTACATTGTCTCCCAAAGACCTTTATCAAGTGCATTGAGACTTCCACGCATTTTTCATGATTACAAATTCCTACCAATGATGTTGAAAGGTGTGTTGTAAATGTACAGTGTGACTTCTCCAAAAAAAACCTTACCCTCACTTCCCTAATTCAATAAGCAAAAAGTCCTTTGAGAAAGGACACAAAGAATCCTTATCCAAAGCATTTGTGCCATTATGAAAGTTTGATTTTAGGAAACTCTCAAAAGACTTCCCAAGCTTTTGTCTACTCTTCTGAGGCTCTGGTGGTTTCTGGGGGAAAATTAATATCATTCTCACTGAATTTGGCTCTTGTATCAATGTACTTGAAATGGAAATCCATTTCTTAGTAAAAATACAGAAAATCACCAAATCAAACAAGCTTTTCTCAGAACAATTATATATATATCAATCTGCCAATTGTGTTGGTACTGAAGTCTAGTGAACATTAAAGCGAAACTAAGTACAGTTTCTGAATATATTTAAATTGTTTAAATAAAAAATTAATAATTTAAAATAATTATAGTCTTATAGGTTTGCAAAAATAGTACAGAAAGTTTCTGTATACCTTTTGCTCAGATTCGTCTGATTTTAACCTTTCATATAAACTTAGAAAAATTATCAAAATAAATAAATTATAATTAGTAACAATGCTATTAACTAAACTGTGGACTTTATTCAGATTTAATCAGTTTTTCCAGTATCATCCTTTTTTCTAGTTTTCTGATATCCAACCCAGGATCTCACATTGTAGTTAGTTGTTTTTTCTCCTTAGTCTCAAATAATCTGTGAGAGCTTGTTAGTCTTTGTGTTTTGTGATCTTGACACTTTTGAAAAGCACTGGTCAGATATTATGTAAAACATAATGTCGTCGTGGGTTTACCTGATGTCTTCCCATGATTTGATTGAGGTTATGCATTTTTGGTAAGAATACCACAGATACAGTGTGCGCTTCCCAGTGAATCTATCAGGAAAAATAGGCTGTTGATAACGTCTTATTACTGGCGATGTTCAATTGTTATGGTTATTCCATTTTGGATTCAACCCATTTCCTGTAGATTTTTTCTAACTAACATATGGTAAAAAATTCACTGTTTGTGATACTGTATAATGTTACACATGCATAATATGTGATATTGTATAATATTCTAATATTGTATAATATTTCAATATAATAGTTCTGTGGTTTTTGGTAAATCTGTAGAGTGGTGTATCCATCACCACAGTCATAATTCGCAACGTTTTCACCATCACCATCTCTCATTCTGCCTCTTTGCAATCGGCCCCTCTCCACATCCCACGTTGCCAACCATGAATTTGCTTTCAGTTTCTGTTGTTTTGCCTTAGAAAATACATTTAAGATTCATTCATGCTTTTGTGTGAATCAAGTTTGTCCCATTTTATTGCCAAACACTGTTCCATTATATAGATGTCACGTGGTTTGTTTATTCATTCACAAGTTGAAGAACGTCTGTTTTTGTTCATTTCTTAATAAAGCTGCTATAAACATTTGCATACAGGTTTATGTCCAGGCTTATATCCTTTTCATTAGGATGTGTAGCTTTTCTAACATCGTGGAATTGCCTTTGTCCTTTTCTAAAAAGCCAGTTGACTGTATACATGTGGGTTTATCTCTAGACTTCTTTACTGCTGACCATTGTGTATGTCTTTTCATCAATAACACATTATCTTTATTACTCTTGACTTATAGTAAGTCTTGAAAGTAGGTATTGTGAGTCCTTAACTTTGTTTTTCTTTTTCAAAATTATTTTGGCCATTCTAGTTCCTTTGTCTTTCCATTACATTAGACAGCTTGCCAATATTTACCCTTCCTCCAAAAATGAACAAATAAACAAACCACGTAGGCAGTTTGGATTTTCACTGGAATTGCAATGAATCTATAGATCAATTTTGAGTCTTTATAGTCTTTTCTTTATAATATTATCCAACATTACAACACAATATTGTACAATATTAAAGTATTGTATAATTACTGTAAGATTATAATACACTTGCAATATAATGCAATGCACTTGTAATACAATTATGATATTATAATATTGTATAATATTTCAATATAATATTACAATACTGAGTCTTCCAGTCCATGAACAGCTACATTTCTTCACTTATTTGGGTCTTCTTTGATTTATTTTATTAATATTTTATAGTATCCAGAATACAGATCCTGCCCATATTTTGTTAGATCTGTACTTTAGTATTTCTTTTCATTTTTTGGAGGTGCTATTATAAATGATATTTTAAAAACTAATTTGAGCTCTAATTATTTATTGCTATTATATAGAAATACAATTTTGTATTTTGGTCTTATATCCTGTGACTTAGATAAAGTTTTATGAGTTCTAGTAGGCTTTACAGATTACGTGGGATTTTCTGTAGACACTCATGTTGTCTGTGAAAGCAAACAGTTTTATTCCTTCTTTTATTATACGATAGGCTTATCTTTCATTCTTTTTTAAAATTGTACTGGCTAGCACTTCTAGTACAAGTTTTTATAGAAGTGGTGAGAAAGAACATTCTTGCCTTGTTTTTTACCGTGGGTAGGGGGAAGATTTTAGTCTTTTTCCATTAAGTATAATGTTAGCTATAGATTTTTGTAGATTCCTTTGATCAAATTTAGGAAATTCCCTTCTTTTCTAGTTTTCTGAGAGTTTTTATAACAGATGGATATTGAGTTTTGTCAAATGCTTTTCTTGTATATGCTGAGTGAGATAATCAGTTTTTTCTTCTTCGCTCTCTCTTTTTTTTGGGGGGGGACAGTGTCTCTCTTTGTTGCTTAGGCTGGAGTGCAATGACACCAACGTGGCTTACCGCAACCTCTGCCTCCCAGGCTCAAGCGATCCTCCCACCTCAGCCTCCTGAGTGGCTGAGCCCACAGGCACCCACTACCATGCCCAGCTAATTTTTTTTTTTTGAATTTTTGGTAAAGACATGGTTTCACCATATTGCCTATGCTTGTCTCGAACTGAGCTCAAGCCATCAGCCTGCCTCTGCCTCCCAAAGTGCTGGGATTACAGATGTGAGCCACTGCGCCTGGCTGTTTTTTTCTTCTTTGTTCTACTAATATGGTGAACTACATGGATTAATTTTAGAATGTTGAAGAAGTCTTGTATTCCTGGGATAACTTGTTTGGTTGACATTTATTATCCTTTTTATATGTTTCTGGTTTCGATTTGCTAATATTTTGTTGACTATTTTGCATGTATGTTCATGAAGAACATTCATCTGTAGTTTTCTTTTTATTATAATGATTTGGTCTGGCTTTGGTATTAGGCTAATGATGGCCTCATAAAATAATTTGGGAAGTCTCTTTCTTTTTCTGGAAAATGTTTATACAGAATTAATATTATTCTTTTCCTAAATGTTTGGTACAATTCATCGGTGAACTTGTCCTGGAAATTTCTTTTTAGGAAAGTTTTAAATTACAAATTTATTTTATTAAATAGATATAGGAATATTCAGATTAATGATTTCTTCTTGAGTGATTTTAGTAGTTCATGACTTTCAAAGAATTGGTCCTTTTTTATTAAAGTTGTTGAATTTGGAGGCATAGAGTTTGTTTTTGTAGTATTCCCTTATTAACCTTTGAATGTCTACAAAGTCTGTTGTGATGACATCCTCTTTCATTCTTGATATTGGCAATTTGGGTCTTCTCTGTTTTCTGTTGCCAGTTTGTCTAGAAGTTTATCAATTTTATTAATCATTTCAAAGAATCAACTTTTGGTTCAATTGGTTTTCTGTACTGTTTTCCTGTTTTTGATTTTATTGATTTGTATTTCTTTCTATATTGTTTTCTTTCCTTGGAATGAATTTTCTCTCCTTTCTCTACTTTCTTAAGGGAGATTAGCAACTGATTTGAAGCTCTTATTTTTTCTAACACAAGTATTTAACACTATAAAATTCTCTCTAATCACTGCTTTAGTTTCATCCTACACATTTTGCTAAGTTATATTTTCATTTTCATTTAGTTCAACATATTTTTATTTCCCTTAAGATTTTCTCTCTGACCCATAGGTTATTAATATCCAAACTTTTGGGGATCTTTTCCAGATGTTTTTGTTATTAATTTTTAGTTTAATTCCATAATTGTCAGAGAACATATATTATGGGGTTTCTATTTTTAAAATTTGCTGAGCTTTTTTAATAATCCAGAATATGGTCTATATTGGTGAATATTCCATGAGCACTTGAGAATAATATATATTATACTGTTGTCACTCAGAGGGTCTACAAATGTTGATTAGGGCAAATTGAATAATATTGTGTTAAGGTACATATTGGTACTCATTTTATGCCTCCTTGTTCTATCAATTGCTGAGAGATGTATTGAAGTCTCCAACTCTAATTGTAGATTTGTATATTTCTCTCTTCCGTTTTATGACTTTTTGTTTTATACATTTTGACACTTTTGTTAGGCACATACACATTTAGAATTGTTATGTCATTTTGAAGAGTTTACCCTTTTGTCATGTAATTTACCTCTTTATTTCTGATAGTATTCTTTGTTCTGAAATATATTTTGTGTGATATTAATATAGATACTCCAGTTTTCTTTTGTTAACATTTACATGGTATATCTTTTCCTGTCAGTTTCTATCTGCTATCCTATTCTTTCTGCCTGAAGAATGTTCTGTAACTTTTCTTGTACTGTCGGTTTCTAGGCAATGCATTCTGTTAAGCTTTCATTTGTTTGAAAAGTCTTTTTATACTTCATTTCTGAAAAACTATTTTGGCTGGGTATAGAATTTAGGTTTTAAGTTTTTTCTTTTAGCATGTAAAGAGTCACTTTTTTTTCTTTTTTTCTTTTTCTTTCTTTTTTTTCAGCTTGCACTGTTTCTGACAAGAAGTTTGGTGTAATTCTTATCTTTGTTCCTCTGTATGTAACGTGTATTTTTTCTCAGGCGGCCCTCACGATATTCTCCTTCTTTGTTGTTTTTAGCAATCTGAATATGCCGTATGGCATGGAGAGGTGTTCTTTGTTGTTATTTTGCTTGGTGTACTATGAGCTTCTTGGATCTGTGCTTTATTGCCTGTCAGTACCTATAGAAAATTACTAGCCATTGTTTTGTAAAATACTTTTCTGCTCCATTCTCTCTACTTTCTAAGGAATTCTAATTATATTAATACATATACTAGACTGTTTTATAAATATACCTTTAAAAAAGCCTCACATTCAGTGCTTGCAGTAAATTTCCTATATATTTATTTATTGATTTTTTTCTGACATTAAAAAACATAGCTTTAAATTTCAAATGATTAAAAAAAACTAAAAGATTTTCTATAATGTTGATACTTAAAAAAACCCTTTTAAGAGTATCGTATATGTTCTTTCAGTCTTTTTCTTATTCAAACACAAATAGATTTCCTATTCAAACATACATACATATATTTTTAACACAATGGTATGAATAATAATATATTTCTCTTATTGTTTATTTCACTTTTTATAGGCCATCTTATCATGTTGATGCACATAGATCTACATCAGTCTTTTAAATAACTACATTGCATTTCATTGTATGAATTAAACTTTGTTTAATTAACAAACTCACTATTGATAAACATTTAAAGTGTTTCGATTTATAACTATTAAAAACAATGTCACAATCATCCTGAATTGTAATATGTATTTGTAATCTTAAGTAAGTTTTTCACAATATAAACCCTTAAAGTAAACTTGCTAAGGCATAGGGCATGCATATTTTGAGTATCGGTAGATATTTCCAAATTTATCCTCAGAAAAGTTATACCAATAGCCATCACCGCCATCACCACCAGAAATTTATGAGAGTGTCTTTTCCTTTTCCATGCTGCTCTCAAACATATTCTTGTGTAGCTTATTCTTGGAGCAGTGAATGCTGTTGAAATCTATTATATTGTTATGGGTATGAAGAACACAGTGTTTGAGGCATATTAACTTGGCATTATCATCAAGAGGATGGATGGAGATTAGTGAATTTAGATGCGTGGAGACAAATGTAGTTATTCAGGCTTAAATAACTGAGGGTCAGCACCAAGATAATTGGGTAGCAGCAGTAATGAAAAGAAGGATCAACGTTTCAAAGAAAATGAAGTAGGCTTTATAAGTGCTTGAAGGTGAGACCTAAATTTGGAGTCAGAAGACTGAGATCTGAGTCTCGGATGTATCATTTTTGTTAACTTAGTGACCTGGCCAATTTTTACAATGTTCATTAAAAAAAAAAATCTTGAACAGGTTTACTGCAAAGATTAAATGAGACAATTTATATATGATGGTATTTTTAAAACTCTAAAGCCTGATTGTAAATGTAAGATAATCATTATAATGTGTGAGATGTGAAAAAGGGGGGAGAATTAACAGTATCTCAATAGTTGAGCCATGCAGCCCAGGGAGTGAGGGGTTATTGACAGGAAGAGATTATTAAATGAGACAATGAAGGATTCAAATTTGTTACTGTTGTATTTGAAGTAACTACGGAACTTCTGCATTGAACTATCCAATAATTAGTGGGTACAACTAAATTAGAGTTAAGGAGATCAAGATTTGAAATAAATTTCCTCTGAGAAGGGCTAAGGATTAATTTTCTGACCACACACAGTCCTTCCTCCAGTCTTTTGAGTAAATAACTGACAATTGAACATTCTTCACTTTTCTCCCTTTCTTCCAATAAGAGCTGAAGCAGCCCACGTGACCCTGTGTCAGCTGGAATCTGGCTTCTTAGCATCTTCCAAACACATTGTACTTGGAATCACAGTCAGAGGTTAAAGTTCAGTTTGTGGACTTGGAAAGAAGACATCATCTACTTTAGCCTGAATTTCCCAATTGATCAGATAATTATCTATAATATATTGGTTGATGTCATGAGAATTAAAGTTGTATATAACTGGATTGCTTGACTTTTAACTGCTAGACCCTGGTAAGTAACAATGAAAAAGACATCATTCTTGCCCTCAAGGAGCTTTAAGTCTGATAGGAAGAGATCTGACATCTAAGCTTAATAAAATATAATTGTTCTGTTAAGACTATGTGATTGGGAGAGTGGAGAAAGGAGAGACAAAGAAGGATATGGTCAATTCCCCATTTCTAGAATGGGAGGCAAATATTTCAGAAAATTCTAGATTGTGTAGATGGAACTGTATCTTGAAAGACAGTGCTTGTGGGTGTACAACAGGGCAGGATGCTTGAGAAATAAAGCTGGAAGATCAACTGTATGGATGTGGGAAATATTTTGAAATAGCAGGTGTGATGGCATCTGCAAGTTGATCATTCTCTCTAGAGCTCAGGGGAGAGGTGAGTTGGAGCAGGCTGCATTAGAAGGGGTCATGCTGGAGTCATGCCCTTGGCGTGATGATGGTCCCTACCCCTGCCTTCCCCCCACTTCTGCCATCCCCACCTTGGTTTTCTCCTTCATTCTATAATGTATTCTCCTTTCATTCTGTACTGCAACCTTCCCCTCCACTCTCCCACTGAATCCTAAACCTAAAATGATTTGGAACCAAATTATGATTTGAAGGATTATATTACTGGTTCATATTGACCCTGCTGTGATACAATGATAGCTGTGGCCAAGGTTTATTTTGATACATTGAACAAAGTGAAGTCTTCTGAGCCTTGATATTTACAGATTTAAAAGAAGCTGAAGAAAATAAAACATATTTTAACCCCTAGGAAATGAACAAATATGTGCCAGCTCATCCAAGCACAGTGTGACATGACTTATGTGGTACTGTAACCTAATGAAGCCTGAAGTCATTCAAAATATCGCATGCTCATAATCATTCAGATATATCGCTTGTTTGTGGCAGTGCCTGAAGACTAGCAGGCTCCCATAGAAAAGAAAACCTTTCTGATCTTCAGCCTCTCCTCATCACACACTGGATGCTGGGCTGCCAGCAGTTGCTCTAGTGCCTCAATTTCAGGTCCCTTCCCTCCATCCTCCCTTCCATCTAAATGATTTGTTCTTTCTTGTTATTTTCTTTAACTTCTTTATGCCTCCCTTCTCTTTGGTCTCAGTTATCTCACCATGAGAGTAATTTGCCTATTAGCTTGTGAAAACTTGAGTTTGCCACGTCTTATTCTTTCACCCAATGGGAATGTCACTTGCTGTTTATGGTGACATCACAGCATCATAAAAATATAGATTTGAAGTTGGAATATAGTCTAATTTCCCATAAATACAGAAGCCCTTCTTTTAATACATTTTATCTTTAGATCCTCAATAAGCATGAAACATTCTCAGCTTCCTATTCGCACAAGGTCTTTAAACATGGTAGCTTTTTCTGACCTAGATTCTAGACTACTGCTTCCATGTTTTAACTGAATATTGACATTTCCTTAGGTTACCTCCTTTCTGGGAATTGGGGGGCAGGCTTGAGTGGTAGTAACTCCTCTTATTTTGTTCTGCATAGTTCTGGAGTGGCGCATGGAAATGGCTGTAAACATTATAATCCAAGTAGACCTGTGACCCAGTACTGTATACCTGAAGCCCTTCATCCTGGCGTGTGATACCCTGCATTGCACTCTGCCTGTTTCTTTTGCTGATATCAGCACTCCCAGGCCACTACTCACTCCATCCACTTGTCTGTCCTGACTCCACACAGTAGACATACAATGAGTGCTTGAGTAATACTTGTCAAAGGCAAAGGAGAGAGATGATAAATCTAAGAGGGTGTTATGCAAATGTTCTTTAAATTTTAGGTTGTGAAGTTAGTTATTTAAGTTCAAGGTACCTCCAAAGTGCCAACATATCTCCCCTTAAGATGTTCACTGCTTCACCTCCCTCGGTTCTTTTCTCAAATGTCTTATTCTCAGTGAGGTCTTCCTGACTACTCCATTTGAAATTGCCCTACACTTTTGTAGAACTTCTTATTTCTAGATAATAAAGGTTACATTTTTAATTTTTCTTTTTAACACTGATCTGATATATCGTATTATTAATTATTTAACTTCTCATTTATTTATTGTCATTCTTAGGCAGGGCTTTTACCTCTTCACTCCTCTGTTTCTAGAGTTCAGAACTGTGTTTGACACATGCATGGAAGGCCATTAACAAATGTTTTTGGAATGAATGGGAGAAAAAGTCACTCTGTCTTCATTCTGTCTGCTTCCTCCTTTTCTCCCTTCACTGGCTTTTTCCATGTCTTGAATCCATACACAGAACCCATTCTTCACAGCTCTACAGTTTCCAAGTCCTAGTTCCAACCATGCTCAGAGGCTGAGTAGCTGTTTCTCAGTCTGAATCTCAAATTCTCAGGTGAGAAATAAAATGGACACTGTTTTTATCAGGCCTATGTCCTGGTACAATCTACCGTGGCCAAGGGATCGGAGACACAAATCATCCACTGAGATTGTTGCCGCATCTACTTGTCAGGGAGGAGGAAGTAATTCCAGGAAAAGGATAGTTGTGCATTGAGTGGGCACCAGGTATTCACAGTAGTTCAAGAGGCCTGAGGAATCCTTTCCAAATCATTTAAATTTCCCAAATACTTTATTTATGTGTTTATTTGAAACCAACTCTCACTCTGTTGTCCAGGCTGGAGTACAATGGCAAGATCTTGGCTCACTGCAGCCTCCACCTCCCAGGTGGAGCAATTCTCTAGCCTCTGTCTCCCAAGCTGGGATTAGAAGCCCACGCCACCACATCTGGCTAATTTTTGTATTTTTAGTAGAAATGGGGTTTCGCCATATTGGTCAGGCTGGTCTCAAACTCCTGGCTTCTAGTGATCCGCCCGCCTTGGCCTCCCAAAGTGTTGGGATTACAGGCGTAAGACACCGCACCTGGTCAAATTTCCCAAATATTTTAAATGGATTCACAAAAGAGTGTCTTGTTCATCTTTGTATCCATAGCACCTAGAGAAATTCCCAGGAGACAGACCTCATGGTTTGAATTGCCTTTTTGCATTATCTGATAGTTTCTGGTGTTTAGTAATGCCTTTGTTCTATTGATGATAATGGTAAGAATAGGGAAATTTGGTTATTTGATAATGATGTAGTAAAAGAAAAAGCTGAGTCAGAGTATTTACACGTATATAGTTGTAAAGAGGTGGTAATACTGTGTGTGTTGGCGGGGGAGATTTAAAACTTGACTTAGGAAAGAGCAATCCTTACTAAAATGTACAAAAATACTTGGTGAGCTAATGTTTTTGATGCAAGGGCTTGACTACAGGATAATAGCTTACAAGTTGTCCCCTGCTGTTTGGTAATGTTAATGGACAGGAAGTGAGTAATGATTTATAAAGTGGTGTTGGAGCTGTAGTTAACAAGGCTCCCTGACCACAGTGCAATGTGCAGAAGGAAGCAGCAGTTATAGCTCATGGAGGAGGGAAAAGGCTTTTCTTCATTGTTCCTACCTCATGCATTGTTCAGCTTCTAAGCTCCCTCCCCACTCCTTGTTTTTCCTGACAATACAGAGCCTAGGGATGACCTCTGAGGAAGGCTTTGTAGCAGGTTGTCAGATAAAATCTAGGATGCTCCGTTAAATTGGAATTTCTGCTGGGCGAGGTGGCTCATGCCTGTAATCCCAGAGCTTTGGGAAAGCAAGGCAGGCAGATGGCTTGAACCCAGGAATTTGAGACCAGCCAAGGCAAAATGCGGAGATCCCATCTCTACAAAAAATAAAAAAAAAATGTAGCTGGGTGTGGTGGTGTGAGTCTGTAGTGCCAGCTACTCGGGAGGCTGAGGCTGGAGGACTGCTTTAGCCTAGGAGGTCGAGGCCACAGTGAGCTGTGATTGCACCACCCAGCTCCAGCCAGGGTGACAAAGCGAGACCTCATCTCAAAAAATAAATAAATAAATAAATAAATAAATAAATAAATAAATAAATTTCAGATAAATAGTGAAAAACTTTTTAGTGTAATTATGTTCCAAATATTGCATGGGGTAAACATATAAGAAATTGTTATTTGTCTGAAATTCAAACTTTAGTTGTCTTTTTATTGACTCACTCTGGCAACTCTACTTACAGCCCACATTGTTTCACAAGAGGCTATTAGTTCATGCAGATGCAAAAGTTCTTTTAGTTCATTCCTAGAAAGCTGGGGACAAGACAGACCTGCCAAAGAATAGAGGCTTAAAACAACGCTGAGGGAGAAAAAATGCTGTTGTTATTAAATACTCCGTGCTGATGTGATAGTTTAAAAGAGTGACACTATTTATGTGCCTGTGTTGGGAACGTGTGGACTATTTAAAATATATATTTTATGTATGGCCTGGATGAGGTCTCCTCACGCCACCCATTGTGGCCGCACAACAATGTTAGCAGATAATTTAAGTCATCACTGGCCTCCGTCTATCACCAAAGCAGACTATAGAGCACTTTACTTCTGCTGGATAAATGATAAGCTTTCATATTTGACCCTGCTAGCCAAAAAATGTGGGGAAAGGGAAATAAACAATGGACGTCTAAAAAAGTCCAGAAACCAAACAAACAACAGAAAATTCTCCGAGTGGCTCTTTCTCTGAGACAGAGAGCTTCACTCTGGGAACTCTGCCTAAGTAATCTAGGCACCTTTTGTGAAGCAGGCATCTACTTTGTTGATGTTTCCCCCAAACTCCAAAACTTTGATTCTATTCAAATTGAGATATTTGTTTATCCTATCACGCCAGTTATTTTCCCCAAACTGCTCATTTTCACATCCTCTAAAGCCATGGTTCTCAAAATATTGTCCCTGAGCCAGTAGCAACAGCACCTGGGAACTTCTTACAAATGCAAATTCTGGAAGGCCAACGCAGACCTCCTGAATCAGAAACTGGATGCTGGGTTCAGTAATCTGTGTTTTCACAGCTCTCCTGGTGACTCTGATGCCGGCTAAAGCCTGAGAACCGCTGCTGCAGAACTTTACCTCCCAAGTCTTCAGGTCTGTCTACATCTTGTTGGTTGATAGCAATAGAGTGAAACTCTCTGTGTTTGTGTCCACTATATCTAATTACAACGTACGGGCTCTTGGGAATCGTTAAATGACAATATGGGAAGGGGAGACGTTCACATTCATTAAATACTGTTCTAAAATTATACCCGGAATGTAACTGAGAGAGGTATGACTGTGTGACGACATAGAGAGGTATGACTGTGTGACGACATAGAGAGGTAATGCCATTAAAAGAAAGGCTCACTGCTGCTCACAGCTCCCTAAGAAATGAGAGGCAAGGCATGCAACTCAGGACCACGGAAGAGGTTCCAGTGCCAGGAAGCAGAAGTGGGAGTGAGGGGAAAGTTGAGGCTAGAGCCTTTATTGGGGTTTCTGCGGGAAAGGCAAGGCAGGGCAGGGTGAAGAGCTTAAGGTTGGCAGTTTCGATAATTATAGGGGGCTTTGGGGCATAGAGGTGGTCTTTAGTTGCATGGATCTGTCCTTAGAGTGATTTAGGGGTGCGGAAATATTGGCTTTTTGTGTGAGAGCTAGACAAGGAAATGGTTGAGGCGGTAGACTTGGGATTGGTTGGTGCTCTCTGGAGACCTCTGTTTTGTATAAGAATTGGCTGCTCCTGTGAGGTGAAGTCTCTCCCTGGCCAGCAAGCTTTCTGAGATATTAGAACATCATAAAATACAGAAAATAAAAAACATGCTTAAAACAAGTATGTGCCAGGGATTATACTAGAAAAAATATATATATATAATCTATTTTAAATAGATTATATATAAAAAATAGATTATATATATAAAATAGATTATATATAAAATAGATTTTTTATATATATGAAATAGATTATATAAAAATAGATTATATAAATAGATTTTATATATAAAATAGATTTTATATATAATAGATTTTATATATAAAATAGATTTTATGTATAATAGATTTTACATATAAAATAGATTTTATATATAAAATAGATTATATATAAGATTTTATATATAAAATAGATTATATATATAAAATAGATTATATAATAGATTTTATATATATAAAATAGATTATATATAACATATTTTATATATATAAAATAGATTATATAAAATAGATTTTGTATATTTTATATATTTTATATATAAAATGAATTTTGTATATTTTATATATTTTATATATAAAGTAGATTTTATATATTTTATTTATATATAAAATAGATTTTATATATTTTATTTATATATAAAATAGATTTTATATATTTTATTTATATATAAAATAGATTTTATATATTTATATATATAAAATAGATTTTATATATTTTATATATTTTATATATATAAAATCTATTTTATATATATAAAATATCTATTTTATATATATAATATATTTTATATATTTTATATATATAAAAAATAGATTTTATATATTTTATATATATAAAAAATAGATTTTATATATTTTATATATATAAAAAATAGATTTTATATATTTTATATATTTTATATATTTTATATATATATAAAATATATAAAATCTATTTTATATATATCTATATATCTAGATATATCTATATATCTATTTTATATATATAAAATAGATTTTATATATTTTATATATATAAAATAGATTTTATATATTTTATATATATATAAAATAGATTTTATATATTTTATATATATATAAAATAGATTTTATATATTTTATATATATATAAAATAGATTTTATATATTTTATATATATATAAAATAGATTTTATATATTTTATATATATATATAAAATTGATTTTATATATTTTATGTATGGCCTGGATGAGGTCTCCTCACGCCACCCATTGTGGCCGCACAACCATGTTAGGAGATAATTTAAGTCATTACTGGCCTCCGTTTATCACCAAAGCAGACTATAGAGCACTTTACTTCTGCTGGATAAATGTGTATATATATATATACATATATATAAAAAATCTATTTAATCAATTCAAACTTGGCTGTGAGAAATGTGTGTATGTATGTCCCATCCCTCCCCCGCAGACTATGAATGCAGATTAGCAGCTGTGACTCCCCTAATAGCTGCCCCCTCCCAGGTGTAGTCCCTTTAACCCTAATGAGCTTGAGAAACTTCCCAGTTCAGTTCTCTCCAGTCGTTGCCAGCCTTCAAGTTTCATATAGTTCCTAGGAGAAAAACTAGACTCTGCTATATAGCTTTATAAGTTGGAAGAGCTTTTAAAGTCAAACTAGTCTTACTTAAATCTCTGCTACACCATATATATATATAAATGTGTATATATAATAAAAATATATTATGTATGTGTGTATATATATGAAATCCCATTTCATATCAAAATCCCATTCTCATAACAGCCCTATGCAGTTGGTTTTGTCCTACCACAAATAATAAAACTGAAGTTCAGAGAGGTCAAGTAATTTGTCTAAGCTCACACAGCTGCAAGTGGTGGAGCAGAGATTTAAGTAAGACTAGTTTGACTTTAAAAGCTCTTCCAACTTATAAAGCTATCTGGCAGAGTCTAGTTTTTCTCCTAGGAACTATATGAAACTCGAAGGCTGGCAATGACTGGAGAGAATTGAACTGGGAAGTTTCTCAAGCTCGTTAGAGTTAAAGGGACTACAGCTGGGAGGGGGCAGCTATTAGGGGAGCCACAGCTGCCAATCTGCATTCATACTCTAGGTGGGGGAGGGATGGGAGATACACACATTTCTCACAGCCAAGTTTAAAACAATTTAAATGAAGCAAAGTATTCAATTAGAGATGCTTGAGGAAACCAGGCACGTATCATCTGTGTCAGCAGCAAAGGAGAAGAAAATATTTAGCCTTTGCAAGCTGTGACCACTTCAGCACTGTATGATGATGTTGCCTCACGGAAGAGCAAAAGAATACATCCAATACCTTAGAGAGATTAATTTCCCCAGGAAAAAAAAAAGAAAACAAAGGAAGATCCTCTGATTACATTTAAATATTTCCTTGCCAGTGCTTGGGGGAATTCTGACATTCCTTCTAGCAAAGGAAAGCTATTGTGCCTGGGAAAAAGGTGATTAGGGCACCGTGCCTGGGAGGATAGAGGTAAGGGAGGGGTGAAAGGGAGGAAGGGGTGTTTCAATAGCAGCACAGGTGCAACAGTTTGAACTGAGTGATGGCCTTACAAATGACCCTGGCACAGAGCAGAGGAAACCCAAGGAGAAGATTAACTGAATTACAGCTACAGTATGTATGTATGCATTTTATTTCTGTTCTAGAGTCTAAATGGATTGTGGGGCTGGCTGACCAGCTGGGGTAAGGTCAAAATATTGAGGAAATGGGAGGGGATATGGATGAACAATTTTCTTGATGAGGAACAAACCCTTAGCTTGTTTGCTTTTGTCTAGAACATTTTGGAGTCTGAAAAGGCTCAGTTTATAACCTCCTTTATCTAAGTGCAGTCTGATTATTTTTCATGCCAGGATATGACCAGTACCTGAGGTTTTGGCTTTAAGACTATGGAAGGTAAATTGGGATAAGGAGTAGAACATTGGCTTTATAACCCAATTTCTCACTTTCCAGGAGAGCTTATGGTAGAATTTTTTCTTTAGAACACTGAAAATATAATTTACATTTTAAGAAAGTTAATATCCACTTTACTACAGAGGTAATGTACACCCAGTACCTCAAATTCATCTTGCATATAGTAAGCCTTCAACCCGGGAAGACTGACCACCCTGTCCCTTGCTTTAACAAGTGTTTAAGAGAAAATATGGCATATTAGAAGGACTGTTACTAAACTGGGTGACTAATGAGTGGTGTGTCATCAAACTATGCAATCTTCAACACTTCATTTTAGCCTCTCTGAGACTTGGCTCAATTGTGTCTAATAGCCCCTCCATCTGTCTTCTGGGAGTCACCCTCGCACAGCAGTTCCTCTCCGCTTCTTCTTGTAAGCCTGTGCATGGTTGCTAATGCTGTGGTGTAGTGAGATCTTGCCGGCCAGCCCCAGCAGCATTCCGCCCCTCACCACTCAGTGAAGTTTATATAAACTTGCAAGGTATGTGTTTCACTGTGACTTTGATGACCCATACTGAGGGACCACAGAAAGCTCTGTATCTGCCCTGCCTATTTAACAACTATTGTGAGGAGCCCATAAAATAAGTGAAAACCACTTATAAAGTGTAAAGTGCTGGACAAATATTCATTAAATCTTTGTACCTTTATTCCTATAGCCCTGAACAATTTATCTTCCCTTTCAAAAAAACTTGTTACCTTGCATATTTTACTTCATTTAGTCTTACCAAATCCCTTTAAAGTAAAGAGCTAATTGCTTGGTTTAATAAACTTCTCCTTTCCGGTAGTCTATTAGCTAGTTTGTCCTTTATAAGTTGTGCAAAGTGACAGCAGAATTGACTTTGAGGCCTTCCAAGGGTTTTCTACTTAAAGTCTTTCCTGGGGAGCGTAACATCAAAAGTATAAAGGAAGGAGGGAATAGCTTTTCATTTCAAAGGCATCACACTTTGATAAGGTTTTTGAGGAAATAAAAATAAAATTAATGAAAACAGTGGGCTAGAGTCTGATCTCTGAGCAATGTTTTTCTTAGGTTCATAGAGGCCTCCCGAATTCTAAAGTAGTAACTGAATGAAGGGATTCTTTAGAAGTGTCTCAGTTCATGCATCTAAGACTCCCTGGGACTATAGCTCTGCAATTTACATGGAAATCATCCTGCAATTTAGGACACATTGCTTGGGAGAATCTACATGTCTACTCTGCACGGCATTATGTTTTATTTATACTGGTAACCATACTCGTGCTGTATTATGTAAGAATAACCCAGTGATTTTTATTTCCCATTAGAACCCTATGGGCTTTAGTTCATCACCATTCTCTACTAGACTTTAGATCATTTGACAACAGAGTGCCTTTGCCTATTTCACAGCTTCATTTCCAAGGCTCAGCACAGTGCTTGGTGTAGAGTTGGCCAATAAATATTTATTGAGAAGCTGAGTAAATGCAAGGTTTTAGTAAAAGGATGCATAGAAACTGGATGATACTCTGAGGGCAGATGTATCTGCACATCTTAGAATTCCAAGTTCCACTTTTTTGATCTTCTCAACAAGCATGATATAGATTGTATGCTTATCTGATTCTGTTATGAAATCTCATTGTCACAATGGTGTCAAAAGTACTGAGAGTATTATAGGCTGCTCCTCATCCCTTGGAAACATCCCATGACTATAGTTCCTCGCCTGACTACGAATTTATCTGCAGCAGAATTTAAGTAGGGTAGGATCTCACTAAATCTCCAAACTAATATTTCTTCAAGGACTATCTCGTGTTAAGTGGGAGTGTAGAGCTGGGGAGTGGATGAGTTGGGATTGGAAAATGAGAAATGGGAATAGGAGCAACATAAAGATAACTCTGGAAAAGAAATCCTTGACTTGCACTGGGTGTGAGAAGGGAGAAAAATGATAAACTTTTAGACCACAAAAGCAGGGATCAGGGTTGAGAAGTAATGTAATTGATAACACATATTTACATTTTTCTATCTTTAAGAACAACTAACATGTTACAACTAGTCATCATAAAAAGTTTCCATTGTTTTAAGGAAAACAACATGTTGCATTATAGAATCACAAAACAGCAGAGCTGGAAAGAAAATTTGAGACCACTTAATTTGGTTCGTTAATTTTATTGTTGAAGGAACCAAGCATTTCCTAAAGATCTTTATGGACCTTATTTCTATTTTGCCTCCCATATTTACTTGGAAATTGTGTGGAATGCTTGGGATTATGGTGACTAATGCTTATGATTAGTTATACAGCGAGGAGTTCAAACACAGTCCACGGTGACAGTTAACACATTGAACTGGATTGAGACAATCTGATCACTGAGTAGACAGTCATTTTACTGCCTTCCCAGAAACAGTAAGCACCTTATAGGACACTTTTCTAAAATAATCCTTAAGAACCTCTCCTATAAAACTCACACGTTGTTTTACTGAGAAGAATAAATCAGATGTCCGAAAGAATAGAACTAATTTTTGATTTTGATAGCAACAACCCAAGATGTCTTGTGTTCTTAAGTCAATTTCCCCAAGACTATTTTATTCTCAATATAATCAGCATTTGGGGAGGGGATATTCTTTGAAATATTCTAAATGTTAAATATACAAGAAATATTTTGCATTGTGCTTCCCTGTTTCCATAAGCTAAATCTTTCAAAATAACTCTCTGAAATGATATCCTATCATTCTCTCATTTAGATACTATATCAATCTAAACTGATTAGAATCATCACAACTGCCCCCAACACAGTTGTCCTCAACTAACAATGGCACTTGGAAAAGCCTACATTTCATTGATGGCTAATGTCCTCACTAGTGCAAAACAGTAGCTCTTCTAGTCACAAGACTTTATTCCACATTGCATAAAATTCTGGGAGTCTCTGTGGTATATGCATACTGAATCAGGGTTAGCTTTAATAGAATTTCTGTTTATGACCATCAGGATTAAGAATGTAAATTGATGCTAACTGCATGACTGACATCTAGTGGATATATGCCAGTGGTGCTGTTTATAACCATGCTTCCTCCCCTCAACCTGCCGTGGCAGGCATGCTGTATAATGGCCCTTCAGAATATTATCCATACGGGGGAAAAAAATCACATTGGAAGAAATCATTGTCTTAAAAACAGAGTTATGTCATTATATATTACTAAAATAATAGGACAAAAACCCTGCAAATACAGAATATTTACAGAGATTTGAAAGAATATATAGTAGCTTGGAGTTAAAAAAAAAAAAAAAAAAAAAAGACCAGATATCAAAATTTAGTTTGTTTAGTTTGTTGGAAAGAATTGAAATACATTGACATGTAAAAGCTTGTGTAATATACAAATATCCACACAGAATTGAAATGCTTAGTATTATATCTTATCTTTGTTTTTTTGACATTAACTTATATGCTTGAGAGATACACAGAAAAGGGTTTAGTCTACTTATTGATATGAACTAGCACTTGTGATTGTGGTAAAAGTATTAAAACTGCTACTATTCTGAGAATCAAATATTGAGAATCAACAATTAGAATAAATTTTACACAATTTGTATGTTTCTTTTACTTACTGGGAAATTTTATTATTACTATCAAAAATAGACAAAAGGGTTGATCATACCAATAAGAAATTTTAAGCACAAAATGTTTTTTCAAAAAGTGAATGTTTTATTGTAACTGAGGTACTGGAATTCAGATGATTATATAAATATAATGTAGATTATAGTGTCAAAATCTGAATGTTAGGAAAAAGTCTGGGCACTTATTCAAGAAATTATTAGCTGTAGAGAAACAACAGATGGGACAATGTGAAAATACAGCAGTTTGTTTCACAGATTGCCATTCTTGGAGAAAGTAATTTTTAGTTGCCAATAATAAAAGATGCTTTGAAATGCCATCTCATGGATTTTTAAAAATTGTATGTTTTCTTATGGAAGTTTTCTTTAGTATAAATTACGTTCCCCAGTCCATTCTTTCTCTTAAAGTATGTAAAATTTCAAGCAGAAATACAGCATTGTTTTAAAGGGCATCTTCCCAGTGAGAGCAGGACAGCTGTGTACATTGCATTGTATGGGACACTCTTGCACAGTATAACAGTACTGCATAATAAGGAAAAGTCATGCTGCTTATGACTCGTGGCAGACGGCTTATGCTTCTCTTTTTGAATATCAGATAGACCTTATTCTGGATCGTTTAGATCAGTCTTTACTTTAGGAATGGTCAGAGTCAAGTTGGCCCTGGTGGACCTTCTGCCAGTAGATGTAAATAAATGACAAAAGTCAACAGAAATTTTATAAGCAATTTCACACTGGCTGGGAAGGAAAAGACTGGAAGTTTTCTAACTGTGTTTTTATATATATTTATGCATTGATACTGAGAAAAGCTTCCTTGTGATGATGTGATTATTATAAATAAGGCTGATTATGATCATACTTAAATTACAAGGTCCTAATCCCCATCACCACCTCTGCCCCAGCTCCCCCAAGTAAACCACTGTTCTGGTTTCTTTCATCATGTATTAATGTTGCCTGTTTCAGAATTTCATATAAATGGAATATGATGCTCATCTGTGTTACGTGACATACATTAACCTTTTTATTGCCAAATAATATTCCTTTCTTCCTCAGTGAGAGTGCCGCCCACCCCTCCGCCCCCAGAATATCAGCATTGTAAAACAAAGCACATGAAGTAGTTTTAGAATTGTCACAACCAGGACAACACACACACACACACACTCTCTCTCTCTCTCTCACACACACATATGAAACTTACAAAAAAGACTTCAGATCTGTTTGCAATTCTACACCCCAGAGTTGGGGTTGGGTACAATTGCAAACAGACCTGAAGTCTTTTTTGTATGTATAATGTCAAACTACTGTGAATATTTTGAATGTAAAAGTCAAAATACTGTGTTCAAAAATTACTTAAATTAATTTTCTCAAGTGTGATTGTTATTCAATTGAAATAGAGTTCAGTTGAATTTAATTGTTTGTTTGAATCTAGTTTTAGTTTTGTCTTTTCAACAGTTGCTTTAAATATATATAGAACCTTAACAGTATCATGTATTCGGCACAGGGTTGGATTTTGCTTTATGAACCAACTTGAGGATATTTTTCTTATTAAATCAATTAAATAAATTCACATTTGTTACTTCAACTGATGTGTTTTCAACTTTTGTTATAATATAACTTCTGTGGATATTGTTTAGTATTTGTTGTGTCTTTGCTATTTAAAATTTTCTTCAATTCTTAGGATTTGGAACTTTTGTTCCAGTGGTTAGCTTTTTACTTAATATTTTTACCATTTGCTATGAGAGCTGTCGTTTTAAATGATGTATTTTGACTCCTGTCTAATAAATATACAAGTGAGACAGCCAATATTTTTTTAGTTGCATTCTTTCTCTTTTGTGAGAACAAACCATACTTACATATGACATTATTCAGAGCCTCATTCTTGTTTTGTTCTTAGATCTACAAATAAATACAATGCTTATTGTTAGGCCTTTTCCTAGGTATCTGCTATAACTTTTCAATGTATAGATTCACTTTCTCTTTTATTTCTGGAAAGTTTTTTTTGTTTACAGTTTTTAAAATTCCCTCCCTCCCTCCCTCCCTCCCTCTCTTCCTTCCTTCCTTCCTTCCTTCCTTTCTTCCTTTCTTCCTTCCTTCCTTCCTTCCTTCCTTCCTTCCTTCCTTCCTTCCTTCCTTCCTTCCTTCCTTCCTTCCTTCCTTCCTTCTTCAATAACATTTAAGTTGGCTCTTCTTTACCTGAATTACACTGTAACCACTTTCTGAATTTTTTTTTCTCTGTTTAGAAGAAAATATCAGTTTTATTTTCTTGGATGTCTTCCCTTTTTTTATTCAATACTCATTACTATTTAAATTTGAATCTGTTATCCCTTTAGCATCTTATAATTTCATCTTTATTTCTAATATTATTTTGTTTTATTCTATTTTTATCTTAAATTCAGTCTATTCAATTATACATTATACTCTCCTTTGTCCCTTTTTGTTTTTAACTTTAGAATTTATGGTTCCAAATTATTTTTTATATCCCCAAATACTTGTTTAAGGATATATAATTTAGTATGAATTGTTGTATTACCATTTCTTCTGTGTAACTGTTGTATTTAGGGAAGAATTGTCATCAACTCATTCTTTTGGGTCATATTTTCTGTTTCCTATGTTTAGTAGTTACGCACGAAATTTTTTTTTTTTTCTATTTCTGTGCACTGTGGACAGAGTCCTAGGACAGGAGCCCTTTTTCTGTCAGTTCAGTGAAATGCAGTGTATTTAATGTATGATATTGGTGGTGCGAAGGGAGAAGATTTTCTACTTCTCTGCACTGCCCTATCTCCAAGAGGTGCCACCTTTTCACGATTAATCTGATTTTCCCAAGAAGCAATGATGCTTTGAGATTATCACTTCTAATCGTGATCACTTTATAACCCCTTTTCCAAAGACAGTGTTGGGAATGACCAAGTTTCAAACTTTTGTTCAGTTTTTATCATTTAGTGTTAGACTTTCTCTTTTTCTCTTTATGGGAGAGTATTTTTTGGTGTCATTTTAGTTCTTTTTCCCACTCTGCCCACTCAAAAGTTTGCAGTTAGTAATGAGAGCTCTGTTGGATTTTTTTTTTTTTTTTTTTTTTAGTATACTTATAGGTTATTGAAATTCATGGTATTTTTAAATATCTTAGTCTTGTGTGGTTTTATTTACACTATTTGGCGATTTGATGTTTCCGGGCGGGGGGAATAGTGTGTGTGGAGACTTGGAATCAAGTGAATGGCACCATCCTAAAGGCTTAGAAACTCCTAGATGTCTTTTTGCTATTGATTGCTGATTTGATCTTTTTAGTCATAAAACATACACTGCATGATTACAATCTTTTCAAATTTTTGAAGCTTTTTGTGGCCCAGCATATAATTTACATAGGTGAATACTCCATGTGCTACTGAACAGAATATGCATTCTGCCATTATTGGGTATAGTGTACCACTGACATTTGTTAACCACGTTCAGTTGTTTAACTGATATCTTTAATATAATTATTGATTTTTTTGCTAGTTTTTCTAACAATTCTAGAAAGATAAGAGAGAGCATCTCCAAATGTAATTGTGAATTTGTCTATTTCTTCCTCTATTTCTTTAGTTTTTGCTTTATGCATTTTGAAGTTTTATTAGATCCATGATATTATTAGGTTTATTTACATTTAGGATTGTTAGTGTTTCTTGATTAATTGACTCCTGATTATTACGAAATGATCTCTTCAATTCATGGCAATACTTAACTTATTTTTTTTTTTTTTGAGATGGGGTCTGGCTCTGTCACCCAGGCAGGAGTGCAGTGGTACAATCTCGGCTCACCGCAACCTCTGTCTCCGGGTTCAAGCAATTCTCTGACCTCAGCCTCCCGAGTAGCTGGGACTACAGGCACACACCACTACTCCTGGCTAATTTTTGTATTTTTAGTAGAGACAGAGTTTCACCATGTTGGCCAGGAAGGTCTCAAACTCCTGACCTCAAGTGATCCGCCTGCCTCAGCTTCCTAAAGTGCTAGGATTACAGGCACGAGCCACTGTGCCCAGCCAGCAATACTTATCTTGAAGTATACTTTGATATTAATATAGGTACTCCAGCTTTCTTATGATTAATAGGTATGTGGTATGATTTCATCCTTTTTGCTTTTAGCCATGTTGTACTTTAATCTTTTGTGTATTTTGTACTTTTAATAATTTTGCATTTAAAATTTAGTCCTTGGATACAAAATCAGTAGAAAATACGTTTTTATTAGTACTCCAGAGAATAAGAATTAACGAGGATTTCTTTTCTTTTGAATTGGTTTTAAGTATGGAATAATTGTCTTCAAAGTTATAAAAAGTGACTAGTGATGTTTATAAAATGTTATCAATTTTTGCCTTGACAAATAGGTAAGTCCAAAAGCTTTTGGAGAGGCAGGGAGCAGTAGGAACTATTTGAAAAAAAAAATTTTTTTTTCTAGATTTGATATAGAAATACAAAAAAACCTTAAACCAACAGTTACATCAAAGATCCATGACAAATGAAATTTGGTGATTAAATATACATATTTTCTGATTTTAATGCTAGTTGAGAGAAGAGAAAAATAGCAAGTAGAAGCAGAGAATGTGATCATTGGAAGGGACCTGGGAAATTCCTGCTTCATCCATTTAGCAAACTTAGGAGCACAACACGTTCCAGTACTAGGATCTTGTGTGAGCTTGTGTGAGTTTCGCTCTGCCTTTTGGTATATTTACTACCTGTGGGATCTTGGGTAGATTGTGTAACTGATTTGAAATTGAATTTCTTCTATAAACTGGGGATAATATTGCCTTACTTCAATTCAAGGATTAATATGAAGATAAGTAATACAAAGAGTACAAAGGACCACACAAATACAAATTATTATTATTATTTTTTGCAGTTGAGAAAGAGGCACTGGGGGAGGATACATGCTCTAAGATTCTGCAGTTTATAACCAACAGGCCCAGAGTTTAGGTTTTCAGAATCCTAGTGGTGTGTTTCTTCTGTTATGCCAAAAAGAAGCACATATCAAAAAGGCAAAAAGCATGAGTTGTGGGGATATTGGCATGATCAGTTTGCTTCTGAGGGAAGATAAGCATCACTACTTTCCAGAGATTCCACTGGAAATGATATAGAAGATGCTGAGGAATTCAACATGATGATGGAAGGAAGCATTTATAGTAATGCTGAGAACAGAAAAAAGACCTGAGATGGAAAATTTGTAAGCTTGTTTTTCAATTGCAGCTTCATTATGTGAATAAACTATACCTAGTTTATTTTTGGTTTAATACAGTAGTTCTTTTATGAAACCATGAAAGAATTCTAATCAGTATAAACTTGCATTTTAAAACTCCTGTGAATCAGTCAAAATGTCATCATGTCAATGTCAATTCTTGAGTCAGTAGTATTGCTGTTTCTGAACCAGCTTCCCTATTCAAATTCAAATCTACATTGTGTGGTTAGGCAGCTGTAAAGAAGACTGCTGTTATATGATGTCACATGATAAAATAAAGTACTTCCCATGTCATTAAAACATTAAAAAATAAAGTTCATTCTTAAAAAAATAGAGTTGGATTTTGTTATTTTATCCAGTTTGTTAATGCCTGCCTTTTAACTGGAATGTTCAAGACCACTTATGTGTAATTTAAATATCAATATGGCTAAATAAAATCTATTGTGTGCTATTTTTAAAAATTTTTCTCATTTTGATGTTGCTGATGTTACTCTTTTTGCTTTCTTCCTTTCTCTTTTGTGTGCATGTCTGTATTCCATTTTATATCCTTTATTGGCTTTATATTTAACTGTTTTTAGTTGTTTCCCTAGGGCTTAAAATATTCCTCTTTAACTTATTACACTCAGTTTTCAAATGAGCTATATCATTTTAAGTATAATTTAAGAAAATTGGAATTGTATATTTTATTAGTCCATTCTCACACTGCTATAAAGAAATACCTGACACTGGGTAATTTATAAAGAGAAGAGGTTTAATTGGCTCACAGTTCTGCAGGCTGTACAGGAAGTATGGCTGTGGAGGCCTCAGGAAACTTATAATCATGGCAGAAGGGGAAGCAGGCACTTCTTACATGGCCGAAGCAGGAGGAAGAGAGCAAAGCAGAGGTGCTACACACTTTTAAACAACCAGATCTCTTGAGAACTCACTCACTATCAGGAGAACAGCAAGGGGGAAAACTGCCCCTATGATCCAATCACCTCCCACCAGGCCCCTCCTCCAACACTGGGGATTACAATTTGACGTGAGATCTGGGCAAAGACACAAATCCAAACTATATTTTTTTCAACCTCCCATTTATGTTTTTGTTGTCATTTATTTTATTTCTACATATGTTATAAGTTACTCTTGTTTTTTTCTTTAAAGTCATATATTTTAAAAATCAAAATCTTTTATATGTATGTATGTATTTTATTTCTAGCATTCTTCATTCCATCATACATGCCCACATTTTTACCTGCTTTCATTTCTTTTTAGCCTAACAAACTTTCTTTAACATTTTTTGTAGTACAGACCTGCTAGTTACAATTTCTCTCAGATATTGTCTATTTGAAAATTTCCCTATTTCGTCATCATTTTTCAATGATATTTTCACTGGATATAGAATTTCACATTTTTAAAAAATTAAGCTGGTTAGATAAGTTCTTCCACGGTCTTCTGGTACACATTGTTGATGTGAAATTAGTGATATTTTTATAACTTTTTTAAAAAAAATTTCTCTGTGTCTTTTACTACTTTTTCCTTTTGATTTTTAGCATTTTGATTATTCTTGGGCCTTTTTTTAAGATTCTTGAATCTGTGGATTAATATTTTTATGATATCTGAGAACATTTTAGCTATTATATCTTCAAATATTTTTCCACCCCAGTATTTCTCTTCTCTGCTTCTGGAAATCTAATTATATGTATGTTAGACTGTTAGATATTTTCCTACCAGTCACTGAGGCTTTGCTTATCATTTTAGCCTTTTGTTCGGTGTTGTTAGTGTTGATAGTTTGTGTTGCTCTGTGTTCTAGCTCTACCAGCTATCTTCTACTGAAGTTTCCAATCTGCTGTGGAGTGCAACTAGTGAATTTTTCATACCAATTTTTTTTTGTCAGATCTAGAATTATAATTTAATATCTAAAACAGTTTTCATTTCCCTACTGAGAAATAACTTTACCCAGTGTGTCTACATTTCCTTTAAATTCTTAAACATATTCATAATAGCTTCTAAAAATTTCTTATCTGCAAATTCAACATTTTTGTTATCTGTCGGTCGCTTCTATTGAAGAATACCCTCCTTTCCTAGTATGAGCCATCTGTTTATGCCTTTTTACATGTCCAGTCATTTTTAATGGTGCTGGGAAGCAAGGATACTGCATTGTCAAGAGTCTGAATTTTATAGTATACACCTAAATAGTGTTGATTTCTGTTCTGATAGGTAGTTAATTTACTGGTATATCAGCATGATCCTTTTGAGAGGATCTAACCCTAATGTCTGGGACTTTGGGAGTTTCGTTTGAATGCCTGGGCTATTCATTGAGATCTCAACAATTTGACTTCTCAGAAGTCCTTTGTCTCCTGGTACGATACAACCTTCATAAGTACCATTCTGCTCACAGCTTCTATCATTTTTTCTTCTTGATCTTACAGAGTTCTGGAATTCCTTCTTTGTCCAGATCTCTCCTTTGTGGTACTGTGCTCTACAAATTCAACCCTAAACAGTGTCCCTGACCCTGGTTTCTGCCTCCTCAGTTTAGCAAAACTTCCATGTTCTGGTAGTCTCTACCTCTTTGTGCCATAGTCTGAAATGTTTCTTCAGGCAGAAATTCTGGGAAAATGTGGGTTTACCTCATGTGTGAGTTTTCCTTCTTTTGGAGATCACAGTCCTATGCTACTGGGTGGCCAATATCTGAAAAGTGTTGCTTCACTTATTTTGGTCAGTTCTATAGTTGTTTATAGCAGGAAGGCTAGTCTGTTCCTAGTTACTCCATCATGGCTAGAAGTAGAAGTTACTAGTCTATATATATATATAGACTAGTATATATATATATTTTTTGAATATATATATATATTTCAAAATATATATATATATTTATATATATATATACACACACACACACTATATATACTATACAACAGACCGGAGTCTCGGTCTGTTGCCAAGGCTGGAGTGCAGTGGCATGATCTCGGCTTATTGCTACCTCCGCCTCCCGGGTTCAAGAAATTCTCGTGCCTCAGCCTCCCAAGTACCTGGGATTACAGATGTGCACCACCACACCCAACAACTTTTTTTGTATTTTAGTACAGATGGGGTTTGACCGTGTTACCCAGGCTGGTCTTGAACTCCTGAGCTCAGGCAGTCTGCCCACCTTGGCCTCCCAAAGTGCTGGGATTACAGGCATGAGCTACCATGTCTGGCCACTAGTCAAGTCACTATTTTCAATTAAGCAATTTCCATATCATTAGAATTTTTTTTTAACTAATAATATTTGTATATTGCCTGCTATAACCTTTTTATGCATAGTTTTATTTGATAACAGAAGTAAACACTGGGAGTACAGAGGTTTCAAATTTCCAAACAACTAAATACTTGCCATACATACATATATACACATATACATGTGTGCATATATATATACACACATATAGATGTATATGTCTAGAAACTGACAAAAGTGGAACTTAAATTTTTTATTGAAAAAACAAAGCTATTTCATGGTGAGATATTGTTAACCTGGTATTTCCTCTTCACACAACTTCTGACATAATTATAAGATTAGATATAATATTGTGAAAATCTTTAAAATATCTGTAAAGATAAGAAAATAAAAGTAAGATGGTTGAATATGATGCAAACCTTGTAAACATGATTACAACATGATTGCAAATTTCTGGAATTCTTTCTTTGCCAGATCTTGCACCTCTGGTACCATGCTTTGCAAATTCTACTCTGAACAGTAGCCCTGACTCTGGTTTCTGCCTCCTCCATTTAGCAAAGCTACCGTGCTCTGGTGGTCTCTATTTCTTTGTGCCACAGTCTGAAATGTTTCCTAGTCGTGTGCTTGTTTTAGTAGGAATTCAGTATCATGAATGCTTTTTATTTTTGAAAATATGTGGCTAATAACAACTCATAGATTTTCTTTTTTAAAAGCAAACAAATAATGTTTGGGTGGAAATAAGATTTAAACAATCAAGGAATTTTTTTGTCACTTATGGGCATTACATATATAGGTAATTTTTTCTGCTTTGGTTGGTTTTGTCTAAGTCTGTATGGTTATATCTAGGGCTATGTAGTCTATTGATCTGGAGCATAGTATGTAGACAGAGATGAATTAGAGAGGTGGAGAGTAAGTAGAAATAACAGTCCAGGTGAATATACCAGCATGAGCAGAAAGACTGATAAGAGAGTAAAATGTATAAAAATAAATAAAAAGACCGGTGTGACAAAGCATGGAGCCTGAACATACTACAAGGTAGGGCCAAGGAACATTTCCTTTCTTGAACGTTTGCTGAGTATTGACTGTGCCAGGCAATCTGTAGGTTTCTGGTCTCAGTCTGGTCTCCAAGGAACTTATAGTCTATTGGAAAGACGGACATATAACAAATCTTTATAATTATCAAAATAAGTTATGTTAGAGGCTAGCTTTTGTGTGCAGAGAAACTACTTATAATTATTTAAATTAATTTAAATTTATATTAAAATAATTTTCCTTGAGAGTTTACATTTAACTTACAAAGCTTGGTCATTATTTTACAATCTTCTTTACTTTTTATTTGTGTCTGTTTGATTTTCTTAAGTTAAACAGATTAAATCTCCTTAAAAATTGATCTCTTTTATAAATTAAATGACATTTTCTTATTTAAAATAACTTATAAAGTTGATGTACTTTTAATACTTCAAATGTATAATTGGGAAGATATAGAATTCAAATAATGAAAACCTTCTCAAGTACTTTAAACAATTCCTAAATTCTAATAAATAAAAGTTAGAAAATCAAATTTAAATTTAAAAAGGATTTGACACTATTAGCAAATGTAACCAAATTCTTTCATACTTTTAGCTTAAACATTATTACTTTAAACTCAATTATATATTTAAATTGGAATCAAAGGATTAATCTTTCAAATCGTTGGGTAGGTCTTTTAAAAATATTACAAATACTTTAACAAAAATACATAGATTATCCTCAATTTAACATGAAATAATTAGCAATATGAGAGCCATCTGTGGTATAATTGATGCATTTATTTCCAAATATTCCCAAACATTTACTCATTAAGAGTAATAGACTTATTTATATGTTGCCTTAGGTAAGCTAGCATTGCTAGGTCAACATTTCATGACTATCATATGGTTGCCACGTTGGGTGAGATGATGTTTCTGGATTTGCGATTTGAATTTGAGCAGGATGATATGGCTGTTGATTTATCCCGAGTGTCAATGGAAATACTGAGAAACTTTGGAGTTACTAAGACAATGGGAAACTCCAAGTCTATAACTTTCAGGATGAGATTCCTTTTGTAATTGATATTCCCTGGGTTTTATTCCCTTACCCAACATTTCCTAATCTATTATAACTTTAATCACTTTCATGGATGTGATTCTGCTGACCATGCTTAGTCACCACTTGATTGGATTCTTCTAGTCTTATTTATTTTTTGATTCTTTTTACTTCTGATTATTGGCCACAGCTCTTATGCTCTTCTAACAATGACTTTGTTGAAATAACACAAATAGAAATATGTGCAAAGTGTTGAGAACATAAAAAAGAAAACCAACTTCCTATTTAGGTTCAATGCCTTCTCTTTCTGAACCTCTTGAAACCTGCGCTTACTCCTATTTTAATATTTCTTAAAATATATTCTATTTTGCTGTTTTTTTTTTCCTTTAGAATCTGTGAACTTTCTGAGAGATTTTCCTATATCTTCTTTTGCATTACATCCTTAGGATCCAGCACACTGCTGGCATGTAATAGGTGCTTAACGAGTATTTGTTGAACAGTATTTGAAAAATGTTAATATAAGAATGGTGAAGAAGTTTGCAGTGAGATTAGAAGCAGGAACACTACTTAAAAATATTTAGGTAGTCTTAATGAGAAATGTAGTCAATGGGAATAAGCAGGAGGAGATACATTCAGGAGATGTTTGTTTAGGAAGCAGAATTGGTAGAACTTGATAACTGGACAATGGGGAGGATGTGAAGTCAAGAATGACTCAGATTTGTATCTTAGAAGGCTAGACAGATCATTACAATGCCAATAAATAAAACTGGGACTCCTGAAGCAGGGATGTATTTAGAAGAAGATAATGGTTGTTTTGAATATGTTGAATTTGGGGCAATTATGGTTTATCCAGGTGGAAACTTCTAGTAAGTTGTTAGAATGAAAGTTCTAGAACTGATAAATATAAGCTAGAGATACGATTTGTAATAATCAACCCATGGATAATAACTGAAATAAGGGAATGACTGAGGTTCTTAAGAGGAAATATATAGCATGAGAAGGGAAGAATGTGGCAAATTTAACCTTAGGGAAAATAAAAAATAGATTCTGGCTTAATAAAAGTAGAAAGGCTAGGGAGGTTATCAGATTAAAGAAAAGATGGAAAAAAAAAAAAACCCAGAAGGAAAATACCAGTCTGGTTATGGTAGCCAAGAAGGAGGGATTAATAAACAGTATCAAATACTTCAGATAAGGACCAAGAAAGAGTATCTGGATATCATAGTTGGGAATTCCAGAGGCTGAAAGACCATCTCATTCACACATTAGTGTATGTGAGTATGTTAAACATTGCTTGGTATTTCTGAAGTAGATTTCATTGACACTGAGTGATACAGTTTCAAGATTTGTCCCTTCTAAATCTCATGTTGAAATTTTAACTTCAGTGTTAGAGGTGGGGCCTGGTGGGGATATTTGGATAATGAGGACAATCTCTTGGGAATGGCATGGTGGTGACCTTGTATGTTTCTTTTATTTGGTTGAGAGTCAGACCAAATACTGGTGGTGACCAGTATGTTTCTTTTATTTGGTTGAAAGTCAGAGAAATGTGAATTTGAATCTCTACTCTACTGCGTCTGATAGTTTTATCTTAGGCAAGCTTTTCGAGCTTTCTGATGCATAGTTTTCTTGGGTGTAAAACTGAAAGAAATCCTTATTGTGGTGTTGACAGGATGGAGGGAAGTAACCTATGCTTTTTAAATAAGGCAGACTACACTGACAGATGTGGGTTTTGACTGAGAGAGAGAATAGGTGGGTGATTTTGAAAGCACAGAAAGAGGAAGCAAATCCCTTCTTCCTTTCTCTTGTAGAGCCTGGCCTTAGACACCACTGTATGCCAACTGAGTACACACTAGTATGCTAATATATAGTAAGTAAAGTACAGGTATCTATCATGTTTTTTGTTGACTGGCCTTTGTTATATAATTACAATTACAGCCACTAATTGTAATTCTTTATGGAGGAAAATATTTTTCAAGTTATAAACATATCACACATGGATCTTGGAGCAGAACTAGTTTGGTAGTTGAGGACTGACTTCATTGGCTGGTGTCAGTGGATTTCTACCAGAGTATAGACATCATTCCTATTTCATTAAACAGTGAGTGTGTGTGTAGGCATATGTGGAGAAATACGGAAGCAAATGAAACAGACAACGAAAATTACCAGTGAAGAAGATCGTGTTTGAGAATCGCAATTCGTATGCAATATAAGGAAGAAGCATATAGAATTCAGAAGTCAGAAATATTTCTCTAAGTTTTTTGAAAGAGAAAAATGAATTACGTTAAATGAAGTATGATGTCGTAGCCTTTGTAATTACAGCACTACAGCCATAAAATTTGAAGTTTTAGAAAAACTGCTCAAAAAGGTACTTTTCAAGACTTTCAAACATTGCTTGGTATTTTTGAAGTATACTTCTTTGACACTGAGTGATATAGTTTGAATAATTGTCCCCTCTGAATCTCATGTTGAAATTTTATCCTGGTAGGAGGTGTTTGGTTAATGAGGGTGGATCTCTCAGAACAGTGGGTGCTGTCCTTGCTGTAATGAGTGAGTTCTTGCTATATTAGTTCCTGTGAGAACTGATTGTTAAAAAGAGGCTGGCACATCCTCCTGTCTCTTTCCTCCTCTCTTGCCACGTGGGTGATGCTGGCTTCCTTCCACCTTCCACCACAAGTAGAAGATTTCCAAGGCCCTCAGGAGAAGCAGATGCTGATGCCATGCTTCTTGTACAGCTCGCAGAACCATGGGCCAAATAAACCTCTTTTCTTTATACCCAGCCTCAGGTATTCCTTTACAGCAACACAAAACGGACTAAGACACTTAGCTTAAGTAAAAGAGACATTTTCTTTTCTAGAAGTCTTCTTCCTCTACATCTCTAATCTCTACTTTGACTTCAATTGTCTGAATAATAAAATCAGAAGTTTTCAACTAAACTCCACTATTATTTCAAAGTCAGATTTTCTAGAAATCAGGCATTTTAGTTTTTGTAGTTAATTTTTTAAGTGTGAAATTTCTTTTGCGATAAGGTATGTATTTTCTTTCTCTAAACACAAATATAGCATCGGGGCCATGCATCACAAGGATCTGCTGATTGGGAAAACTAGCCACACATGTGCATCATCTAAATTGAGAGCACAATGAGGCTTCAGTGTAAATGATCAATTATAAACCTAGCTTTTAATAAATTACAACAGAGTTCCAAAGTTTCCTTCTTAAATTAGCTTTATGGTATTTATTAAAACAGCACTTTCAGGAATTAGAAAATGTAAAAGATAACTCACTCAAAATCATTTATTTTGGGTTTGTCATTGGTATTTCTCTGAAGTTGTGGAGACCATGAAAGTGGATTTAGTTTCCCCTTTTCCATCCACTCAAGCTTCAGGTTCTTAAAGGCAGAAAATACTGCTGGAGCTTTGGCTGTCACAGCGTTCATTATTGGCAGTTATTCTTTGATCAGTTACTAGTTAACTTACTACCAGTAAATGATCAAGTCAGCATCAGTCATGGGAAACATCTATAGAGGCAAGAAAGTCAATCAAGCCTTGATTTTTTTTTTTTTCAGTGTGTTGTACAATAAAAAAAATTTTAAGTAACTTTCTCATCTGAACTCACTGAGTTACCTCATTTATATTTGAATATCCCTACCACCCTTAACTCAAGTAGTCCTTCCTCTGGTTCTGGTCCCTGACTATATTTAAACCCTTTGGGAAGCTTTTAACAATCCCCATGGCCAGACTACAACCTGAACCAATTAAATCAGATCTCTGGATATGAAATCCAGTACCAGTGGCTTTTTTTTTTTCCTTTAAAATTTCTGGAGACGCTCCAAAAGTGCAGCTAATTTAAAAAACTCATTATTCTAAACTCTATGGAGCTGGGATTGTAGAATCACGCTCGGTCAGAGATGGAAGTGGCACTGTGGCTGCAGTTTTAAAAATCAGTTGATGCTAGGAGGAGATGGGACAGGGATAGTTACAGGCTAAATCCTGACTCCTCCAAATTCACATGTTGAAGTCCTAACCTCCAGTCCCTAGAATGTGACTGTATTTGAAGATGGGGTTTTAATTAAGTTAACATGAGGTCATTAGCATGGGCCCTAATCCAATAGGGCTGTTGTCCTTATGAGAAGAGATTAGGACAAAAGCATGCTGCATGGTAGATATACCTGACAGCAATAACCAAACTTAAGCATACCCTGAAAATGACTCTGTATGGCAGATGCACCTGAGTATGTGTTCACAGTTCCAAGCTAAGGAATCTGAGAGTGGCCAGCCCAGAGATTCATTCCTTATCTGTGAAGAACATCTGAGCCCACATTCCAGTGCCATGGAACGTGGGATGTACAGGCAACTGAGGCCCTTTGTGTTGGGTTAAACAAAGGATGCCAGGTGGAGGTTGTTGGGGGAGGATGTTAAGTGAAAATGCCATATAAATAGCATGCTTTCTGCAGGCCATGGCAGTTCTGCCCCGCCTTCCTCTACTGGGCCACTCTACATGTATGCTTCCCTCAATAAACACCATGTCTTGTTTCCTGGTTCTGGGTCTCTTCTTTAGCTTCTTGAACATGATGCCACCCCTATTGGAGTACTGGGTCCAGCATGCTGCATGCACAAAAGGGAAGACCATGTCAAGATACAGGGAGAAGATGGCCATCTACTGCCCAGGAGACAGCCCTGAGGAGAAACCCACCCTGTGATAAATTGATTTCAGATCCCAGACTCCTGAACTATGAGAAAAATAAATACCCAGCCTGTGGTACTTTCAAACTAATACATATCTGGCAAACCGATACAGGGAAAAAGGGATTGTAGAGGTAAAGAAGAGAAAGGAAGAGTGAAGAAAAGGCTTTGTGAGACATCATGTGAAAAGGAAGTTCTGTGCATGGAATTTGTTGATGCCAGAGCTGCACTGCTGTGTGAACAGGTCTCCTGGGAATTTCCACTGTGCTGAGGCAATTTAACTGAGAGCAAAGAGCCAGGGACCTAGACCTTTGTCTGATAATTATGGTGCAGACAGAAGGAAGAGTGAATGTGCTCTACTGATTTAGTTGGCTTGTGTAACCTCCAGCTACCTATCCAGCTTTGTGGTTTATAAACACTTAGCCTCCAGGCTACTATCCCAACTTTATGCTGTGGGGTTCTCCATAAATACTTCTTATGGAATTACAGTATTATAAACTCTTCAAGGAAGGGGGAACCATAGCCTACTCATTTTTGTGACTTGGTAAATGGCACATGGCAGGCACTCAGAAATGTTTGTTGAATGAGTGAATACACTTATTGATTAGTAAGTAAATAACCTACTGTATTAAGTCTAAATTATTTTGATTTTCTAAATACTTCATATTCAAAATATTTCTTTTCCTCTACTTTGCTTGTTACTGAATGGTTTCCCACAAATTGCCTATCTGTTCCTCCTATTATATATTAGTTTAATGTATTGCCCACCTGAGTTGCCTTTTATTTATAGAATTACTTTATTTTCTTTTTTTTTTAATAGAAAACCTAGGTTTATTTGTTAAGCTATTACAAAAACAAAACAATTACCATTTGAAGTACTTTGAGGACTTCATCCAAGACTCACTTGCTCTGTTACAGAAACTAACCTAAAAGGCTGGAAATTAAAGTATATACCCTAAGAGTTTGTAACAGCAGACTGGTAAAACATGGCAAAAGAAGCTCTCTCTTTCCTACCCAGTCTACCTACACCAAGCTCCTGTGCATTTTCACCACATAAATCTGCTAGCTTACAAAAGATGCACACAGTCAAGGCAGGAATTATAGGCCTACTCAGAGGGTACCCAGACACAGAAAGTTTTGGGGTAAATAATAAACTACAAATACCCTCTCGGTTAAGTTATAGAATTACTTTATTTTCAAAGTTCATTTCTCATGTCTGTTAGGCTATGAACCATAGATCCCAGTCTACAGTCAGCAATCCTTTATTGAGCCTCTACTCTATGCCAGACACTGTGTTAGATACTAGGCATACAGAAATATAATACATTCAGCTAAGTTCTCTGCCTTCTAAAGTCTTGCACTTAAGCCAGGAGAAAGTCAGGTACGGAGTTAAAATACAATGTTCTGAGTGCAATAGAAGCAGAAAACAGATGCTATTGGATGTTATAAGAAATAGAATTTAGATCTATATGGGGATTCAGAGAAGACTTAAGAGAGTGACTTAAATTGACTCTAGAGGGTTATATGAGCACACACAGTTGAAGAAAGTGTATTAATCGTGATCCAAGGAGAGAAAGAGCACATGTGAAAGCTGTCGAGACATTGGACTTGAGACACTGGAAACTCGTTAGCACGTGAATGTTTTTATTTTGTTACTGAATCTATTTCTGCAATCTTGAAATCTTAAGGAAGGGCCACCATTAACATTTACTCACATTGCTTAGGAAAAGAGGAGAATATTCGTTATATAAAGCCTCCCTGCTATGAAAGAAAAGGGTGATAAGAAAGAAATCTGAGGTTATATTGTCTCTAAGTGATATCAACTAGCCCAAGTAAGTTATTTATTTGGGACTAAACCCTGTATATCCCTGTCTACAAAGTACTTTTATTTACACTGTCTCCTCTGAGTCTCAAAATTGCCCTCTAAGAACATATTTGCCAGTAACCTTTTTTTTTTTTTTTTTTAACCATCTGTAAGGAAAATGCATGTGCTGCATTCAAGAAGAGGCTGAGGCAGACATCCGGTCCAGTATGACTCAGTGAATTTGAAGCGCAGGCGCACGACTCTGCTCATTATGTAACCACTCCACGTGAGGCACATTAGGTAACCACTCACGTGAGCTCGTGGCTAGCTCAGAGCAGGTGTTGTCGGTAAAGGTATAAGTACCCTGCTGATGCTGTACCTACGGCTTGCGCCTATGCCTCACTCGCACCGAGGCTCGCTCATGCCTGGAGAGAGAGTAAAGCCATGTTGAAACTGGCTACGATTGCTTGAGTGTTTTTCCAGCTGCCTGCCACTGACCCACTGACTCCCCTCAGACTTCAGTTAGAACCTGAAACCATCACGGGGATAAAGAAACCAAGATTCAGTAAGCCTGAGTCATCTGAGCAAGTTCGCCTGGATGGTGAGTTGCAGATCCTGGGATTCATATCCAAGTTCTCTGAGTTCACAGTCTAAGCTCTTTTCCTTATGCAATGTTTTCTTCTATCACACATGTGAATAGCTTCAGCAGAAGAAATAATATAGGACCGGCCAATTCAAAGTGTAGAAATTCCATATGTCTAAAATTTAGGGAGTGATAGCACCTGAAATCGTTCTTAAGGAGACCGAGCTCTAAGGAGGTGCAATAAGAACAGTCCACTGTTTGGCCAACAGGAAACACATCATTGTCAGTCTGTCTCACTTGTCCTTTAGTTGAAAATAGTTTAGCATAGGCCACATGTTCATGTTCTTCAGTGTCACAGTAGCAGTGAGGTGACAAAATTCTTATGTCCCAGGGGGTGATAAAGAGTAGTTAAGAGAAAGGGTTTTTGAAATCAGATGTGAGTTCAAATCCTGAGCGCACTGTTGATTGGTTTAGTAAGTTACATAAACTTGTTGCTCCTCAGGTTTCTTGATCTGTAAAATGTGGATAATAAGCAGGTCTTTCTCAGAACGTGGTTGTGAAAACTCAATGAGTCAGTATATGTGAAGTGCTTAGAACAGTACTCAGCAAATAATCACTAAAAATGCCAGTGATTATTTTTACTATTTCTCATCCTAAATCTGTGGAAGAAAAGTGACAAATCTCGTGTCCCATGGCAGTCTTGTTCTAATAGTCAACCGCTATTGCTAGATACTAAATGTCACTTCATATTCTAAACCTGTAGACGTGTTCTACCTTGTAGAGTTTTGAAATACTCTTCTTGGTTTGGTAGAGACACCATTATAATTCTACAGAACATTCGAATTTTACTTTTGTAGGCAGGTTCCAGGTAATATAATTTTCTATCAATTGTAAAGTTTAGAAGTTGTGCCTAAGGCATATTTATTGAATAACAATACTTCTAATGTTAGAGTGAATTTTTGCTATATGAAATCTTAAGGGATTGGGTAGAAAATATTTTAAGCAGAAAACATTCTGTGAAAGTATACCTTAGGGCATAACTTTTGAAGATGAATGTTATGTGATGGTAGCGTTGAGTTTAATTTTAGGCCTTTTGTGCTTGGACTATGCAATAAATTATGCCTTGAAATTGTAATTGCCTTTTAAAAATGTTATGTCTTTATAAATTGATGCCAAAGACAAATCTTTCATTAAGAGTACAATTAGTGCTTTTTAGTTATGCCAATCTTGTCATCTGGAAAACATGTGGTATTTATACAGTTTTCAGAGATACATTTGATTTAGTTAGGTGCCCAGAGACCTGCACATGAATTGTTAATTTCATATTGCCCACAACAGCCATCCCGTGAATGTTTGCAGAGTTTATAGGAGATCAGTTACAAATGTGATTATACCAGCCATTCCTCAGACCTGACACCAGTTTCAAATTAAAAACTGACAGGCCTCACCTGCTCCTGGGTTCACCCACAGGTCACCTTCTTGTCACTTCAGCTCTCCCCCCATTAAAATGACATCTGTGTTCATAAAGGGACTGAGAAGGGCTGTGAGTTGCTAGAATTGTTGAGGAATAAGAATAAGGTGTTGTCTGCCCAGATAGTGTAGTGTTCAACTTTGGCCTTTAAAGGGGTACGAGGCCAGCCACAACTGACTGTGCTTCCAGATACGAGAACAAGGCCAGAGAGGTCACCTGCAGATTCGAATAGAACAAATGTGCCATGTAAGGAATATGTGTTCATGCTAGTAAAAGGGAAGAGGCAAATAGGGATAGAATCTTTAAAATACTCTTCCCAGACTGCTAAGTATTCTCTGGATGTTTTATTCATTTTACCTGAGAGGAAAAAAAATGGTTTTTTCCTTAAGAAGTGTAAGAATTGCAATTAGATCAATATAAATTTAATCTACATGAAAAACATTTGAAATATCTATAAACAGCATTTGCCTAGAATAATTTGCCATATGTTAACCGTAATGCTTGCATAAAACATTATAAGGTGTCACCTGCTTTCCAAGAAATAGAAAATGCTCTGTAGATGTTATCTCAATTAAGACCACCAGTTAAAGAAGGAAAAAAGATACTTCTTAAAAGAGAAAACTAAATGATAAATCATTTGAAATAATGTCTTAATATTTTTGTATCTCTGATACTTAGGACAGTGCAATGCACAGAGCAGATATTTAATAAACATGTGTTGAAGATAAGCGAGTCCACATAAGAAACGCCTGGTCATTAAAAAAGCCACAGATATAAAAAGCTAATACTGATTATGAAAGTAGATTATTCTACTATAATTTAAGTTCTTTGATTTTTGAAAACAAGAATTTGTTAATCTTTTTTTGCAAAAACATATTAATGCTTTTAAGGTACATCTGCTTCTGGGGCATGAGAAACCCACAGCGGTTCCTTGTTGTGCCTGCAACAAGCCCTGTGAATGAGCTAAGCTCTCTAGTATGCTGTGCTTAGCTGGAAAGGAAGCAGGTGATGAAGAGATTGAGGCATAAGAGGAACATCAATCTCCCCCACCCCCATAGTTAGAAAATGTATTTTTTACACACTGATTTAATTATAGACCAAAGCTTTAATTGTAAACCTATCTTCAATCAATTTTTTCACCTACTTATTGGTGGGCCTCGTGATGCAGGCTGCAGTGCATGGTGGCATGGTAGTTAGGTGGCCTGCCTGAGGGTGAGCCTCATTTATTTGCTTTACTATCTGGGTGACCTTGGGCTACTGGTTCAACCACTTTGTAAGTCTTATTCTCCTTATCTGTAAAGTGGGGACAAGGATAATGTCTATATCACCCAGTAGGATGAAGTGAGTTATACTATGCAAAGCGTGCCAGTCCTGCTGGGGCATAGTAAGTGGTATATCTGTGCTTGTCAAGTTAAACAATTGCAAACTGAGAATAATTATATTATTTAGCTGTCATGTTTTGAAGGTTGATAAAAGAATTAAACTATAAATTTGTACATACTTGTCTGATAGTATGATTTTTAGTATATTATTGTTATATGTAAAATATAATGCTGGGCTGGCTGCAAAGGATCTAGACACAGTTCCTGTGCTCAGGGAGACTGTCCTATAGAAAGTGCAGTGTGGTCACTCATGTATTTCTCTTGTCCAAGAGACACAATGGAAGGGCTTCAGAAAAGTAACAGAACCTGGCCCTTCAGAGATTACCTGGAATCAGATTAATAAAGATGTACTATGGGAGGCAGTATTTGGGATGGGTCTTAATAGCCAGATTTTGAGAAGAAACCAGGTGGAAAGTATTTCGTTTTAGGATTATCTTGATTATATTTAAAATTAGAGAGGGAATTGGGTTATGTACATGTAGAGCTTTATGTAGTTTATGCAAGCTGAGTTACCCAGAGCCCAGGATAGGGACTCAAATATTTATTGACTGCCTATAATCATGCCACACTTGTAAATACTGAAATTATAATGATAATTATTACATATAGTTTTCTTACTAGATAACAGTGTTAACAACTTTACATATATTTTATCATTTTTCCCTGTGATAATCTCACAAAGGTAGATACCAGTATTGTCTAAATTTTGTGACTGAGGAAACCACTGAGGCTTACAGGGGTTAAGTAACTTGTTCATAGTGACAAAACTAGTAAGTAATGTAACCAGAATTTTCTTACTGGAGGATAAGTTACTATTAATAATTTTAATATGCTGTGTCTCAAAAGGTATAAAGGTATAAAGACATTTTAGTTGAGATGATAGCACTGGGCAGAAGGATATGGTGTTGATGCACAGCTTTAAATAATATCAAAACAGAACAAATTGACATGAAAGATATTTGTTTGGTGGAGAGGATAGATGGGATAGAGATTGTGGGGGACTGGAGAGGGATTCTCTGGGATGCTGTAGATGTTGTATTTCTTGATCTGCACATGTCACATGAATGTGTTAACTGTTTTTCATTAAGCTGTACACTTAGGATTAATAACTTTTCTGGATGGATTTTTATACTTCAGTTAAAGGGTTTATAAAGAAATATATGTTTGACATCCAGATTTGCTAAAGAGACTCACTAAATTCAGTTAAGAAACATTAAGAAAACTCACAGAAACACACACACACACACACACACACACACACACAATTTTTGTCTACAATTCCATCTCTGCCTTATCCAACAAAAGCTTAACTTTGGATCAGGAGATGTGAGCAGCAAATCTCTTCGAACTTTAAAAAATGGAAATGATATAACGTGTCTTCCACAGGGTGAAAGTAAAGATCAAATGAGATCTAATGAGACAACATAGAAATAAGATTCACGGTGTCTATCCTTTTGTAAAGATCACAAGAATGGGCTCTTGAATACTAGTAGGCGGAGTATTCATGTTAGAAAGTTATTTCAAAATTCCCCTTTAGGGTAAAATACATAATTTGTGCTTCATCTCCTCCTGTACCTCTATATTAAATATTCATTGTCTTTGACCCGTATGTTGTTATTGCTTAAAAAAATACGGTAAAATATTGTCACCTGGAAGGGCATTGGAGTATAAAATCTAAACAAAACTTGTACCTCTGCACTTGTAGAAAACTATGAAATATAATACAGCACATACGAAGTACATATTTGTTGATTCATTCCAAGAAAATAAGAGCCGAAATGTTTTAAAGTGTAACTATGAACGTGTATAGGAAGGGAAGAGTTTTTTTATCCCCCTATGGATGTTCTATAAAGATTATTTTGGAAAGATGCAGTCTGAGGAAGATGTGGTAGATAGAAAATTACAAAGAAATGTTTAGCTAGGTTGAGATACTAACGTTCTAGGACTGTCTAGTCCATAACAGGGACTGTCTACCTACAGCCTGCAGGCTAAATCCAGCCTACAACCCGTTTTATTTTTTTTTGGAAGCCTGTGAGCTAAGCAAGGTGTTTTACATTTTTAAGTGGTGGAAAACATATACTTTGTTTCTTGTAAAAATTATATGAAATTCAGATTTCAGTGTCTGTAAGTTAAGTTTTGCTGGGACATGGTCGTGGTCATTTGTTTATATATTGTCTTTGGCATAGTGGAGTAATTGCAACAGAGAACATACGGCCTGCAATGCCCAAAATATTTACTACCTGGCTCTTTTCAGAAAAAGTTTGCTGGTCCCTAATTTAAGGCTCAGTGTTTAGGTCATAGAAAGGCAGTGTGATTACATTCGTAATGTAGTACACTTGTGGAAATCATTTTCCCTCCTCTACCTAGTTTATGAAAATGTTCAGCGCTTCAAAATTGTTCTAGCTACATATTGCATTTGAGCCAGTGTTTGAGCACCTCCATGAAGCATTCTTGGCTTTGACAAGGGAATGATACTTCTTACTCTAAAACCCGAAGCACTTTATATTTTTTTATAGTACTTACATATTTTGCCTTGGACTAATGTTGTCGCTGATGCTTACTTAATTTTCTCAGCTAGATTATTATCTCCTTGGGGAGCAGGAATAGATGTCTTTCATCTCACTTTTTTTCTCTTGTTATCTAGCATGATGTTTTGTCCAGAGTGTTGTCCAGTATTTGTTGAATGAACGTTAATGACCTGATTAACTCTGTATTTTTAAAGAAAATTGATTCTTAGGAGGTTGACACAAAGTCTACCTTGTACATTGTTGTTTCCCGGAATACAGGACTGATAATATTCACTCCAAAGAAGTTCTGTATCCAGTGAGATCTAGAATGAAAACATTATTATTCAGACATCAGCTTTCCTCTAAGCAGCAACTCATTAAAGTTATTCCTTCATTGGTTTACTGGATGTTTTCTTTTTAACTTTCCTTTTCTCTCTTCAAGGATCTCCCCTTGAGGTCTGTCTACTGCTTCCTCTAATGGTAGTTTGAGAGTCAAGTATTGGGATTTAACTTTACGTTATTGTTCACTTCCTCTAATATCAATCAATTTAGCATTTTATGCCCTAGCCATTATTTTTTCTTCTCAACTGTTATGTAAATTGGAAAATATGTAATTTCAACCCTTTCAACAAGTTTTAAAATTCAAATTTGTCTACTTTCCTGACATTTTATCTGGGAATCATTTTCTTTATTATTTTCTCTTTTGTTTGCCTGTAGTATTTCCTACCATACTTCCTTCCTCTTTGTTAATCTTTTCTTCACTGCAAATAGAAACTTCAGTGTAAACTCAAAGAATGGGGAATTCACTATTTAAATCCAAAGAAATTTTGTGTAGCCTGAGTAATCAATATACTGAACAGAGGAGGATAAATTAAATGGAAATAAACTGCAGAGCTGTGTATGCAATTCTGCACTGGAAAAAAAAAGGATCTTTTGAAGGTTTGTAAAACCATGCTTGGCAGGGGGAAAAATATAACAAAAATAGATTTACTGAGGGCAACACTTTAAAAAAAATGATTTGGATATTGATCATGTTTAATCTTTTGCCCTGAACAACTGGGAGATGTATTATAGCCAGAGCCTGCAATGAAAAGCAGGTCTGTTCTTTAACCTGCCCCAATTCACTTCAGCGTATTTTATATCTCAGGGGATTTGGCCACAAAGTCCATTAGAACTTTGGAGGCAGTCAGGTCAAATCAATTGTCCACACTGCAGACAGAGTACCCATCATTTACGGTAATTCACCCCCGTCATGGTAGAGGAGAGGAAAGGTTAAAAGCTGTATTGCCATGAGCACATCTCATCTATCTTTCAGTATATTGGTAATACCCAAACATTGCTTAAGGAATAGAATGTACAACTTTAAATTAAGTTGCATTTAAAGGCATTAAAGGCAGTTCACAAAATTCTTGTTAGTTGAAATTAGGGGAATATCATGCTCCTCAAGAAATCTGAATAATTTTTCATGCTTGATAAGATTTATGCAAAGTGTACAGAATGCTTAGTAATGAAATCTTGAGAGATTCAGAATGACTTGAATTAATGACTGTTTTGCCAGTCTCCTTCCCCCTAGATGAGATTTTATTTCACATTTGGTTATGGGAACAGAAGAAGAGATTTATACAACATTCATCTATATTGAAGGCACAAAATTAGGTCATAAACAAGGGAGGAAGAGATTGAATAAAAGGGTCATTTAAAAAATTGGTGATTTCTATATTTTCAGAAAGAAAAAATAATCCACCCCTAATTTGAAGATGACATGCTTAAAATGTGTCAAATAACATTTTATGGTGGATAGCAACACAGTAAAAATGTATCCCTTATGCTTTGTTAGTAGAGAGAATTGGCTTCAACTTATAAACCCAGTCATGCTTTCTTATGGCATTACTTGCTTCTGAGTCTGTGCGTGGGGCAAATAAGCTCAGGTACAGCTGCCCTGGAATTTTAAGTGCAGTGCAAAGCTATTCGCTGCTTTGAAGAATGGGGATGAATTAAAATGTCTACGTAAAAATTAGCCTTGTAGTCTTCCTTTTTACCTTAGTGCTTTCTTTGCTCAGTTTCTCTGTTGAATTATGTTTTCCATCATGGACTTCCTCATGGAAGGCAAATCATGTTAAAGATATTAATATCTTTGTTACAGAAAGGAATATGCTGTGAATGACATATATTTTTGTTTGGGGAAACCCATGTATGACTAATAAAAAAAGTGGAAAATCAGTACAATCCATGTAACAAATTTTCCCCAAACCTTTCTATATGTTTGTTTCTGTTTAAAGAAGAATACAGAGAAACTGGATGTACAGAGAGACTGAGGTAATTTCTCTGGAGTAGAATTGCTTTGATGACTGTTTAGATTTTTAAAAGTTCCATCTGACTAGAAATAGCAATTAAGCAAGACACGCCTATAACTGCTTATGTAATTTCTTTCAACATCACTTATCTATGATATTGCTGCAAATCAGAAGTCTTTTTGTTAGGCCGGGCACGGTGGCTCAAGCCTGTAATCCCAGCACTTTGGGAGGCCGAGACGGGCGGATCACGAGGTCGGGAGATCGAGACCATCCTGGCTAACACGGTGAAACCCCATCTCTACTAAAAAAATACAAAAAACTAGCCGGGCGAGGTGGCGGGCGCCTGTAGTCCCAGCTACTCGGGAGGCTGAGGCAGGAGAATGGCGTGAACCCGGGAGGCGGAGCTTGCAGTGAGCTGAGATCCGGCCACTGCACTCCAGCCTGGGCAACAGAGCGAGACTCCGTCTCAAAAAAAAAAAAAAAAAAAAAAAAGAAGTCTTTTTGTTGTTGTTTGCAAGTTTGTGCTTTATCTTCAGTGTTTCCAGTGATTTCTGAAGGCACAGAATGAATGGAAGAGATACAGCATGCAGCAAGGAGTAGAGTCATGTAAAAGAGAAAATAGCGTAGCATCACATAACCTAAATGCCAGACCATGTCTTAAAACAATTGATAGAGCCAAAACCCTAGGTAGATACTAATGATAATTTATGTGTCATGGATAAGTTATTCATTGGTTCCAGAATACAATAATGAACATTTCAAGATACCTACTCTGATCACTCCAATTAGAAATATACTGACAAGCATCAAATCAGGAGATTTTCAAAACTACTGTTTCAGGCAATTGTTCGGGCTTTAAGATTGGAGGGTAGGAAATATCCAAATTTATCTGGATTCTTAAATCACAGAATAGCTAACACATCTTCAGAAAAAAAATTCTTTGAAACTTGTATCTGGTCTAAAATCTTGAGAGCCAAAACTGCCTTATGCAATTTGCAGTAAATGAAACAGTTCTGGCAATAATAGAGTCATCAGTAGAAATGTTGACTTATTAGACAGAACAAAGCAGAATTGCAGAATAGATATTTTCTCAAATAATTTGTTGTTTGAAGAGTATATCTAAACTATATGTTTAGAGAAATCAAAATAATGGTTTTAAGCGGTCAAAGTGTCTGTTACTAGTTGTGTCCTTTATGGCAAAGCCAAAGGGTAAGCACAAGAGTGGAGTCTCTTCTGGGGAATTTAAACAAGTGGTAAGACAAAGGGATAGACAGATCTCTTTCTCAGATGGATGGAGAAAAATGAGGAAACGAATTAGATATTTTCTAGAAGTTCTAAATTAGCTCTATATTTTCTTTTTTTGGGGGGGGAGCTTTTATCATGATACTTTTCGAAAACTATAGGAAGGAAAACAGCAGATAATAAAATTCAGATCCTACTTGTGATGATCTACTTATCTGTGCTTGATGAAATAAAACACATCCAGGTGGTTGTAGCTTGGAATCTACAAGCAGTAGGAGTATCTAGAAATCAACTTGGCTTCCAGAGTGAATGTGAAAGTATTTCTAAGGAATCAGGGCTTAGTTATTAATACTAACATCCATTGAATTGTACCCTTACATGCATGAATTGTAAAGTATGTCAATTATATTTCCATGCAGCTATTAAAAACTGAGCAAGTAGTAGAGACCCATTCTTCCATGGACAATCGCTGATGACTTACATTGGATTAAATTATTAAATGGGGTTACTTTAAGGAATATTTTGTTTGCTGTATGAATTTTTCCGTGTGCTTTAAACATGAGTCAGAAAACTCTGGCTTCCTAGTTTCTAAATACAACTTTTCTTGGCGGCAACCTTCTTAACATAATGAATTCTCATGCTTGTCCTTTTTTCTAAGGTAATTTGACTTAAGAAATCTTTTTCAGAAAACTTTAATAGGATTTGCCACCAAGATAGCTATTTGAATTTCGGTAAATGATGAAGTATTTTCTTGATAAGGCTTATCAGTAATAAAAAGACTATTAATTATATGCTATAGGGAGTGGAGCCTGGCATTACAAGGTTTATATGTATTCTAAAGAAATTTCTGCTGAAGGATAGACTCCCAGTACAAATGAAATTACCTACTCTTGGTCATTTTGATGGTAGCAAGCAGTATCTTCCTGTAGGGTGATGATTTTAACATTCAAAGTGTTCCTTCCTTGTCATGGCTCTGTGTTCAATAGTATGAAAAATGAAAGTAGGGAAGGTTTTTATAGTTGGAGAGAGAACACATATTTAGCCATTGGTGACTTAATAGCAATAGGAGAAACACATCAAAATAATGCAAATTAATAGTGTGCGTAAAAGTATAAATACAGAGGGATTACAGAATAAGGGATAAGCAGAGACTCTGTAAGTCAGGAGAAGTTTCTTAAAGGTCAGAGTATTGAAAGAAAGAATGTCACATTCCAACCTGGAATTTTTATTTATCTATGTTGAGCTAATGGAAATTCCTTTTCACTAATGCTAAAACTCAGTTGCCTAGAAAATTTACTAGAGACATATAGAAGTTTCTCTTGTTTTGGCAAAGTGGCTTCTTCATTTCCTTTTTGATTCAAAAACCAGAACTCGGGAATAGGTACATGGATGAGTAGATATAAATAAGTAGCTATTGCCTGTAAGAGTGAAGAAAGCAAGTAGACTCATTTATTAGGGTTTCAATTGCATTTATTTGTTAAATTCTTTATTTTAATGAAGACATTCTTCTTCAGTAAAGACCAATAACATCTATGTGTAAAAATTATATTTTTTATAAATTTGTTGTAGTTTTCTTCTCGTATTTCATAGCTGGGATATAGATAATAGCACTATTGTGTATATTGCTATTACAGTCAAGAAATAAGATCTTCAACAAAGGGTGCTTTTTTTTTTCCAAACTGTGGGAGAGTATTTATGAATTTGCTAATTATTCTTTCATTCCCTTGTAATCTGAACTTGAAATCCATCAGTTTATCTAGGAATTTTGAGTAAATAATTTTAAAAGTAATTTGCTGTGCACAAAATAACAAAATGCTTTTTCTTTAATGATTAGTAAGCCAACTTTTAGGTATTTTTCTCTGTTTAAGGAAAAACTTATTCAATCGATCTCAATCCTATTTCAGGGTCTCTGCCAAACTGTAAAAGCTAGAATTTGGCATTAAACTGTGATGGGCCTTGTTAAGGAAGATGGTAGAAGTGTACAGTAGATGTTCCTGAGGACATCTTTATAAGGTGTTTTGTTTCTTGTACAGTAAATGTTCCTGAGAACACCTTTATTAGGTCTTCTGTTTCTTGTAAAAAAGATTAAAAATTTTATAACCTGCTTCTATGCAGAATGCCTGTGGCTCAAATTTAGTGGGCTAGGATTGTGTAGTTGGAATATTTACAAAATACGTGATGATGATTGATATTTGGAGGTAACACTCTTCAAATCTATGTTGATAATATTAATTTTAGCATTACATTATGAACCACTGGGTCTTCGTAGAAACAATGCAATATAAATATTAGGTTGGTGCAAAAGTCATGGCAAAAACCACAATTATTTTTGCATCAACCTAATATCTTCTAGATGCAGACAATAAAAAATAGCGATTCATGCTCAGATTCTTGTATTTTATATATAGTAATATTATGTAGGTATATGATTTAATACGGATCTTAGAGAATATCTTAGTATTTTCATAGAATCGTGGTATGATAAAAGCACGTTATTTGGCATCTGAAAGATTGTGCTTATTCATAGCTCTACCACTCACTATGTTAGTAAGTTATTTAAATTTTCTGAATCTCTGTAAAAATGAAGATAATACAGTCAAGCTCATGTGAGTGTAATTAAAACTATGCATGTTAAAATACTAGTATAGTCCCTGGTAAATAATATGTGCTCACTATCAGTAGTTTTTGATATTGCAGTTTTAAAAGAAATATCTTAGGGTTTCTGGGGACCTGTGAGCTCTTTGTGATGGATTTTAAATTTAGTGTTTTATTTAAAAGATAATATGCAGGAATTAGAAGGGCATAGTGTATAACCTGATATTAGCATGCTGTTTAGTGTATATGTTAGCATTTGTATTTACAATTATATTAGTGCTAAGCGAGGGCCAAATCATGTCATTGTAGAATGCAAGAATGAAGGATTCACAGTAATTTGAATATTCTGTGTTGGAGCAAAGTAGAAACAATCATAAGAAAACTTAATTTACATTTTTATCATTTAAAAGTGCTGTTTGCTGATCTTGTTTTCTTTTCTGTTCTTTTTTTTTTTTTTTTGTGACAGAGTCTCACTCTGTCACCCAGACTGGAGTGCAGTGGCATGATCTCAGTTCACTGCAACCTCCACTTCCAGGTTCAAGCGATTCTTCCGTCTCAGCCTCCCCAGTATCTGGAATTACAGGCGCGTGCCACCATGCCTGGCTGATTTTTGTGTTTGTAGTAGAGATGGGGTTTCACCATGTTGGCCAGGCTGGTCTTGAACTCCTGACCTCAAGTGATCCGCCCCCTCAGCCTCCCAAAGTGCTGGGATTACAGGCATGAGCCACCACGTCCGGCCCTGATTTTCTTTAACAGTCTGATGACAAAACTAAAACTATTTCCATCAACATTTAAAATAATTGAAAACTAACATCAGCTATTATTTTCTCATCCTCAAACTCCATTACTCATTAGATAACCGCTTATTATATTTTATTAAAATTGAAACACTTTATAATCAAATAAGATATTTGCAATATTATGAAGTGATACTTCATTAAAACTTCATTTGTACTATTGTGTACAATATACATACATATATTTTTTTAATTTAGTTTTGGCTTTTTCTTTTTTAAATAGGAGACATAAATATTAGTATTCTTTGGCACAGTAATTATTACGGAAGCATATTTGTTTCATTTGATTTAAATTGTCTATGATGTTTCTTTGTAGATTTATGTCAAAATAATAGAAATAATGACTAATGACCAAGATGGCCTTAACATTCCCCTCAGCTTGAACAAACTTTGGACTGCTTTCTTCCTCTTTAGATGAGGACTATATGTCCTTTACTTCTCTTTTCTTAGAGCATGTTTTTTCCTCTTTTTTTTAAAAAATTATACTCTAAGTTCTAGGGTACATGTGCATAATGTGTAGGTTTGTTGCATATGTATACATGTGCCACGTTGGTGTGCTGCACCAATTAACTCATTGTTTACATTAGGTATATCTCCTAATGCTATCCCTCCCCACTCCCCCCACCCCACGACAGGCTTCGGTGTGTGATGTTCCCCACCCTGTGTCTAGGTGTTCTTGTTATTCAATTCCAACCCATGAGTGGGAACATGAGGTGTTTGGTTTTCTGTCCTTGTGATAGGTTGCTCAGAATGATGGTTTCCAGCTTCATCCACGTCCCTACAAATGACATGAACTCATCCTTTTTTATGGCTGCACAGTATTCCATGGTGTATATGTGCCACATTTTCTTAATCCAGTCTGTCACTGATGGACATTTGGGTTGGTTCCAAGTCTTTGCTATTGTGAATAGTGCCACAATAAACATACAAGTGCATGTGTCTTCATAGCAGCATAATTTATAATCCTTTGGGTATATATCTAGTCATGGGATAACTGGGTCAAATGGTATTTCTAGTTCTAGATCCTTGAGGAATTGCCACACTGTCTTCCAAAATGGTTGAACTAGTTTACACTCCTGCCAACAGTGTAAAAGCGTTCCTGTTTCTCCACATCCTGTCTAGCACCTGTTGTTTTCTGACTTTTTAATGATTGCCATTTTAACTAGTGTGAGATGGTATCTCATTATGATTTTGATTTGCATTTCTCTGATGGCCAGTGATGATGAGCATTTTTTCATGTGTCTGTTGGCTGCATAAATGTCTTCTTTTGAGAAGTGTCTGTTCATATCCTTTGGCCACTTTTTGATGGGGTTGTTTGACTTTTTTCTTGTAAATTTGTTTGAGTTCTTTGTAGATTCTAGATATTAGCCCTTTGTCAGATGGGTAGATTGTAAAAATTTTTCTCCCATTCTGTAGTTGGCTGTTCACTCTGATGGTAGTTTCTTTTGCTGTGCAGAAGCTCTTTAGTTTAATTAGATCCCATTTGTCAATTTTGGCTTTTGTTGCCATTGCTTTTGGTGTTTTAGTCATGAAGTCCTTGCCCGTGCCTATGTCCTGAATGGTATTGCCTAGGTTTTCTTCTAAGGTTTTTGTGGTTTTAGGTCTAACATTTAAGTCTTTAATCCATCTTGAATCAATTTTTGTATAAGGTGTAAGGAAGGGATCCAGTTTCAGCTTTCTACTTAAGGCTAGCCAGTTTTCCCAGCACCATTTATTAAATGTGGAATCCTTTTCCCATTTCTTGCTTTTCTCAGGTTTGTCAAAGATCAGATGGTTGTAGATGTGTGGTATTATTTCTGAGGACTCTGTTCTGTTCCATTGGACTATAGCTCTGTTTTGGTACCAGTACCATGCTGTTTTGGTTACTGTAGCCTTGTAGTATAGTTTGAAGTCAGGTAATGTGATGCCTCCAGCTTTGTTCTTTTTGCTTAGGATTGTCTTGGCAATGCGGGCTCTTATTGGTTCCCTATAAACTTTAAAGCAGTTTTTTCCAATTCTGTGAAGAAAGTCATTGGTAGCTTGATGGGGATGGCATTGAATCTATAAATTACCATGGGCAGTATGGCCATTTTCACGGTATTGATTCTTCCTATCCATGTGCATGGTATGTTCTTCCATTTGTTTGTGTCCTCTTTTATTTCGTTGAGCAGTGGTTTGTAGTTCTCCTTGAAGAGGTCCTTCACATCCCTTGTAAGTTGGATTCCTAGGTATTTTATTCTCTTTGAAGTAATTGTGAATGGGAGTTCACTCATGATTTGGCTCTCTGTTTGTCTGTTATTAGTGTATAAGAATGCTTGTGAATTTTGCACATTTTGATTTTGTATCCTAAGACTTTGCTGAAGTTGCTTATCAGCTTAAGGAGATTTTGGGCTGAGACGATGGGATTTTCTAAATATACAATCATGTCTTCTGCAGTCAGGGACAATTTGACTTCCTCTTTTCCTAATTGAATACACTTCATTTCTTTCTCTTGCCTCATTGCCCTGGCCAGAATTTCCAATACTATGTTGCATAGGAGTGGTGAGAGAGGGCATCCATGTCTTGTGCCAGTTTTCAAAGGGAATGCTTCTGGTTTTTGCCCATTCAGTATGATATTGGCTGTGGGTTTGTCATAACTAGCTCTTATTATTTTGGGATACATCCCATCAATATCTAGTTTATTGAGAGTTTTCAGCCTGAAGGGCTGTTGAATTTTGTCAAAGGCCTTTTCTGCATCTATTGAGATAATCATGTGGTTTTTGTCTTTGGTTCTGTTTATATGCTGGATTATGTTTATTGATTTGTGTATGTTGAACCAGCCTTGCATCCCAGGGATGAAGCCAACTTAATCGTGGTGGATAAGCTTTTTGATGTGCTGCTGGATTCGGTTTACCAGTATTTTATTGAGGATTTTCGCATCAATATTCATCAGGGATATTGGTCTAAAATTCTCTTTTTTTTTGTTGTCTCTGCCAGGCTTTGGTATCAGGATGACACTGGCCTCATAAAATGAGTTAGGGAGGATTCTCTGTTTTTCTATTGATTGGAGTAGTTTCAGAAGGAATGGTACCAGTTCCTCTTTATATCTCTGGTAGAATTCAGCTGTGAATTCGTCTGGTCCTGGACTTTTTTTGGTTGGTAGAATATTAATTATTGCCTCAATTTCAGAGCCTGTTATTGATCTATTCAGGGATTCAACTTCTTCCTGGTTTAGTCTTGGGAGGGGTATATGTGTCCAGGAATTTATCCATTTCTTCTAGATTTTCTAGTTTATTTGTGTAGAGGTGTTTATAGTATTCTTTGATGATAGTTTGTATTTCTGTGGGATTGGTGGTGATATCCCCTTTATCTTTTTTTTATTGCATCTATTTGATTCTTCTCTCTTTTCTTCATTAGTCTTGCTAGCGGTCTATCAATTTTATTGATCTTTTCAAAAAACCAGCTCCTGGATTCATTGATTTTTTTTAAAGGGTTTTTGTGGCTCTATCTCCTTCATTTCTGCTCTGATCTTAGTTATTTCTTGCCTTCTGCTAGCTTTTGAATATGTTTGCTCTTGCTTCTCTAGTTCTTTTAATTGTGATGTAAGGGTGTCAATTTTAGATCGTTCCTGCTTTCTCTTGTGGGCATTTAGTGCTATAAATTTCCTTCTACATACTGCTTTAAATGTGTCCCAGAGATTCTGGTATGTTGTGTCTTTGTTCTCATTGGTTTCAAAGAACATCTTTATTTCTGCCTTCATTTCATTATGTACCCAGTAGTCATTAAGGAACAGGTTGTTCAATTTCCATGTAGTTGAGCGATTTTGAGTGAGTTTCTTAATCCTGAGTTCTAGTTTGATTGCACTGTGGTCTGAGAGACAGTTTGTTATAATTTCTGTTCATTTACATTTGCTGAGGAGTGCTTTACTTCCAACTATGTGGTCAGTTTTGGAATAAGTGTGATGTGGTACTGAGAAGATGTATATTCTGTTGATTTGGGGTGGAGAGTTCTGTAGATGACTATTAGGTCCGCTTGGTACAGAGCTGAGTTCAAGTCCTGGATACCCTTGTTAACTTTCTGTCTCATTGATCTGTCTAATGTTGACAGTGGGGTGTTAAAGTCTCCCATTATTATTGTATAGGAGTCTAAGTCTCTTTGTAGGTCTCTAAGGGCTTGCTTTGTGAATCTGGGTTCTCCCATATAGGGAGCATTTATATTTAGGATAGTTAGTTCTTCTTGTTGAATTGATCCCTTTACCATTATGTAATGGCCTTCTTTGTCTCTTTTGACCTTTGTTGGTTTAAAGTCTGTTTTTATCAGAGAGTAGGATTGCAATCCCCTGCTTTTTTTTGTTTTCCATTTGATTGGTAGATCTTTCTCCATCCCTTTATTTTGAGCCTATGTATGTCTCTGCATGTGAGATGGGTCTCCTGAATACAGCAGACTGATGGGTCTTGACTCTTTATCCAATTTGCCAGTCTGTATCTTTTAATTGGAGCATTTAGCACATTTCCATTTAAGGTTAATATTGTTATGTGTGAATTTGATCCTGTCATTATGATGTTAGCTGCTTATTTTGCTCCTTAGTTGATGCAGTTTCTTCCTAGCATCAATGGTCTTTAAAATTTGGCATGTTTTTGCAGTGGCTGGTACCAGTTGTTCCTTTCAGTGTTTAGTCTTCCTTCAAGAGCTCTTGTAAGGCAGGCCTGATGGTGACAAAATCTCTCAGCATTTGTTTGTCTGTAAAAGATTTTATTTCTCCTTCACTTATGAAGCTTAGTTTGGCTAGATATGAAATTCTGAGTTGAAAATTCTTTAAGGATGTTGAATATTGGCCCCCACTGTCTTCTGGCTTGTAGAGTTTCTGCCAAGAGATCCGCTGTTAGTCTGATGGGCTTCCCTTGGTGGGTAACCTGACCTTTCTCTCTGGTTGCCCTTAACATTTTTTTCCTTCATTTCAACTTTGGTGAATCTGACAATTATGTGTCTTGGAGTTGCTCATCTTGAGGAATATCTTTGTGTGGTGGTCTCTGTATTTCCTGAATTTGAATGTTGGCCTGTCTTGCTAGATTGGGGAAGTTCTCCTGGATAATATCTTGAAGAGTGTTTTCCAACTTGGTTCCATTCTCCCCATCACTTTCAGGTACACCAATCAGTCGTACATTTGGTCTTTTCACATAGTCCCATATTTCTTGGAGGCTTTGTTTCTTTTTACTCTTTTTTTGTCTAAACTTCTCTTCTCACTTCATTTCATTAATTTGATCTTCAATCACTGATACCCTTTCTTCCACTTGATCAAATTGGCTACTGAAGCTTCTTCTGCATGCATCAGGTAGTTGTCGTGCCATGATTTTCAGGTCCATCAGGTCATTTAAGGTCTTCTCTACACTGTTGATTCTAGTTAGCCATTCGTCTAATCTTTTTTCAAGGTTTTTAGCTTCTTTGCAATGGGTTCGAACATCCTCCTTTAGCTCAGAGAGGTTTGTTATTACCGATCATCTGAAGCCTTCTTCTCTCAACTTGTCAAAGTCATTCTCCATCCAGCTTTGTTCCATTGCTGGCGAGGAGCTGTGTTCCTTTGGAGGAGAAGAGGTGCTCTGATTTTTAGAATTTTCAGCTTTTCTGCTCTGGTTTCTGCCCATCTTTGTGGTTTTATCTACCTTTGGTCTTTGATGATGGTGATGTACAGATGGGGTTTTGGTGTGGATGTCCTTTCTGTTTGTTTTCCTTCTAACAGTCAGGACCCTCAGTTGCAGGTCTGTTGGAGTTTGCTGGAGGTCCACTCCAGACCCTGTTTGCCTGCGTATCACCAGTGGAGCCTGCAGAATAGCAAATATTGCAGAATGGCAAATGTTGCTGCCTGATCCTTCCTCTGGAAGCTTTGTCTCAGAGGGGCACCCAGCTGTATGAGGTGTCAGTTGGCCCTTAATGGGAGGTGTCTCCCAGTTAGGCTACTTGGGGGTCAGGTACCCACTTCAGGAAGCAATCTGTTCATTCTCGTATCTCAAACTCTGCTGGTAGAATCATACTCTCTTCAAAGCTGTCAGACAGGGACGTTTAAGTCTGCAGAAGTTTCTGCTGCCTTTTGTTCAGCTATATACCCTGCCCCAAGAGATGGAGTCTACAGAGGCAGACAGGCCTCCTTGAGCAGCAGTGGGCTTCACCCAGTTTGAGCTTCCCAGACACTTTGTTTACCTACTCAAGCCTCAGCAATGGTGGGCACCCCTCCCTTAGCCTCGCTGCTACTTTGCAGTTCGATCTCAGACTGCTATGCTAGCAGTGAGCGAGGCTCTGTGGGTGTGGGACCCTCCGAGCCAGGTATGGGATATAATCTCCTGGTGTGCCGTTTGCTAAGACTGTTGGAAAAGTGCAGTATTAGGGTGGGAGTGTCCCGATTTTCCAGGTACCGTCTGTCATGGCTTCCCTTGGCTAGGAAATGGCATTCCCCAATCCCTTGCACTACTTGGGTGAGGCGATGTCCCGCCCTGCTCCACAGGCTGCACCCATTGTCTGACAAGTCCCAGTGAGATGAACCTGGTACCTCAGTTGGAAATGCAGAAATCACCTGTCTTCTGTGTCACTCACACTGGGAGCTGTAGACTGGAGCTGCTCCTATTTGGCCATCTTGGAACTTCCCCCCAGTTTTGGCATTTTGGAAGTATCTTTCTGCCTAGAAGTAGATTAAAATTTATTACGAAAGAATTGTAAATAGAAATAATTAGATAGTAATTAGCTGCTATTATTAAAAAAATACAATTTTGTGCCAGGACAGTAACATGGTCAGTTGGTGGGGGGCGAACTTTGTCTTTCCTACACTACCCTCAAATTTTCTGTGTAGAAAGAATTGGTGTTTCTGGATGGGAAACTTGGCAGAGGTATAGGTGGCCATAGTGGGGCAAGGTGACTTTGTAATGAGGACTGTGGAACTGATCACCTAGGATATGACCAGGAACAAATGGAAGTTACAGTCAGACGTCAGCAGGGTGCACAGCAGTAGCCAAGGGAGAGCCAAGTCAGGCAAGGCATGCCCTGGAATTTGTCCAAGCTGAGAGAGAGCAAAATGCCAACTGCAAACTTTAGAATTGAGGTCAGCAGAATGTCCAGTCACAGGAAGATACCAAAGATCGTATCTGGTCCTTGCATAAGTAAGAGGACTATGCCCCTATTATCAATGCCAAAATATCATATACACTTTTCCTCCCATAAATCCAGACGTGATAGCAGGGAGAAAATTGAGGGTGTGAGAGGCAGGAGAAAGGCTGTCTGACAGATGAGCATTTCTAACCAAGAAAGACTAAACAGAATTAGACTGCTGGTTAACTCTTTCCTGAGAAATGGAAATTACTGGTAATAATGCTGATGGATCTTATGTGGATCTGACTGGACAAAATGAGGGAATTAGTCTTTGCTGAGACCATAAGCATTGTAGTATGAATTAAATTTGCAGCCATGATACAACTGCAGTCATAAACAGACGTGAAAAGTGATGAAAAGCAATGATGTTTCAGACAGACCTGGATTCAAATGTAGGCTTTGGTATGTAATGATCAAGTCTCCTGGCCAGGTTCCTCATCCATTCTATACCTAACTGCCCATATCTGTAGAATGAAATTGCTCTGAAAATTACATGAGAAAATCTTTAGAAAGTATGAAAAGCTTTTCATAATGTCTGGCACAGAGCAACACCTAATAATTGATAGGTAACAATCTACACATCTGCTTGTGTATTGGACACTTGATTTGGGGGTTCAGAAGCCTAGATTTAATTTTTGACTTCCACTGTCCTATGATGTTGGACATCATGATGTAGCTTATATAGCCTTTCTCCTACTTAAATAATTGACCTTGAACAAGATACATAAGCTTTCTTTGTGCCTCAGTTTTCTCAGCTACAAATCTGAGTTAAAATTTTCATTATTACATATTTCTTAGTTTTGCTGCAAAAATTAACTGAGTCAATAGATTTAACATACTTAGAACATTGCCTGACCAAAATAAAAAATTGTTCAAAACATGTTGGCTAACATCATCATCATAATTTCATAATTGCCATCATTTGAAGCTTGCTTTTTTTTTTTTTTTTTGAGACAGAGTCTTACTCTGTCCCCCAGGCTGGAGTGCAGTGGGGCGATCTCGACTCACTGCAGCCTACACTCCCAAGTTCACACCATTCTCCTGCCTCAGCCTCCTGAGTAGTTGGGACTACAGACACCCACCAAAAAGTGCAAAGAACACAAATGGGCGTTACAAATAAAGCTATTCCAATTCATTCTACCACAATGCCCAGCTAATTTTTTTGTATTTTTAGTAGAGACGGGGTTTCACCTTGTTAGCCGGGATGGTCTCAATCTCCTTTCCTCGTGATCCGCCCGCCTCAGCCTCCCAAAGTGCTGGGATTACAGGCGTGAGCCACTGTGCCCAGCTCTGAAGCTTTCTTCAAATCTTCCTTGTGCAGTATTACCTGTTCCCCTACTCATGTGCAAAGGGAAAGCTGATTACGAAGAAAGGGATTTAGAAACAAACATTCTGTAAGTGCCCCGTAAACTATACAGTATAACCTATTTTATAAATCCATTATTCAGGCAACTAGAAATTAACAAAATAGAATTTTTAAAATCCTTTTTTAACAGCTTTATTGAAGTGTAACTAAAATAAACTGCATACGTTTGAATGTACAATTAATATGTTTTGACATGTATACACCATCATGTGAAACCATCATGACAATTAAGATGGTTAACATATCCATCACCCTTAAAACTTTCTTTGTGCTCCTTTATAATCTATCTCTGTATTTTGTCCCCCTCCCCACCACTGATAGACTTTTTGTTGCTATTATTTTACATTGGCTAGATTTTTACATTAAAGAATATGTAATATATTATATCTGTCTTCTTTCACCCAGCATAATTATTTTGAGATTTATTCACATCATAGTATGTATCAGTAGTTTATTTTGTTTTATTGCTGAATAGTATTCCATTAAATGGATATACTACAGATTGATTATCCATTCACCTGTTGGTAGACATTTGTGTTCTTTGTACTTTTTGGACATTACAAATAAAGCTGCTAAGAACATTTGTATACAGTTTTTTTGGTATAGAAATGCACTTTGTTTTCCCTTGCATAAATGGTAGAATTGGAACGGTTGGATCATAGGGTTTGTGCATGTTTAACTTTTTAAGAAGTTGCTTGTTTTTCAATGTGGTGGTACCATTTTGTATTTCCACAGCAGTGTATGAGAATTCCAGTTTCTCTACATTCTTGCCAGTACTCGGGGATAGTCAGTCTTTTTTATTTTAGCCATTTAAACTGGTATTTTATTTTAGCTGTTTAAATAGGTATTTGTTGATATTTATTACCAAACCAACTTCCAAAATTATCAGTCATAATTCATTGTGGTTTTAATTTGCATTTCCTTGATGACTAATTACATTAAAGGTAAGCATCTTTTATGAATTATTTACCATTCATATATTGTTGATGAAAGGCATGTTAAAATATTTTGCCCATTTAAAAAATTGCTTTTGTGTTATCACTGACTTTTAAGAATTATTTTATATATTCTGAATAGAAATTCTGTTTTTTGGCTGTAAGACTTGCAAATCTTTTTCTCAGTAGGTGGCTTGTCTTTTTTTTTTTCTTCTTTATTTATTTATTATTAAGTTCTAGGGTACATGTGCATAACATGCAGGTTTGTTACATATGTATACTTGTGCCATGTTGGTGTGCTGCACCCATCAACTCGTCAGCACCCATCAACTTGTCATTTACATCAGGTATAACTCCCAATGCAATCCCTCCCCCCTCCCCATGATAGGCCCCGGTGTGTGATGTCCCCCTTCCCGAGTCCAAGTGATCTCATTGTTCAGTTCCCACCTATGAGTGAGAACATGTGGTGTTTGGTTTTCTGTTCTTGTGATAGTTTGCTAAGAATGATGGTTTCCAGCTGCATCCATGTCCCTACAAAGGACACAAACTCATCCTTTTTTATGGCTGCATAGTATTCCATGGTGTATATGTGCCACATTTTCTTAATCCAGTCTGTCACTGATGGACATTTGGGTTGATTCCAAGTCTTTGCTATTGTGAATAGTGCCACAATAAGCATACGTATGCATGTGTCTTTATAGCAGCATGATTTATAATCCTTTGGGTATATACTCAGTAATGGGATGGCTGGGTCATATGGTACGTCTAGTTCTAGATCCTTGAGGAATCGCCATACTGTTTTCCATAATGGTTGAACTAGTTTACAATCCCACCAACAGTGTAAGTGTTCCTATTTCTCCACATCCTCTCCAGCACCTGTTGTTTCCTGACTTTTTAATGATCGCCATTCTAACTGGTGTGAGATGGTCTCTCACTGTGGTTTTGATTTGCATTTCTCTGATGGCCAGTGATGATGAGCATTTTTTCATGTGTCTGTTGGCTGTATGAATGTCTTCTTTTGAGAAATGTCTGTTCATATCCTTTGCCCACTTTTTGATGGGGTTGTTTGTTTTTTTCTTGTAAATTTGTTTGAGTTCTTTGTAGGTTCTGGATATTAGCCCTTTGTCAGATGAGTAGATTGCAAAAATTTTCTCCCATTCTGTAGGTTGCCTGTTCACTCTGATGGTAGTTTGTTTTGCTGTGCAGAAGCTCTTTAGTTTAATGAGATCCCATTTGTCAATTTTGGCTTTTGCTGCCGTTGCTTTTGGTGTTTTAGTCATGAAGTCTTTGCCCATGCCTATGTCCTGAATGGTACTACCTAGGTTTTCTTCTAGGGTTTTTATGGTATTAGGTCTAACATTTAAGTCTCTAAGCCATCTTGAATTAATTTTTGTATAAGGAGTAAGGAAAGGATCCAGTTTCAGCTTTCTACTTATGGCTAGCCAATTTTCCCAGCACCATTTATTAAATAGGGAATCCTTTCCCCATTTCTTGTTTCTCTCAGGTTTGTCAAAGATCAGATGGTTGTAGATGTGTGGTATTATTTCTGAGGACTCTGTTCTGTTCCATTGGTCTATATCTCTGTTTTGGTACAAGTACCATGCTGTTTTGGTTACTGTAGCCTTGTAGTATAGTTTGAAGTCAGGTAGTGTGATGCCTCCAGCTTTGTTCTTTTGACTTAGGATTGTCTTGGAGATGCGGGCTCTTTTTTGGTTCCATATGAACTTTAAAGCAGTTTTTTCCAATTCTGTGAAGAAAGTCATTGGTAGCTTGATGGGGATGGCATTGAATCTATAAATAACCTTGGGCAGTATGGCCATTTTCACGATATTGATTCTTCCTATCCATGAGCATGGTATGTTCTTCCATTTGTTTGTGTCCTCTTTTATTTCGTTGAGCAGTGGTTTGTAGTTCTCCTTGAAGAGGTCCTTTACATCCCTTGTAAGTTGGATTCCTAGGTATTTTATTCTCTTTGAAGCAATTGTGAATGGAAGTTCATTCATGATTTGGCTCTCTGTCTCCCTACATTATCTTTTAACAGATGCCCCTCATGTGCAATCCAAACAGGTCAATTATTAGCAAATCTCTGTTGATCTCAATGCACCATGAAAGAACCAAAGAAAACTCCCAGATATGAAGACAGGTAGAACTGAAATAGGGTGCAAACCAATTTACAGAAATGGAACTTAACCCTTAGAGGAATGAAACGAACCTACTATATATTCATTTTTATCTTATTAAATATTTATGTAAGAAGTGAGCTTGTCACTTGAAGTAAAATTTTACAAGCCAATAAGTGCATATATTTTTAATTCCCTTTTCTTGTAAGAAATGGTGTATCTTTGAGAGGGAGAGAGAGAGAAAATATAAGCTGTAAATATTGAAGTTTTCTTCTTTTAATATTCATTGTTGTTGGCAACTCTGGTTAAGTTCAACACTACAGGTTTCTGGAGAAGCAAAACAATCTTGCAGTAAACATAATAAGGGTCTATTCATCTTGCATAAATGCTTATGTCTAACTCTCATTAATATTAATGGAGTTGCATACAAGCACTGAGGCGATAATAGACCCCCATTTAAATCCATTTGTATTCATGAGCTTTTTTTTTAAAGATTACTTTCCAATCACTTCCTCTAAAAATGTGAGTCAATGATCTTATTTTCAAAGATATTTCAAATACAGCTAACTAAATAAAGAACCCAATTAAAGTTTGTTTGCAACAAATTTTCATGGAAAACTTTTGGGTAGATTGACCCATTTCCCACCTAAAATCACCTTCATTTGCTCTGTTATTTTGTGTACAGTACATTAACTGGAAAGTATCAGATGATTTCTATTTTCTTCTTCTGTTAGTCTTTGTAATCTGAATTTGACAGATTGTTGGCTGGCAGTCTGTGACTAAGTTCATAAACTCGCTTCTCAAGCTGGTCAACCCAACCCAAGCCAGTCTACTCAACATTGCCAATTATAGTATACATCTCGTTATTCCTAAAAATCATACTGGAGCATTAGAATATTGAAGGCTAGGAACTTTTAATAAATCTTATGTTCAGAAAATAAACATTCTATTTGTTGAAGAATTTACCTTTGTACTATTAATTACTGATTCCATGGAAACACTAGTAATGAAGAAGAGAGTAATGAAACAGTGAGTTACTAGTAATAAAGTAATGAAGTAACTAGTAATAAAGGAGAGATGGAAAGGGAAAGTCAGTGTTACAGACAATTTACATTTTAATGCAAGCATTGTGCTTATAAAAAGGAACAAGGCAATGGGATGAAGAAATGGGTAGGGATGATGGCTAAGTTCACTTTTGTAGTCCCAGTGATAAACATCTTTTGGATTTTCTTAGTAAAGTATTACTTTATGCTTTTAAGAGAAAACCCTACCATACTTTCAGAACCTAAATTAAATAACAATTCAAAAATTCCTAAAAACAAAACACGTTAAATAAAAGAGGCAGCCCATAGTTCCTTCTCATCAAAAGAACTAAGCTGAACCATTCAATTTAATAAAACATTAATGTATATTTTTCTTGGACAGATACATGACTGAGTCTTGATGAGGGAAACAAGTCTGAGTTGAGATAGTATGAGATCTCCAGAGATTTATAATCTAGATAGGAGAGAAAATGTATACCCAAACTTGTAACTATAGTTTACAATTTGACAGGTGGCTTTGATAGGACTAAACCCAACTGGAGGAAGAACATAGAGGAATAAAATATATGCCATCCATCCATTAGAGATCTACATTTGTTTATGCATCGGGGAGCAAGGATACAGTGAACACAGTTCTAGGAAATACATATTGTATAATAATGCAAATTGGACAAAGAATATTTGTCACTATATTTTGGTATACACATACACAATATGTTGTTCATTGCATTCAGTCTTAAATATTTAAATATGAAAATTCACTGCAATATGCAGAGTACTTAGGAACACTGATTTACCAGTAATATTAGAGGTTGAATTTATTAGAATAAATGGAACTGATGGGAAGAAGTAAACTCTTGAATATTGGCTCAGTCCATTATTTTGGTTTTATATGAATTAGGTCATTTGTTAAGACACAGCATAGTTAAATTATATAATGGTTTAAAAACTTGCTGTTTAGCCGGGCGCGGTGGCTCACGCCTGTAATCCCAGCACTTTGGGAGGCCGAGGTGGGCGGATCACAAGGTCAGGAGATCGAGACCACGGTGAAACCCCGTCTCTACTAAAAATACAAAAAAATGAGCCGGGCGCAGTGGCGGGCGCCTGTAGTCCCAGCTACTCGGGAGGCTGGGGCAGGAGAATGGCGTGAACCCAGGAGGCGGAGCTTGCAGTGAGCCAGGATCGCGCCACTGCACTCCAGCTTGGGTGACAGAGCAAGACTCCGTCTCAAAAAAAAAAAATAAATAAATAAAAAATAAAAAAAATAAAAACTTGCTGTTTTAAACTGTTATATAATAATACAGAAAATATGCTTATACATAATACGCTATATTATAGTATATATAATAATACTATAGCATACTATATTATATAGTATTAAAATTTTTGAAATATACTTTTACATATATTTTTTCATCTTATCCTCACAACACCTTTTAATATGGAGTATATACCTGCACATTTATTCATACACTTTGATTAAGTGACCTACTATTTGTCAGGTGCCTGACTAGATATCAGGTAAAGGAATAAAATTATTACTTCCTATCCTAAATTATTTTGTAGATGAGAGGGGAAGACAATTAACTTCATAAAAATACAATAGGTAAATGTACTGATGGAAACATGAGAAGCTATGTGAATAGAATGGGGCAGAGGGACAGTGACTGTTTCAAGGATAGATTTCTAGAGATATGTTTCAGCTACGTCTCAAAAGATGAAGTGGGAGGTAGAGGGAATAGCTCATTTTAGGATGTGCACCTTGTTTAGTTTTGCAGCTGGGTAGGGTATGCGTGAAGAAGTGTCTCTCACACACACACACACACACACACACACACACAGTGGGGAGGGTGCAGACCACATCTGTAAACCTGTAGGGGTTTTCATGTTACATTTAGAAGTTCCATATCTTATTTGGAAGTTGATGGTGAATGACTGATGAATTTTAAGGACTTATAAGCCAGGGCTTGTCATGGAAACATCACTATGATGAACGTGAAGGATGGATCAGAAAGGATGAAATTGGCAGCACAAAGACCAATCAGGAAGCCTTTGTACAAATGTGTATGAGAAATTAGGAGAGCCTGAGCTAAAGCAGTCAGTGAAATGCTGATGAAAGAACTCATTTGGAAGCTATTTAGGGGGTTGAGTCTATAGCATTAAGTGGCCAATTGAATAAAGGGAGAAAACAGGGGAGAGTGGTCTAGGATGATTCCTATTTTTCTGCACTGAGAAGTATGGAAATAATGACATGAGAGGGAAGGTATAGAACAAACATGTTTGGAGGAGAAGACATCTAGTTTAAATTTGGACACAGTTTGAGATCTGTGTAAGACATTTGATTAAAGATGTCTTGACCATTGTTTTATGACACAAGTTCATAGCAAGTGTCTGAGCTTTAAATATAAATTTATGAACTGTTTGTTGATGACTATGGATGACTACTGATTAGAAAAAATAAGGATCTTTCTATTTGATTCCCCTTGTCATGGACATGTATTGCTTTTGGTCTACACAGGATCTGTTCACCCTTTTCCTGGTAACAGCTTTTATATTTTGGGGGTAGGGGTTATTATAACTCTTAATCCATGTGGTTGGGGTGGGCTGACTCCATTGTAGTTATAAGGGAGGCACATTACCCAAGCCTGATCAATCAGTTCATACCTCCCTTCCCACTGGCCACAGTAATACAGCATGTGAAACAAACCAGGTTAATCAGGCTAAATTCCTGGTATGTAGTTTCAGCTGTTGAGAAAAGTCTTTTCTGCTGGGATTGCAGAGAATAGGTTGTCAGCCTCTAGCAGGTAGAAGACAGCTATTTTGCTGCCAGGTGGGAAGACCCTGAGAATGAAGATAACAAAGGAAAAGAGAGCTGAGAGAGAAGGGGAGAGTCAGACCAACAGAGTCCTAATGATGACACTGAGTTCTTGAATCTAGTGGGCCTGAATGTAGAATGGTCCCTAGACCTTTCTAGGGATGTGAGAACATTCCCTTTATCGCTTAAGCTAGTTGGAGTTGATTTATTCTTTATTCATAACTAAAATAGCCCCAGTACGGGCAGATAATGCATCATTTTTATGTATGCTAATAAAATATGTGTTATGAATCAATGATTGAATGACAAAAAAGCAGGTATAATTCTGATACCTGATTTGAACAGAATCGACACCTTTACAGTTTTGAATAGTCATTATAAATATCATATATCTTTCAGTTTACCTAGTTCTTTAATGTTGTTTAACAACATTTTGTCATTTTCTATTTAGAAATCTCATACTTTTTTTGTTAGATTTATTTCTTGGTAATTAAAAAATTTTAGAATATCTTTTTAAATGTACATTTTAAACTAATTTTTGGTGATATCTATAAGCTAAATTGACCTTTGCGTATTGTCTCTATAACCAGAAATTTTGCCAAACTCTTATTAATTTGAATTGGTGGATTATTTAGGTTTCCTGTGTAGGAATCTTACCCTCTACAAACCATCTTTCATGCTTTTCCAATCATTGAGTATCATGTTTGTGGAATGCCTTTTTTGAAGAAGGTCATGAAGATGTCCTTTTTCAGTTTGAGGATTTTCTTTCCATTTTTGGCTTTATATGAGATTTCTATTTTTTTTCCTTTTAAAAAATCATGATTGGATACTGAATTTCATAAAATGCCCTAAAATTCTTAATGATCATATTTTCCCCTATATTAATGTAGTGAATTGCCTTAATCACTATTCCAGTTTTTAATCTTATTTAGCTCTTACATTATCCTATACATAGGAGTTTTCAGATTTTCTATTTCTTCTTGATTAAAATTGTTACTTTTTAAAAACTATGTGATATAGAAAAAAAAATCTCGAAGAAACTAGGCAACACATTTTAAAGCTTTGATTTAGTGAAAAGGACCTAATTAAAAGATAAATGATTAAAAGAATTAATGAGCTTTTATAGTGAGAATTAGAGGTAGTCATAATAAAGTATCTAATTTGGAAAAAATAAGGGTAGTATAGATACTGTAGTCTGAGCTAGGTTATAGTAGCAGAAAACTTAAGAACTAGAAAAAAAACAAAAAACAAAACAAAAATCCCCAGAAGTTTGTGGTCAGAGAATATTTGAGTAGTCTTTCAATAGTTAGGATGGCTAAAATACCAAATAATAACTTTATCTTGTGCTGAGGCTCAGAAGATGATACCCCAAAGTATGGCGCTTTGATATGCTGAGTGCTTTGAGCTAGCATTTTTAAAAAAGTATACTTTAAGTTCTGGGATACATGAGCAGAACACGCAGGTTTGTTACATAGGTATACACGTGCCATGGTGGTTTGCTGCACCCATCAACCCGTCATCTACATTAGGTATTTCTCCTAATGCTACCCCTCCTCTAGCCCCCTACCCCCGACAGGCCCTACTGTGTGATGTTTCCCTCCCTGTGTCCATGTGTTCTTATTGTTCAACTCCCACTTATGAGTGAGAACATGCAGTGTTTGGTTTTCTGTTCCTGTGTTAGTTTGCTGAGAATGATGGTTTCCAGCCTCATCCATGTCCCTGCAAAGGACATGAACTCATCCTTTTTCATGGCAGCATAGTATTCCATGGTGTATATGTGCCATATTTTCTTTATCCAGTCTATCATTGGTGGGCATTTGGGTTGGTTCCAAGTCTTTGCTATTGTGAATAGTGCTGCAATAAACATATGTAACTAACATTTTTATTGGGAACATTCAATGTACTTGGTGCCTCACAATGCAGTTTTTACTGACAACATTGTATACTTATAAGATTAAGTGTTATATAGAACTTATTTGAAAATTCCGATGACTTTTATTAAGGCTATAGGCTACCAATAGAATAAAAAGAAACAAACTATTCTTAAATTTTACCATTTTTCATTATTTTTGGACATCACATGCTTTTTTCTTGGCCAATTAATTGCTAGTAAATAATTTGTTGGTTTGATAGCACTGAAGACACAGCCAATGTATCTTGACAAGGTTTATTTGTCCCTCATCACTTTCTTTTCAAGTCTTTGGTTCCCAGTATGCACTTGTTACTGCTTTAGATAGCAGACAGTAAGATGTCATTCCTATTCTAATCCTTTTATTTGAAAAAAGTTATCCCAAAGATTCACTGGAAATTTTAATATAAACAGCCAAAGACAAGAAGTCTCAAGTCCAAGTTTTTAAACTATTGTATAATTATATAGAAAATATGGTATATATACAATATACTATATTATAGCATACATAGTATATATAATACTATATCACAATATTTTGTATAGTATTAAAATTTTTGAAATACATTTTTACATATATTATTTTATATTATTCTCACAACACTTTTAAATATGAAGCAAATGTTTTAGATGAGAAAACTGAGCATTAAAGAGTTGGTTACATTTTCTCAAGATAAAAATGAAAAAAATTTAATTATCAAGAGAAAAATAACTAGAGAAAAAGTTGCTTAAGATTACAAAGTGGCAGAGCTAAAACTAAAATTTAAGCTTTCTTTTCTCAGAAAGTATGTTATTTAGGAATCAACATTTTTTCTTTCTTTCTTTCTTTTTTTTTTTTTTTTTTGAGATGGAGTCTCTCTCTGTTGTCCAGGCTGGAATACATTGGCATAATCTTGGCTCACTGCAACCTCCGCCCCCCAGGTTCAAGTGATTATCCTGCCTCAGCCTCCCGAGTAGCTGGGATTACAGGCGCACTGTAATTTTTGTATTTTTAGTAGAGACGGGGTTTCACCATCTTGGCTGGTCTTGAACTCCTGACCTCGTGATCCACCTGCCTCAGCCTCCCAAAGTGCTGGGATTACAGGTGCGAGCCACCGCACCTGGCCTGGAAACAACTTTTTCATTTCTTCTCCTCCTTCTACTCCTTTCTTCCTCATTTTTCACCTTTACTTCATCTTTCTCTTCATTTTCTTACCTTATTTGTTCCTCTCCTTCTCCTCCTTTTCTTCATCATCATGATCATGATCATCTTCATCATCATTTATTAATTGCTTTCAATGGGCAATTGCTTTACTGGTATTAAGATTAATCCTCAAAATAACTACATTAGGTAGGTAGTATTATTAACCCCATTTTATAGATAAAGAAATTGAGGCATAAAGCGTTCCAGTTTGCCCAAGGACACAGAGCTCCTTGGTAGTGCCAGGATTCAAACCCTAGCCATTTGTTTGAGAGTGTGTGCTCTTAGCCGTTATTGTAGTCCACCATTGTAACTGACAGCCAGAGATGTCTTCAGGCAATGGTTTAGCAACTTCTTTTGAAATACTCCTCAAACAGATGTTCACCAAAAACAAATAAAAAAAATTAGTATCAAAAGAACAACAAAATCAATTAATAGGAACGTGCCATGTCCCAAATCCTGTTTAACGTTTAAACCAGCAATGGATTAACAAAGAAAATTTTCTTTTTTTTTTTTTTTTTTTTGAGACGGAGTCTCGCTCTGTCACCCAGGCTGGAGTGCAGTGGCTCGGTCCTGGCTCACTGCATGCTCTGCCTCCTGGGTTCACGCCATTCTCCTGCCTCAGCCTCCCGAGTAGCTGGGACTACAGGCGCCCGCCACCACGCCCGGCTAATTTTTTTTGTATTTTTTAGTAGAGACGGGGTTTCACCGTGTTAGCCAGGATGGTCTCGATCTCCTGACCTCGTGATCCGCCCGCCTCGGCCTCCCAAAGTGCTGGGATTACAGGTATGAGCCACCGTGCCGGGCTGAAAATTTTCCAGAGTTAAGGGGAGGCCTGGCGCAGTGGCTCACGCCTGTAATCCCAGCACTTTGGGAGGCTGAAGCAGGCGGATCACTTGAGGTCAGGAGTTTGAGATGAGCCTGGCTAACATGGTGAAACCTCTTCTCTACCAAAATACAAAAATTGGTTGGGCATGGTGGTGAGCACCTGCAATCTCATCTATTTGTGAGGCTGAGGCAGGAGAATTGCTTAAACCTGGGAGTCGGAGGTTGCAGTGAGTCGAGATCATGCCACTGTGCTCCCACCTGGATGACAGAATGAGACTCCATCTCCAACAACAACAACAAAAAAAAGGTAAGGAGAGTAGGGGATCAGGTTTGGAGAACAGATATACTAAAGTATTGGCCAACTGGCAATTTAAGCGTATTCAAGATACTTGTTATCATACTGCTAAAAGACAAATATAATTGATGTTTCCAAAAAGAAAAAAAAAGTAAAATCAGTGTGTTCTCTTCCTATTTAGTCTTTGATTATATAGCTAATTATATTTATTCATAAAAAAGGTTTTGCCTTGATTATATTCCACAATTGCTTGAGCTGTGCATCATTTCAAATAATTTTAGTCTAAAAATCATACCTTAATGTGATGACTGCCCTAATTAAGGTGATGCCTTTACTTACCCACTAGAATATAAATAGCTGAAAAATCTCCACAACTTTTCTGTCTTTTCAAATTTTTAAATTCCTCATGAACATCAGCTGGTATATTCAGTGCTGACATGTACATGTATAATTAAAAAAAAATTGCCGCTAGGGACCAAGAGAAACATGGAGCTGTTATGCTCTCGTATGTAACATTCATGAAAGCTGGGAAACAATTAAATTTACATATTTGTTTATGCATATTTATATTGGTTTACTGCATTTTCTAACATTACCCACGCTGTATTTGAGACTTGGGAGAATTATTTTTTAAAAATCACATGAGGTTTTATTGTTGAGGGAAAGATTTAGATCACTGCGAAAAGCCCTTTACATGTGAAATAGTGTCTTAAGTAAAAATGAAACAAAATAAAAATTAAAGCATTTCCATAAAATAAGTGTAATTTGTTTGCAAGCTCTGTAGTAAATTATATGCTTAATAGCAATTTTACTTTGCATATTCAATACATGATAAATATATTCTCCAGAAGATGTGTATCTATGGTTTTTTAAATTACACTTAACATTTTTTAATTCTTAAAAAGATAAAGCAAGTTTTATCAGTAATACACATTTTTCTCATTTTAAAATTTATTGTCAAGTGCAAAAACAGCAAATGAATGTGTTTGATATGTTTTGTAATCCTAAGTAATATTTTATGTAATGTAAAGAACATAATGAAAGGAACACTGGACTTTTTGGTCTTGTTTGGCTCTGTCACTAATTTGCTATCAGAGTCTTCTCATCTTATGTGAGCCTTGGTTTTCTTCTCTTTGAAATCTAGGGGAGTGGACTAAGGTGTTGCTACTCAAAGTGTATTCCATAAACCAGCAGTGTTAGTATCGCCTGGGAGCTTGTTAGAAATGGAGATTCTTTGCTGTCACTCTGGGCTTACTGAATTAGAATCTGCATTTAAATAAAATCCTCAGGTGACTCATATAGTGATTATAGTTTGAGAGGCACTCAGCTGCAGGAGCTTGCATGTCATCATATCATCACATCTGAAAATGTATAGCTCAGGAATGTAGCGTTTCACATAGAAATACTCACATATTTTAAAATGCTACGAAGTGTCCTAAAAGCTATAAATTTGGTACCATATAGACTTAAGTTAATCCTAAAACTACCAGTTACTCTCTGTGTGATCCTGGGTAAATTATTTAATTTTTATATTCTCTTGTTAATAGTAGTAACTATCTCATAGGAGTGATGTATTAAATAAAATAAATATTTTGTAATATAACTGGAGTTCAGTACATGTTAGTTTTTCCTTTCATTTTCTCTACTCCACACCTCCTCTTCCCTATCCCCAATTTCTGTTAAGCCACAAACAGGCTGAGATGAATAAATCAAATTCTATTAAAAAGTACATTAATAACGTGTATATTTACAACCCCAACTGAGCTATTAATTAACCTGAGCCGAGCCAGTTAATTTCCTATTCTAAAGTAATTAATTTCATTCTTGAAGGTAGTTGCTCCAAACCTTTCTCGCTTTCCTCAAATACAAAACGTCACCTCTTCCTGCCTTGAGGTGTCTGCTAGGCCAACTCAGTGATCATCAGGAGACGGGAGGCAGAAGACACCGAGACCTGAAACTGGAATTACCTACATGGGTAGGAAAACATGAAAGGGCAGCCCCAAACACACGTTTACACCATCCCTTCAGGCTCAGGCAAATAACCAGGGAGTGTCACAGGGTGAAGAGTTGGGTTGAAGACAGACAGAGATAGATTCTAGCAGAGAGTGAAGAATTGGAAATTCATGATCTTACTACAGATCATGGCCCATGTCTCTTTGTTTCACTGATAGGTACTCAATGCCTGGCACAATACCTGGAATTAATATGTGCTCAACAGATATTTCTTGATGCATGAATCAAGGTGTGAAGCCGGTGAGCAAACCAGCTAACGCAAACAGCGGGACGTGAGGGAGGTTTTTTCTTGGGTAATAAGACCCCATTAGATGGATGAGGGAGCTGAAAAATAAGACCGTACCTAAAGCTGGGAAAGGTGCAGGTTTCCAGGTGTGGTACCAGAAACCAAAGATGAAAGCAGAAAAGATGGAAGTAGAATCCCTGGACTCAGGCTCAGGAATGACAAAGAAATTAGTTATCAAAATCTGGCTTCACGTCAGTACAAGACCCATGGTAAAAACCATTTGGATGCATTAAAAGGGACCAGGAAGCTAGAGGAAAGACATCTAGACTAAAAGGAAATTCCCGGGTGTGTTTACATGGTATCTGGGATTTATTTTAGTTGGGTGTGGTAAGACACACAGACACAAAAGTGATTGTTATGAAGGAAGAAGTTAATCATACTTACAGTTCCCTAGACGTGGAGAGTCATGGCGTCCACACAGAGCCCCATGAACAACACCAAGGCCAAGTGAATGGGAGGAAGAAGAAGGAACTAGGAGCTAAAGTCTTTATTGCAGTTACAGCGTGAAGTAGGGAAAAAAGTTCTGCATTGTTGTGGGCATAAGATACAGATAGATTTAAATGTACTTGGTTATTGTACACTATAAACTGCACACCCCCACAAAAGGGAAATGACACAGCTAGGCCCATGGTGGTGAGCAAGGGCAGCAGTTAGAGTGTGGCCTATGGAAGGATGCCAAATGGTTAAGTACAGAAAATAAACACCTGGGCTAGGCCAGGGGAAAGGGTCCCACAGACTTGTAGGTCCTGGTGAGGTGTAGGTACCCTCTGTACTGGCAGCATCCTGGGAAGGTGACTGAAAATCAGAGAGGAATGGTTGGTGGTTCCCAGTCTCAGCAAAGGTCTCTGGGCAATTGGTGTAGTCTAAAGGCACTGACCTTGAAGGGACCTTGCGGGTTGAGACAGTGGTTGCCACCATGGTACCCGGTGTGAAAAGATGATACTTTGGCACTAATGCTGCTGGATATTGCCATAATCCTTGGAAAAAAATGGGAAGCCCCAACTGGGATTAAGATTAAATTTCTTATGAGCCCTTTTGGGGGGTAGAAATTCATCTGAAATTGAGGAGTTTCCTTTCAGAAAGTTGTTTTGGCTCTGCTTAGATGCAGAGGTACATTTCTCCTAGACAACTGCGTTCTTGTTTCAACAATATTAAATACTCCATCCTTTTCCCACTAGTTTGAAGTGTTGCCTTTACCAAATATTAAGCCTTGATATATTATTTAGGCCGGTAGTTCTTCAACTTTTTGGCTGCAAATGCTTTTGCACTCTTAATATTTTCTGAGCATCTCACAGAGCTTTAGTTTGTGTGAGTTATAGCTATTGATATTTATCACTTTAGAAGTTAAAACTAAGAAATACTTAAAATGTTATCAATTCATTAAAGAGCAATAACAAACCTATTACATGTTAACATAATAGCGTATTTTTATGAAAAGTAACTCTTTTTCTACAAAGAAAACTCATGAGAAAAGTGGCATTGTTTCAGCATTTTTGCAAATCTTTTAATGTCTGGTCTCATAGGAGAAGACAGTTGGATTCTCATATCTGCTTCTTCAATCTGCTGTGATATCTTGTTTTCCTTTAAAAAAAAATCAGGTATCGCACAGATGATATATAGTTGACTAAGGGAGGACCTTGCAGACATCTGAGAGGATCTCAGGAGCCTCTGGGGGTCCTTGGACCACATTTTGTAGAACTGCTTTAGTTTACTAGGTTTTTCTACTCACTTCTTCTATTCATCTATCTACTTCCTGTACTAGTATTTCACTGTTTTAATTAGTGCGTGTTTACAATATGTTTAACACTTGATACTAAAATGTCCTTATTCTTTTCTTTTTCCCAGAGTTTTGTAGCTATTTTCACATGTTATTTTCAGTGCAAATTTAGAATAATTTTAAGAGTAAAAGATATCCTGTTAGAATTTTAATTGGAATGATATGTTTATAAAGAAATATGGAGAGAATCGACATCTTTACAATGGTAGATTTCTCTCTTTGATATTACCCCAATGTCTTAGAAAGCGGAACAAGGATTTTGGCCCATTGGACTCCTTAATGGAGTAGTATTAATGTGGTGTTAGACACTTTTAATATGAAACAGCTAAAGCCCAAATATCAGAATTAAAACCCTAGGAGGATTAGAGTCACTAATCCTAGCAATTATTTTTTAGCATAGCATTGAATGGTGAAAGGTTCAATGACCACATTCAGCCTATTGAATTTGGTAATTTGTTGTTTCTTTCTTACCCTCAGTAAAGTTTCATCTTCGTTCTTATGGTCAAAATTGGAGGTGCTTATTTGAAACGTGCAAAAATTAAAAGCAATAAAACCTATGACTATGCTATATAGGAAAGGGTATTAAGTGGGAAACAGAGTACGGAGAGGTTCTGGCTTGCAACTTTAGTTTCAGCCTTTATTCACTGCCTATCTAGAGATTACCTTAATCCCTCGGAGGTTCCGCTTTCTCAACATCTGAAGTAGAAATGATAGCCATCCTCCTTACTTCAGAGGATTGAAAGGAATACAAAGTGAAACGGTGTACTCTGTAAAGTGTTTATAAAACACATGGTATTTTGCAATGCTGCAGTTAGAGAGTTGTAGAGCTGGGTCAGCAACTCAGAGATTAAGCTAGTTCATGAGATTAAGCTAGTTGCATGAAAACTGCAATTGCTTGCAAATAACATGCAGTTTATACAGCATTTTCACTAAAGACTCTTCCCTTAATGACTTCCACCTGTTAACCTTCATTTAACCCAAACTGAAGGCCTCAATGCTCTGTACACCCTGTGTTCTATGGAATGGGCTAGGGACTCAGATGTTCCTCATAGACAAGGAATGAATCTCTGTGTTGGCCACTGCCAGATTCCATAGTTCAGAATACAGGTTCAGGTATATCTTCCATACAGGATCATTCTCAGGATATGCTTTAAGTTATTACTATAAGGGACATTTTACCCTAAACTGGTTTGTGTCTTCTGAAATGGTGTTGAGCGCACAGAAGCAAGTGGCCAAGCAGCACATATGCCTGCCCTGCAGGAATAACTTTCACAGGGAGAACTTTCAGAGACATAATCAGGCATATGAGTCTCTTATATCCCATCATACTATAGGGCAGTGTTCAGCTCTCTGGCAGTGCTGGATATTAAATTATAGGAGAGGAACCTAACTTTTTGGCTAAGGGTCTGTATAGTTTTTCGGTTATGGAAGCACTGGCCTCTGCTCTCTTACAATCAAGGACTAGGATACCACAGTACACAAAGAAAAGTTTTTTAAGCAAATGATTTAAGTAAAAATGTTCAAAGAGTTAGTTTCTCAATATTCTATACCTGAGTAGATAAGAATATTTAAATTTCCTCTTAAATTTTTGGCATGAGCTTAAGTGCATACTCCTGAATTACAGAAGAGTGGAAAAGTCAGTACCTTATGAAGCAAGGCTTACACATCAGGGTTTCAAAGTAAACTTTACAGAGACCAATGAAACTGCAGATCAGAAGGGTGTTGCATATTTATGCAGACAATATGCTTCCTTACTAATGGGTCTTTGTTATAGAAAATGATTTGTGCTGGATGTTGAGCCCTTTTAAAAACAGGAAAATGTAAGTCTCACTTTACATGGACTCTGTTTTTAATTATAATTTGACAAAAGAAATAACCACATTACTTATTTGATTTGCCAGAACCTTATCTAACACCACCTGTTGAGCCCAAGGCACTCAAATGCTGACATATTGCAGAGAACAAAATTATGTAGCTGGCATACTAACTAGAATTGATGCCAACAAAAGCATTATGTAGCCTTTGTACTCGAAATAAAACAAAAATACATTAAGCTACCAACTGCAAAGGTTTAAGAAAGCCACATTTAATTATACACAAACAGATCCTCCTAACAAAGAAATAGAATGAAAAATGGTCTTGGAGTTAAAAGGCCAAAGTTTGCATGGTCTACACTGGTAACTATCATGAGCTTAAACAAAACAAAATTTCATGGTACAGTTGATTTATATTAAATATGACAAGGGGATGCTGAACTTGTTTTTATGAACTGATGGGTTCAATAGAGTAACATTTGCAGTGTGAGGAAATAGTGAAATGCATTGCCAGAATGGGCAAAACAAAAAGCTATAATTAGTTATTAGCTTGTGAGTTTATAGTTCATTGGGCTTGAGTTTATGAAGAGCATATTGCCTTTGAAAGTTCACCTGCCTTTGCCTTTGTATGTGTTGACTTAAAGAAAGTGAATACTGGAATGTGCTCCAGACATAAAGGGTGTATAGGTGCCCCCCTCCCCCCAGCTTTGAGACAAAAGAATATAAAGGCCAACTTGGAAGATGGATATTGGCTAAAACACGGTGGAAAATGTTTGAAAGTATTGATGGCTATATATATTCATTGTTGAGCCCTTATTTTGGGCCAAACATTGAACTTTTATATATATAATCTCATTTATCCTCTCAACAAACCCAAAAAGTAGGTGTTACTATTTCTATTTTACAGATGAGGATTTTTTTTTGTTTTTTGTTTTTTTTAGACAGAGTTTTGCCCTTGTTGCCCAGGCTGGAGTGCAGTGGCACGGTCTCAGCTCACCACAATCTCCGCCTCCTGGGTTCAAGTGATTCTCCTGCCTCAACCTCCTGAGTAGCTGGGATTACAGGTGTCCGCCACCACGCCTGGCTAGTTTTTGTATTTTTTAGTAGAGACGGGGTTTCTCCATGTTGATCAGGCTGGTTTCGAACTCCTGACCTCAGTTGATCCACCTGCCTCGGCCTCTCAAAGTGCTGGATTACAGACGTGAGCTACTGTGCCCGGCCTCAGATGAGGATTTTGAGGTTTGGAGAGATTACTTATCTAAATTTGCTTAGTAATTAAGCCAAGTCTGTTTGATCCCAACATAAGTGTTCTGAATTTCTGTACATCTCTATGACACTATCTTTCTCCAAAAGATGATCTGTAAATTTGGGGATTAAAATGCCCAGGTCAACCCTTGTGACTGGAGTATAGTTCACTGCCTGAGATGTAACAAAAAGATGACTTAATCAATTACATTACAATGTAACTGCATGATAAAAGGATTATTAATGGAAGGACAGCATTCTATGCAGAGGTTAAAAGAAAAAGCTATGTATAGGATAGTAAGTAGTGTTCAGGGAGGCACAAAAGAGATGTCCTTCTAGTTCCAAAAAGCTAATATTGATTATTGGAGGAAAATATCCCCAGTGTGAAGAGAAGCAATCCAATTCACATAGGTAACCTTTGTTAATGACAGTTGAACGCTTACATTCTGATTCTGGGCTCTTCAAGCAAACTTCTCACCTATAATTTAGTCTCTGGATAAACTGATCTACCAGGAAGAAACACTGAGCAAATGATCAAAGACTATTAATCTGGCATTACTTATTTTATTGTAATTGAATAATTGGTGTTCTAGTTTATAAAACTAGATTCTTCGAGTTTAGTTTGCCTGAATAAATCTCTTGGAGGTTAACTGGTAGGATATACTCGTAAAAGAGTTTCTGATTATAAAAACATGGGGACCAGAACCCGGAACCCAGTAACTCCACTGAAGTATTAGGTTAGTGCAAAAGTAATTGTGGTTTTGCCATTTTTTTTTTAAAGGCAAAAACCACAATTACTTTTGCACCAACCTAATAGCGCCCATTTGGGACACCCTGTCTGAGTTCTCTCCCTCTTCAATATGGCTCCTTGAGGGAAAGCAAAAGCTTTAAGCTTCTTAGTCCAATTTTCTCACTTTCATAGATGAAGAAAATAAGGCAGAGAGGTACCACAAGTTGTTTACTTAGATAAATGATGTGATACTTAGATAAATAGTTCTGATTGTGCTGCTCCATTTATAGCCTTACTAATTTTAGTTACTTTAGTGACGTAAGTTTATATGTCTTTGTCTTTTGCTCTTTAATGAAAAGCTAGAGTTTCACAGATGAAAGCATGTTCACCTTTCCAAATATGCTAAAGGAGTCAAAGTGTTATTTCTTGTTGTTTTCGTATTATTTGCAAACAATGGGACCCCAAAGTAAAATATTAAAGTTACCTTAAGTTGTAACAGTGTGACTATATACCTATTGTGATAGGTAATTTTGAAAAAATATGTGCCAGGCACTTTTAAAAACTTTATGTCCTGAACTTTCATAACTTTTACAAATGACAAAACAGATTGTCAAGTAGTTTATAACATTTTTTTTTGTGTTGTAGTAGGTTCCATGCTTGTGTTAATGCTCTGCTGTCATTGTCCTAAAGTTCTTTATAATTTTTGAACAAATTATATGTAATTTAAATATAATTTATAATTATTTCCATCCAGCTAATAGTTGGCAAAGCCTCAGTTTGTCTTTCCCCACAGCTTATATTTTTTTCTTGAAATATATGCTGCATTTGAAGTACTATTCAACCCAGAAATTCCATGATTCGATATATACTCAAAGGAATGTAAATCATTCTACCATAAAGACACATTCACATGTATGTTCATCGCAGCATTGTTCACAGCATAGAAGTCAGGGAATCAACCTAAATGTCCATCAACGGTAGACTGGATAAAGAAAATGTGCTACATATGCCCCATAGACTACTACACAACCATAAAAATGAATGAGATCATGGCCTTTACAGCAGTATGGATGGAGCTGGAGGGCATAATCTTAAGCAATCTCACATAGGAACAGAAGACCAAATACTACATGTCCTCACTTATGAGTGGGAGCTCAACATTGAGTACATATGGAGACAAAGAAGGGAATGACAGACACCAGGGTCTACTTGAGGGTGGACAGTGAGAGGAGGGAGAGGATCAAAAAACCACCCATTAAGCACTATGTTTTATCACCTGGATGATGAAATAATCTGTAAACTAAACTCTTGAGACATGCAATTTACCTATATAGCAAACCTGCCCATGTGCCCCTGAATCTAAAATAAAAGTGAAAAAAAGTGAAAAAACAAATAGATACTGCTTTTGAGTTAAAGTCACGATATGTAATGATGAATTTTAAAAACACCATTCAAAAATTGTATATGGGCGATGTCAAATGTTTTCAAAATTACATTAATAGGCCAAAATATTGTTAAGTAGATGGTAAGAACTTTTACAATTGAAAGACTGTTTTAAAGTGAACATAAAAAAGGAACAGAAAGGAAGAGAGGACCACAAACCAGAAGTGAAGGTCCTTTTCCCCTAGCATTGACTGCCATATCAAGCTATCTGTGCTGCAAAACGATTGCAAAATCTTTATCAGGCATCAGAAAACAAAAAATGAGGAAGTATGAGTGTGGTAGTATGTGCAAAGTGATGGAAGAGGTGAGGGCAGTGAAAGGATGAGAAACAAAGGGCTAGCTTTATGAGCATGCAACCTGTGTAGTCCCACAGTGCCCCGTGTTCTGAATGTTGCACTGCAACTCTCACAACTCTCTCAACATTCTTAATAATTTTTGAACAATAAGCCCTACACTTTCATTTCGCCCTGGACAAATTCGGCAGCCAGCCCTGGAGGTAACATTTGTGGTTCAGATGAATCACTTGGTCCTTGGTGCGATGACTGTTCCCCTAGTATTCTGAAACATTTCCCCGATTATATTTAACAATTTACTTTTTCTTTGGTCTCCACATCTTTTGCATTTTATTGGTTTAGAGACAGACAGAGGAGGAAATGAATGGTGTTGGCCATCAGCATGTATCAACACCCCAGCAATCTTTCTCATCTTTTGACAGGGGCTTAGGTATTTGGTTGAACATCCGGTACCTACCAGCCTCTGAACTCAGAACTTCATGAAGGTATTTCATTTAATGTTCACAAGTCATTCTCTGTTGGGTATATTAATATCTTCATGTTACAAATGAGGAGAACAGGACTAAGAGAAAGCAAATAATTTACTCAAGGCTTGGATTCAAACCCTGGCTATCTAACTTTGAAACCCAAGCTGAATCCCTCAAGTAAAAATTCCCCTACTTGTAATCGTGATCTTCAGGACTAAAGAGAATTCTTCGGAATTGCAATTTGGGAGAGCAAAGCTTCAGCAAACCTAATGGTATCATATCAAATATAATTAGTGGTATACTATCAAATGTTTAATAGTCAGTTCTTTGGGGGGAGAAAAGGCCTTGATTTTTAGAATTTGCCAGTTTTCATGGTATAAATCCTCCTGTGATAGCTGACTGGAAACTACCAATGTACCATCCATGCCTACAGCTTGGGAAGAAATATGCTCAATTGGCCCTTGCTAGCTGCATGAGCCATTTCCAATATATCATCGCTTTTATTCCAGCAATATATTAGGTTAGTACTTTTATTAAATTTGGAGTATTCTTTTCCCATATGTACACAATTAGTGGGTCATATGTAAGTGTCTTGGTCGTGGTGGGGAGAAGGGAAAAGGGTAGTAGGTAGAGATAGAGGGGAGTTTGTTTTTTCGGCAGCTGTTTTATTGCTTTTTTTTTTTGTTCATTGTTGGATTAGATTGGGGCCATGCTCATTTTTAAATTTCTTTGAAAACCACTAGCAGGCATGCTGGAAAAGTTTTTACGGCTTAGGATCAATTTGTAGAAAACGAGTTGTTAAACAGCATCCTCACAGTCCCTCCATACCAGCTGTAGGGCATCTTATTTGTTAGCATTATTTTCTTATACTTATTTTATCTTTAGATCTTAAAATTTACGGTTTTTTTTTTTTTGGTATTCAGATTTTAAAACATTATCAAGGTCTTTCTGCTAACTGGCTGTGTGAATATATCAAATTTCTGTGGAACTCAGTTAATATTGTTAAACTGAGCAATTTACCCTCCGAGTCGCAGGACTGAACAATACTGTGTGTGATCCTATTATAACTTAGAATATAAGGAAGGAGACACTAAAATAAAACTTTGGGCATAATAAGATATCTAAGCAGAGTGGTTCTGCAATATTTAGTTCCTGGATATTCTGTTCCTACTTTTTGGATCTCTCAAAATTTCAATGTAAACCAGGGTTTCTCAACTTCAGTACTATTGACATTTTGAACCAAATGAGTCTTGGTTGTGTGGGGGCTGTTCCATGCATTGTGGATGTTTAGCAGTATCTCTGACCTACATTCACTAGGGAGCAGCCTCTGAGGAGTGACAATCAAAAAAGTCTCAGACACTTTCAAATGTTCCATGCAAGGGGCAGAGGGAGGAGTGGAGTGGTAAAATCGTTCTCGGTTGAGACCCACTTTGCTTACTGTGGTTTAATGATCATTTTCATTGTTCTTCCAATTCATCAAGAATTATGTTGTTAAGCCTATTGCAAGTAGAGCGTATTTTGTTACTGAATATTTATTGAGCAGCTACTTTGGGTCAGGCGCTATTTTTGAGACAGAGTCTCTCTCTGTTACCCTGGCTGGAGTGCAGTGGAATGATCATGGCTCACTGCAGCCTCAACTTCCTGGGCTCAGGCAATTCTCCTGCCTCAGTCTCCAGAGTAGCCAGCACTGCAAGTGCATTCTAGCAAGCCTGGCTAATTTTTTAAAAAATTGACACAGGGCCTCACTCTGTTGCCCAGACTGGAGTGCAGTGATGCATCTCGGCTCACTGTAACCTCCGCCCCCCAGGCTCAAGCAATTCACCTGCCTCAGCCTCCTGAGTAGCTAGGATTACAGGCACTTGCCACTACTGCCCAGGTAATTTTTGTATTTTTAGTAAAAACATGATTTCACCATGTTGGCCGGTCTGATCTCGGACTCCTGACCTCAAATGATCCTCCCGCCTCAGCCTCCCAAAGTGCTGGGAATTACAGGTGTGAGTCACCACACCCAGCCTTTTGATATGTGGTCTCCTTATGATGCCTAGGCTGGTCTCAACCTCCTGGCCTCAAGTTATCCTTTCATGTTGGCCTCTCGGTGCACTGGGATTATAGGTGTGAACCACCTCACCCAGCCAATCAGACAGTGTCTTAGGTGCTTACCATGCACTTTTGAACAAACAAGATGAAAATAATCCTTGTGGAGCCTACACAGTAAGGAAAATAAAGAGACAATACATAAGCACAACAATTAAGTCTCAGTATTTATAGTTGATGTTAGAAGATGGTAAGTACTGGAGAAAAAAGTATTTATATAAATTAGATAAGAAGGATGGCAGGGAGGGGTTACTGATTGCAATTTTTAATAGAGTAGGTAAAAGAAGGACTAAGTAAGATAGTGACATTTTGGACAAAGACTTGAAGTTGGTGATAGCCTAGGAAGAGCATTTCAGGAAGAGGAAACAACCAATGCAAAGGCTCTAAGAGAGAAGCATGTCTGGCCTTCAGAGGAACAGCAAGAAGGCCAGTGTGGCTGAAACTGAGTGAATAAAGGGAGGTAGGAAGGGAGGTCAAAGGGTTCATGGGGCCACAACACATACGGCCTGGTAGCACAGGCATGACATAACCTATTATATCTTTAAATATAATCATTCTGGCTCTTCTACTGAGACTAGTCTGTTGCAGGTGGGGAGAGGAAGTGGCATTGGATAGAGTCAGAGACCTGTCAGGAGTCTATTGCAGTAATTCAGGAGACAGATGGTAATTTGCGTCAGGTAAAAAATACCAGAAGTGGTAAGAATGGGTTGAATTTTGAATATATTTTGAAGGGAACACAATATGATTTCCTGAGAATTGGATATAGAATGTGAGAGAAACAGAGAAGTCAAGGATGATGCTAAGATTTTTAGTGCAAGCAACTCAAAACTGAAGTTGCCATCATTGCAAATGAAGAAAATAGTAGGTAGGGTAGGTTTCTTGAGTGATGTGTTGAAATGTTAATTGAACAAGCAAATGGAAATTTCAGATAGATGGTAGGATAACTAAGTCTTGTGTTTGGGAGGTCAGGGCTGGAGAGATGAATTTGGGAGTTATTGGTGTTTAGATTTTTAAATTTTCTAATCTTTTTATTATTTGCATTATTTATATATATTCTCAACTTTTATTTTAGATCCAGGGGATACATGTGCAGGTTTGTTAAATGGGTATATTACGTGATTCTGAGGTTTGGGTATAGATCCCCTTAGATAGTGAGCATAGCACCCAGTAGGTAGTTTTTCAATCCATATTCCCATCCTTCTCTCCCTCCATAGTAGTCCCCAGTGTCTATTGTTCCCATCTTTATGTCCGTGTGTACTTAATGTTTAGTTCTCATTTGTAAGAGAACACGCAGTATTTGGTTTTCTGTTCTTGTGCTGATTTGCTTAGGATAATGGCCTCCAGCTGCATCCATGTTGCTGCAAAGGAATGATTGCATTCCTTTATATGGCTACATAGTATTCCATGGTATACCACATTTTCTTCATCCAATCCGTTGATGAGTACCTAGGTTGATTCTATGTATGTGCTATTGAGAATAGTATTGTATTGAACATGCAAGTGCATGTGTCTTTTTAGTTGAAATTTATTTTCCTTTGGGTGTGTAACCAGTAGTGGGATTACTGGGTTGAATGATAGCTCTGTTTTAAGTTCTTTGAGAAATCTCCAAGCTGCTTTTCACTGGGGCTGAACTAACTAACATTCCCACTAAGGGTGTATAAACATTCTCTTTTCCCTGCAGCTTTGCCAGCATCTGTTTTTTTTTTTTTTTTTTTTTTTTTTTTTTTTTTTTTTTACTTTGTATTAATAGCCATTCTGACTGTTACGAGAGCCATGACTGAAAGGGATCTCCAATAGAGTGATTATAGAGAAAAGGAGACAAAATAGAAATTTCTGTGGCACTCTGACATTACATAGTAAGGAAGGAGAGGAAGGAAGAACTAGCAAAGCAAACTGAAAAGTAACAAGCATTGAGACAGGAGAAATCCAGGGAACTGTAGTGTCCTGGAAACCAAGTGTAGAAATAAGGGATGATCAGCTGTATCAAATGATGTTGCTAAATCCAGGAAATGACTGAGAATGGACCACTGGGATTTTGAGATGTGGAGGTTTATGGCGACTTTGATAAGAGTGATGGCTCTTCACAGCAGGTACAAACAGCCCTCTCAAGGAGTTTTGCTATAAAGGGGAAAAAGAAATGTGAAGTGACAGTTAGATAGTGAGTGGAGGAAGTAAAGATTAGAGAAGGGTCTTTTAAAAAAATATAGCACAAATATAAAAGGATGTTTATGTCCTGATGAGAAAGATCCAGTATAGAGGAGGAATTAATGTCATAGGATAGGATATGAAGAATTGTATGCATGATGTCTGATATCCTTAAGAGAAAAGTGGTGGGATGAAAATTGGGTACAATTGAAAAGATTGACTGTAGAGGAACTATCATATATATTTGACAGGTAAAGAAAATGAGACTTGTCTGCAGTGATTGAGCTTTGAGAAATAAGTCGATTTTGTGTTATTCATTATACAGAAAATACAACATACCCTATTTAGGAAGAAGATATTTCCTTTTTTTTTTTTCTTTTTTTTTTTTGAGATGGAGTCTGGCTCTGTCGCCCAGGCTGGAGTGCAGTGGCCGGATCTCAGCTCACTGCAAGCTCCGCCTCCGGGGTTTACGCCATTCTCCTGCCTCAGCCTCCCGAGTAGCTGGGACTACAGGTGCCCGCCACCTCGCCCGGCTAGTTTTTTGTGTTTTTTAGTAGAGACGGGGTTTCACCATGTTCGCCAGGATGGTCTCGATCTTCTGACCTCGTGATCCGCCCGTCTCGGCCTCCCAAAGTGCTGGGATTACAGGCTTGAGCCACCGCGCCCGGCCAGGAGGAAGAAGATATTTCTAAATAATTTTCTGGACGTCAGTAGGATTGACTGCCTTGTTCTCAAATGTATCACCATAGGTAATTATACCAGCTTCTTTATATCTGACTATGAAAAATCATACCAGTGGACAATGAAATATGCAAAGCTATATTGGCAAAGGTGATCCAGTTTTATAAATTCATCCTCATTTTAATTAAATTCTTACCTCTTTCTCTTAAGGAGGCTATAGATAAAATGTCCTTTGAGAATATACTACTTCTGTTAAGACTTTGCTCTGGAGAATAATGGAACCGAATAAAATGCATTTTTACCTCAGTTTGTTACAACTGAAAATTGCAAGGTAGTCTCTTTATTCAGTAAGTGTTCGTTTTTTTTTTCATGGTAGGGTACTGTTCTATTTGCCAAATGGCACCTTTATATAAGAGACTGAGTTTTAAATTTTCAAAGCAGCAGAAGCCCTTTTTAAAAGAAAACTCTGACTGAAACTTTATTATATACAGGACAGATAACAATGCTATTTCTTATGGATAAATGTCTTTTTAGGAGTTCAAATGAATAACATTTATTTAATAAAAAATCAATTAATAAAGTTTTTTTGTGAGCACACAAGCTGAATTCAGGAGCTAGGGATAGCGGTGATTCTCTAACATCAGAGTCACCATTCTGTTGATTCCTGCATTTTGTTTTGATTAAAGTGTAGTAAGAAAATTGTGAATCATACAGAGAAGTAGCTGCATAGGATAATTTCTTAACAGCTCAGTTTATAATCTTAGAATGGTTGAAAAGGACATAGGGTACTTTTAGTATTAAAAAATGAGTCAAAATTCTCAGAGTCGCTAATAATATCTAACCACTGATTGAATTTCTTTTAATAAGAGACATTTAGAATAAACTTAAAATTGGCAAACCTTGATTGTTTGTAATAGTATATAGTTACCGTAAGACCTGCTCTATATTCACTTCTTAATTCACAATAGACTACATCTCACGTTAGGCTGATGCATGTAGCTGAAGTTCCTGAGCTTTGCTTAGCATTTAGTTGAATATAGCACATGTGTCCTATTTATGGGATTTATGAAATACCAGTATCAAACAAATTTCTAATTATCACCACATTTATAAAAAATTTAAATGTAAGCATAGAACTGATGAGGGTACGTTTTATTTTAGGTAGGGCACAAAATGAGTGGATCTAACTGCACAAGTCAATAGGTGGTAGTCTTTGGCATATTAAATTTGATGTATAACACTTAAATGTGAAATTTGTATAGAAGATTTGCAGAATCCTTGAAACATGTCTTTGGAATACTAAGGTTCTGTAGGACACAATTTGAAAAACCCTCATGTTGTAAAAACGGCAAGAGATAGAACATCCTAAGACCTGCCTGGGAATCCTGACTTTTCCACTGGCTGTATGAGTTTGGCCATGTGGTGGAATCTCATTGGATCTTTGTTTTTTCATCAATAATATATGGATTATGACCCTTAACACATCTAGTTTTTTCTAAATCCTTTACTATATGTCAAAATAACAAATATCTAATACAATATCTTCACCTAGGGAAGGTATGCATAAAATACTATTTGCATCTAAGCCTGATGTCTTGAAATATAAAAAAGAGTAGTTTCTAAATCCTTAGAAAAATAGAGGAAAAAGAGAAAAAATATAGTTTGTGGAAGGCAGAGAGATATTTGATTTGAGGGAAAAATTAATTTTGTCTCAAAGAAAATGATTTCCTAACAAAGAGAACACATGGAATAAAATGCTTACCTTTGGAACTGAAGGAAAGGTTTACCATACTAGATCAAATGCTCTGAAATATTAAATAATGTGTATCCAATTTTACAAATCAGCCATTCCATTTTAGAGTCAATTTTTAAAATTCAATGTTCTCTTCAGCTTTCCAGGAAATATTATGAAAATAAAGTGGTCAACAGAAGACAAAACTGCAGAAAAGATACAGCCTTTTGATGTAGCTTTTCTGATTAACAATTAAATCTTGTGTTCTGTAGTTGAAGGGTCTTAGCAGCACTGTCTTCTGTTGTTCAGGCTGACCCAGGTCAGTTTATTTTTCTCAAGCTGGGGCTGAATACCCTCGCACTCTTACTGTAGATACAGCAAAATCACCTTTTGTTTTCAGGTCCAAATGAAGCCATATCCCCTGAATGAACTTTCCTTTTATATATAAGAAAGAGCCAGGAATATCCATGGCTTAGTGACTTTCAATTATTTAAACCTATGAGCCAACTCAGTGATACAAAAGATTTCATGTTAGTGGTTCCCAAACTTGGTTGCATACTGGCATCATGAAGGAAGCTTGTTTATGGAACAAATTTCCAGGGTTTACCCGCTGAAGTGCTGACTCAGGTGTAGCCATTTGACTCCACTTTAGAAAAATGAAGAGTCCTTTGTAAACAAGCTTACGGTGAGACCATTATAAACAAAAAAGGGCTTTACTCTAGCTGTGAGGCAAAGGTACTCCTTTTGCAGATCCACAGAGGTAAATGGGTTTAGATAGTAGTTTAATTTATTCAACCCCTCACTGTAATCTTTGTATCAGCTCCTTAGGGCAGCCCCTCATAGCCACTCATTGAGTGTTCAGCGGGTTAAAAAACACCCTTCCTTTTGAATTTTTTTCATCTTATCTCCCTGCATGGTTCCTTAACCCCATGTTTCCCTGTTGCTCCCAGAATCCCTTTGGTTTTTCTCCTATGCCTTTTGCAATAAACTTTAGGCTTTGGGGTAAAAGTGGGATGTTGAGGGACGAGCTCCAAATCCCACTGATAGAATATCTACAAGAAAATTTTACCTCATCCTTCTGTCAAAATTGAGCTCTTTTCACATATTTCCTGAATCTTATTATGTTAAGGAATCCTAAGTCTTATTAGTTAGTACCTCATTCTATTCCCTAACATTTATATATGTCCTGGCCCAGAATGCAGGAGGAGGGGCAAGGATAAAATAATATTGCCCTATTCTGTTGAACATTCTTCATGAAATTGCTTTTAAATTTTATGTTTTTACGTATTTTTAAAATTGTGAAGTCTTTCAAACATCAAGTATTGGACAATAATTTAATAGGCATCTATGTATCCACCATGCAGAATTTGCAGATATTAACATTTTGCTATAATTGAATTGCTATATATGGTTAGTGGGAGCATAAACATATACAGCCATTTTGGTAAATGTTTGGCAGTATTTAGTAAAGCCGATCAACCCAGCAATTCCACTCCTAGGTACATACTCCATAACAATGTACACATACGTGCGTTAGCACATAAGTATAAAAATTCTTATAATGATATTCATAACAGCTTAAAACTGGAAAGTACCAAACTTCCATCAAAGAAGAAAGTATAATGAATTGTAGTATATTCATACAATGAAGTGTTAAACAGCAATGAAAACAATAAATTATTGTTACCCTCACAAGATAAATTAAATTTCTCAGAAATAATATAATGGTGAGTGAAAATGACAGACCCAAAATGGTATATATTGTGTGGTTCCATTTCTATAAAGAACAGACCAATAATAAATGATGGTAAAAATTAAAGAAAGGTTTTCTTCTGTGTTATTGGGAATAGTCTGTCTTGATATGGGTGATGATTACATGGATATATTTACTATGTAAAGATATCATCAAGCTGCATACTTACAATTTGTTTACTTTATATTATATATGTTATACTTCAACTTAAAAGTTCACCAAAAAAAGAAAGAAAAAAATGAATGACTTATGGCTTCAGAGATTTTAAAGTTTTAAAGATGGTAAATAAAGAGAAATCCAAACTTCGTCACATTATAATGAAATTTAAAAACACTAGTTACATTAAGAAACTTCTATTAAGTTCTGAAGAGAAATAACTGATCATGAACAAAGGAACAAGAGTAACATTAACTAAATTTCTTGACAACATTTGAAAGAAAGAAGAAAAAGAAATAATATTTTTAAAGCCATGAAGGAAAGAAAAAGCCCTGTATTATTCCTATAATTTTATATCTAACCACATTTTCATTTAATGTGAGGACATTATAAAAATGATTTTCAGAGAGTTTATTTTGCCATACAAAGATTCATTTTGGAAACTTGTTTTTTGGAAGAAATTTTAAAAGAAAAGATTTCTCTAGGGATGTAGCAAGAAATATAGGCGATAACTATGTTCAGATAACTTATTTCATATTTTAAAAATCCCTTTCGTTTAAGATTTCTGGGTCAGACAAGTCAAGCCTCTCCAATAGCAAAGATCATCTCAAGTTTGCTGTTTTACATGACCTTAAGAAGGCCATCATTAAACTGAGAGGAGGAGATGGGCAGGGGCTAGAGGCCAGTAAACAGCAGACTGTTTTTTAACTCTAGGCAAGATTTTTGGCAGTAGATCTTTACATATGGAACTTGTGGAAAAAAGTAGACTGAAAGCCTATTAAGTTTTTTAGAAAGTTGTATTTTCAAAGGAACCACAAGCCTGGCCAACAAAAGCTATGATTATTTCCCACCCAATCCCTACAGAAATCCCTGACACACTCCTGTGCTAGCTTTAATTGGGCTATAAAATCTGCACATCCCCTAACAAGATATGATACTCTTCTTTTAAAAAAATTTTTTTTTTTTAGTATATGTGCTGCCGAAGCGAGCACTCTTTTTTTAATTTTTATTTTATCTTTTATTTTTGAGACAGTCTCAAAAAAAAAAAAAAAAAAAAGCTGGAGTGCAGTGGCATGATCTCAGCTCACCGCAACCTCTGCCTCCCAGGTTCAAGTGATTCTCGTGCCTTAGACTCCCTATGTTATCATAGCTGGGATAACAGGCATTTGCCACCATGCCCAACTAATTTTTGTATTTTTAGTAGAGCTGCAGTTTTGTCATGTTGGCCAGGCTGGTTTTGAACTCTTGGTCTCAGGTGATCCACCCGACTTGGCCTCCCAAAGTGTTGGGATTACAGACGTGAGCCATCATGCCTGGCCAAGAGCATACTCTTTAATGCCCATGTCAGATGTGGTCATGGGGCATAGTAGACAAAGAACAACCTCCCAGAGGGCAAATCTAGGGGCCATGATAGACATTGAACAGGGGATTCCTCCAGGAGACCAGAACCATGTGCTGTCACAAGGGCTAACCAAGGAATTTCTTGCCAGATCAGGGAGTTTGAAAATTCCTGCCTTTCCACATTTGAAAATTGCTATGGACCAGTGACTGCTTTCTTCCCCTTCACTAACGAACATTTTTATCGTGGTCATCTCATTCATCTTGCTATATATTGGATATAGAAGAGAGGGGAAGATAGCTTGTGTTTTTGTTTATAGCTTGCAGGATTATGAAGCATCATATTTGGACCTGTTGAAGCAGACTGTGTATTACCTAGAAATCCTAGGCTTTGAGCTTGATGTTGTAATTGTAATTAAATGGGTTCCTAGGATTTTCTTCCCTAGGAGGGAGTAGGATTTTATGTAGCTAACAAGATGTGCTGTGGCAGCAACTATCAGTGATTAAGCCAGCATCTCTTTTCCCCTTTCTCTATTGAAAAGGAGCAATTGGCCGGGCGCGGTGGCTCAAGCCTGTAATCCCAGCACTTTGGGAGGCCGAGGCGGGCGGATCACAAGGTCAGCAGATCAAGACCACAGTGAAACCCCGTCTCTACTAAAAATACAAAAAAAATTAGCCGGGCGCGGTGGCGGGCGCCTGTAGTCCCAGCTACTCAGGAGGCTGAGGCAGGAGAATGGCGGGAACCCGGGAGGCGGAGCTTGCAGTGAGCCGAGATCGCGCCACTGCACTCCAGCCTGGGCAACAGCGTGAGACTCCGTCTCAAAAAAAAAAAAAAAAAAAAAAAAGGAGCAATTATCTAGGCCATTGATGCTCATTATAAACTACAATTCTCAGTTTCTCTTGAGCTAGGTATGGCCATGCAACTAAGTCCTGGCCAGGGGAAGTGAAGTGTGCAGCTCTCAGGTCATTTCTTTAACAGGCATGGCAAGTGCATTTCCCTTCCCCCCCACCCCCCCTTTTTTTTTCCTACTCTT